>NC_079200.1:70936772-71239643 GCF_029499605.1 Hyla sarda | reverse complement strand
TAGAGGACATTACAGGGGAGGTATAAGAGAACTACAACTCCCAGCATATTCTTACTGTGATTATGGGATATCAGAGGACATTACAGGGGGAGGTATAAGAGAACTACAACTCCCAGCATATTCTTACTGTGATTATGGGATATCAGAGGACATTACAGGGGGAGGTATAAGAGAACTACAACTCCTAGCATATTCTTACTGTGATTATGGGATATCAGAGGACATTACAGGGGGAGGTATAAGAGAACTACAACTCCCAGCATATTCTCACTGTGATTATGGTATATTAGAGGATATTACAGGGGGAGGTATAAGAGAACTACAACTCCCAGCATATTCTCACTGTGATTATGGTATATCAGAGGATATTACAGGGGAGGTATAAGAGAACTACAACTCCCAGCATATTCTCACTGTGATTATGGGATATCAGAGGACATTACAGGGGGAGGTATAAGGGAACTACAACTCCCAGCATATCTCACTGTGATTATGGTATATTAGAGGATATTACAGGGGGAGGTATAAGAGAACTACAACTCCCAGCATATTCTCACTGTGATTATGGCATATCAGAAGATATTACAGGGGGAGGTATAAGAGAACTACAACTCCCAGCATATTCTCACTGTGATTATGGGATATCAGAGAACATTACAGGGGGAGGTATAAGAGAATTACAACTCTCAGCATATTCTCACTGTGATTATGGGATATCAGAGGACATTACAGGGGGAGGTATAAGGGAACTACAACTCCCAGCATATCTCACTGTGATTATGGTATATTAGAGGATATTACAGGGGGAGGTATAAGAGAACTACAACTCCCAGCATATTCTCACTGTGATTATGGCATATCAGAAGATATTACAGGGGGAGGTATAAGAGAACTACAACTCCCAGCATATTCTCACTGTGTTTATGGGATATCAGAGAACATTACAGGGGGAGGTATAAGAGAACTACAACTCCCAGCATATTCTCACTGTGATTATGGGATATCAGAGAACATTACAGGGGGAGGTATAAGAGAACTACAACTCCCAGCATATTCTCACTGTGATTATGGTATATTAGAGGATATTACAGGGGGAGGTATGAGAACTACAACTCCCAACATATTCTCACTGTGATTATGGTATATCAGAGGATATTACAGGGGGAGGTATAAGAGAACTACAACTCCCAGCATATTCTCACTGTGATTATGGGATATCAGAGGACATTACAGGGGGAGGTATAAGGGAACTACAACTCCCAGCATATTCTCACTGTGATTATGGTATATTAGAGGATATTACAGGGGGAGGTATAAGAGAACTACAACTCCCAGCATATTCTCACTGTGATTATGGTATATCAGAGGATATTACAGGGGAGGTATAAGAGAACTACAACTCCCAGCATATTCTCACTGTGATTATGGGATATCAGAGGATATTACAGGGGGAGGTATAAGAGGAGAGAACTACAACTCCCAGCATATTCTCACTGTGATTATGGTATATTAGAGGATATTACAGGGGGAGGTATAAGAACTACAACTCCCAGCATATTCTCACTGTGATTATGGTATATTAGAGGATATTACAGGGGAGGTATAAGAGAACTACAACTCCCAGCATATTCTCACTGTGATTATGGTATATCAGAGGATATTACAGGGGAGGTATAAGAGAACTACAACTCCCAGCATATTCTCACTGTGATTATGGTATATCAGAGGATATTACAGGGTAGGTATAAGAGAACTACAACTCCCAGCATATTCTCACTGTGATTATGGTATATCAGAGGATATTACAGGGGAGGTATAAGAGAACTACAACTCCCAGCATATTCTCACTGTGATTATGGTATATCAGAGGATATTACAGGGGAGGTATAAGAGGAGAGAACTACAACTCCCAGCATATTCTTACTGTGATTATGGTATAACAGAGGATATTACAGGGGAGGTATAAGAGGAGAGAACTACAACTCCCAGCATATTCTTACTGTGATTATGGTATAACAGAGGATATTACAGGGGAGGTATAAGAGGAGAGAACTACAACTCCCAGCATATTCTTACTGTGATTATGGTATAACAGAGGGTATTACAGGGGGAGGTATAAGAGAACTACAACTCCCAGCATATTCTCACTGTGATTATGGTATAACAGAGGGTATTACAGGGGGAGGTATAAGAGAACTACAACTCCCAGCATTTCTTTGCTATTATTATGGGATATCAGAGGACATTCAAAGAGGAGATTTAATTGGAGAGAACTACAACTCCCAGCATGTCCAGGTTGTTATGAGTTATCAGAGAATTATATGGAATGGGGAAGAACTTCCACTACATTCCTGCCTGTCCAGACTGTTATTATGTGTTATTAGAGAATATTATGGGGGTTGGGAATCTCAGCACGTCCAGGCCATTCATGGGATTACAGGGGAGAGATATAAAAGGAAATAACTACAACTCCCAGCATGTCTAGACTTCCTCTCTCACAGATTCTTACCAGTAGAAGGACATTGTTAATGTAAACATCTGGTGTGCTGAATAGTTTCTATAGCACTGCCCTGGTGTTATGTTACGTGCAGGCATTAGGGCCCTGTTTTTATATATTTTCTATTTACCGGTATGTTCTCCCCCCCCCCCCCCTTATCACAGATAATATTCTCTTCCCCCCCCCCCCCATCACAGATAATATTCTCTCCCCCCCATCACAGATAATGTTCTCTCCCCCCCATCACAGATAATATTCTCTCCCCCCATCACAGATAATGTTCTCTCCCCCCCATCACAGATAATGTTCTCTCCCCCCCATCACAGATAATGTTCTCTCCCCCCCATCACAGATAATGTTCTCCCCCATCACAGATAATGTTCTCTCCCCATCACAGATAATGTTCTCTCCCCCATCACAGATAATGTTCTCTCCCTCCATCACAGATAATGTTCTCTCCCTCATCACAGATAATGTTCTCTCCCCATCACAGATAATGTTCTCTCCCCATCACAGATAATGTTCTCTCCCCATCACAGATAATGTTCTCTCCCCATCACAGATAATGTTCTCTCCGCCCATAACAGATAATGTTCTCTCCCCCCCCCCCCATCACAGATAATATTCTCTCCCCATCACACATAATGTTCTCTTCTCCATCACAGATAATGTTCTCCCCCCATCACATAAAATGTTCTGTCCCATCACAGATAATGTTCTCTCCCCCATCACAGATAATGTTCTCTCCCCCATCACACATAATGTTCTCTCCCCATCACACATAATGTTCTCTTCTCCATCACAGATAATGTTCTCCCCCATCACAGATAATGTTCTCTCCTCCATCACAGATAATGTTCTCTCCCCCCCATCACAGATAATGTTCTCCCCCCCATCACAGATAATGTTCTCCCCCCATCACAGATAATGTTCTCTCCCCCATCACAGATAATGTTCTCTCCCCATCACAGATAATGTTCTCTCCCCCATCACAGATAATGTTCTCTCCCCATCACAGATAATGTTCTCTCCCCATCACAGATAATGTTCTCTCCCCATCACAGATAATGTTCTCTCCCCATCACAGATAATGTTCTCCCCCATCACAGATAATGTTCTCCCCCATCACAGATAATGTTCTCCCCCATCACAGATAATGTTCTCCCCCATCACAGATAATGTTCTCCCCCATCACAGATAATGTTCTCTCCCCATCACAGATAATGTTCTCTCCCCATCACAGATAATGTTCTCTCCCCATCGCAGATAATGTTCTCTCCCCCATCGCAGATAATGTTCTCTCCCCATCACAGATAATGTTCTCTCCCCATCACAGATAATGTTCTCTCCCCCATCACAGATAATGTTCTCTCCCCCATCACAGATAATGTTCTCTCCCCCATCACAGATAATGTTCTCTCCCCCATCACAGATAATGTTCTCCCCCATCACAGATAATGTTCTCCCCCATCACAGATAATGTTCTCCCCATCACAGATAATGTTCTCTCCCCATCACAGATAATGTTCTCTCCCCATCACAGATAATGTTCTCTCCCCATCACAGATAATGTTCTCCCCCATCACAGATAATGTTCTCCCCCATCACAGATAATGTTCTCCCCATCACAGATAATGTTCTCTCCCCCATCACAGATAATGCTCTCTCCCCCATCACAGATAATGTTCTCTCCCCCATCACAGATAATGTTATCCCCCATCACAGATAATGTTATCCCCCATCACAGATAATGTTCTCCCCCATCACAGATAATGTTCTCCCCATCACAGATAATGTTCTCTCCCCATCACAGATAATGTTCTCTCCCCATCACAGATAATGTTCTCTCCCCATCACAGATAATGTTCTCTCCCCCATCACAGATAATGTTCTCCCCCCCATCACAGATAATGTTCTCTCCCTCATCACAGATAATGTTCTCTCCCCGCATCACAGATAATGTTCTCCCCCCCCATCACAGATAATGTTCTCCCCCCCCATCACAGATAATGTTCTCTCCCCATCACAGATAATGTTCTCCCCCCCATCATAGATAATGTTCTCTCCCCCATCATAAATAATGTTCTCTCCCCCATCATAGATAATGTTCTCTCCCCCATCACAGATAATGTTCTCTCCTCCATCACAGATAATGTTCTCTCCTCCATCACAGATAATGTTCTCTCCTCCATCACAGATAATGTTCTCTCCTCCATCACAGATAATGTTCTCCCCATCACAGATAATGTTCTCCCCTTCACAGATAATGTTCTCTCCCCCATCATAGATAATGTTCTCTTTCCCATCACGGATAATGTTCTCTCCCCCAATACAAATAATGTTCTCTCCCCATCACAGATAATGTTCTCTCCCATCACAGATAATTTTCTCTCATCCCCACTGTGGATAAAGTTCCTTCCCCCAATACAGATAATGGCCCTCATTTACTTAGAAAATCGGGTTTTAAGTCTATGTTGCTTTCTTACCCAACTGCTTTTGTATTTATTATTATGTTGCATCCTGTTTGTCACACGTGGGTTTTGTTGGTTTTGGTTTCCAACTCCTCTGAGTTGTCGGGAAAAAATCCACAACAATTCAACAAATTCGGGGTGGAAACCTTTATAAATACGTGGGAAAGCTCAGAAATGTCGGGTTACGCCCCTTTTTCGGGGTTGGGAGAATACAAATCGGGTCCGTAGGGAAAAAATGTTGCATCGTGTCGCAGACTGGCGCACGATGTCTGCGACATGGCGCAAACAAAGATGCGACAAAAAAAAACGCCAAAACAAGTCGGGTTTAGAATAGTAAATGAGGGCCAACGTTTGGCTCTTTTCTGGCAGACTGGTTAAAAAAAAAAATGTTATCAAATTTTTCAGTGAAAACTCCACCAGACCACACACTGGACTTACATGCACTCTGAATAATCTGTACAGTGCCGCATCCCCAAGCCTAAACAAGAAGAAGTGATTCCATCTCCACAGAGTGGTTTAAAGCATTTTTCTTTTTGCATTCTGCCTGGGCTGCCACAATAATAAACAATAAAAATTACCTTCCGCTGCGCCCCCCAGTGGAATCAGTCTTACGTCTTCCGGCCCATGTCTTCTTCTGGCTTTGGGGGCCTGACATGTAACATGTAATCACCGGTCGCAGTGTTGTCCTGCCTTGGTCAATGATCGGCTTAGAGGTAGTGTCATGTATTGAGCCCAAGCACCAGGAGGAAGGCCAGGCCTGGGCCCGTTACATGACACTGCAGGCTATTACACCTATTTGGCTGGCGATTATCTCAGTGCAGTGTTACATGTCGGGCCCCAGAAGCCGTAAGAAGACCGGAGCCAGAGGACAGAAGACTGATTCCAGTGGCATTGGGGAAGTAAGATTAAGTTTATTATGTAAATTGCAGCAGCCTGGGCTGAATGCAAAAAGAAAAACAACCTCAAGATAGAAGGAGGGAGGCTGTCTGAGACAGGGAGGGTACAGCCTACATCTTACTGCACTGGGGAGAGGGAGCCATGCTGGGACCATAAATACTGGAAACTAGGAAGATGTGGAGGGACCAGGAATGAGATGGGGAACCATGCTGGGGACCAGGAATGAGATGGGGAACCATGCTGGGGTCCAGGAATGAGATGGGGAACCATGCTGGGGTCCAGGAATGAGATGGGGAACCATGCTGGGGACCAGGAATGAGAATGGAGAGCCATACTGGGGACCAGTAATGAGATGGGGAACCATGCTGGGGACCAGGAATGAGATGGGGAACCATGCTGGGGACCAGGAATGAGATGGGGAACCATGCTGGGGACCAGGAATGTAATGGAGAGACAAGTTGGGGAGCAGAAATGAGAATCGAGAGCCATGTAGTGGACCAGGAATAGGACGGAGAGCCAGGAATGTCATGGGGAGTCATGCTGTAGACTAAGAATCAGATGGGAAGCGATGTTTGGGACTAGGAGAAAGGGAAGTGATGCTGGGGACAGTCATTTGACACTTGATTAGAAAAAAAAAGTGTTTTTTTTTTGGCTTTCTCCTTACCTGGAGTTTTCCTCCATCAGACACGTTACCAGATTCTGTATATGTCTTTTTCTTTCAGAGGACCATGCCCATAAGACACATTTTTTGTACACATGTGGGTGGTCCGTGGTCGCCTCATTGTATTTGTGCAGATAAGTTATACGGTGTATTTTACTCCAGAGCTATAATTACAACACTACAGGTTTGTCCTCATAAGGATAAAAGTATGAAGAATAAAAGCGTTACTTTTAGTATGGTCATAGAACTGGTTTATAAGTAATAACAGGAAAGTTCCCATTTACTGGCAGTAAGCAGAGATCTTTAACCCCTTAATGGCTGTTACGCCTAGCGCTCCGGGTCCCCGCTCCTCCCCGGAGCGCGTACGGCGTCTCTCTCTCCGCTCTCTAGGGCGCGCGCGCGCCAGCTCCCTGAGACTTAAAGGGCCAGTGCACCAATGATTGGTGCCTGGCCCAATTAGCTTAATTGGCTTCCACCTGCTCCCTGGCTATATCTGATCTCCTCCCTTGCACTCCCTTGCCGGATCTTGTTGCCTTGTGCCAGTGAAAGCGTTTTGTGTGTCCAAAGCCTGTGTACCAGAACTTCTGCTATCCACCCTGACTACGAACCTTGCCGCCTGCCCCCGACCTTCTGCTACGTCCGACCTTGCTTCTGTCTACTCCCTTGTACCGTGCCTATCTTCAGCAGTCAGAGAGGTTGAGCCGTTGCTAGTGGATACGACCTGGTCACTACCGCCGCAGCAAGACCATCCCGCCTTGCGGCGGGCTCTGGTGAAAACCAGTAGTGACTTAGAACCGGTCCACTAGCACGGTCCACGCCAATCCCTCTCTGGCACAGAGGATCCACCTCCTGCCAGCCGGCATCGTGACAGTAGATCCGGCCATGGATCCCGCTGAGGTCCCTCTGCCTTATATCTCTGATATCACCACGGTGGTCGCCCAGCAATCCCGACAGATCGCCCATCTAACCCACCAGCTGTCGGAAGTGTCCACCATTGTGCAGCAACTTCAGTCGCAACTTCAGCAGCAATCATCTCCTCGCCCAGCTCCTGCACCCCTTCCGCAGCGAGTGGCCACTCCTAGCCTCCGCCTGTCCTTGCCGGACAAATTTAATGGGGACTCTAAGTTTTGCCGTGGCTTTCTTTCGCAATGTTCCCTGCACTTGGAGATGATGTCGGACCAGTTTCCTACTGAAAGGTCTAAGGTGGCTTTCGTAGTCAGCCTTCTGTCTGGAAAAGCCCTGTCATGGGCCACACCGCTCTGGGACCGCAATGACCCCGTCACTGCCTCTGTACACTCCTTCTTCTCGGAAATTCGAAGTGTCTTTGAGGAACCTGCCCGAGCCTCTTCTGCTGAGACTGCCCTGCTGAACCTGGTCCAGGGTAATTCTTCCGTTGGCGAGTACGCCATACAATTCCGTACTCTTGCTTCTGAACTATTCTGGAATAATGAGGCCCTCTGCGCGACCTTTAAAAAAGGCCTATCCAGCAACATTAAAGATGTTCTGGCCGCACGAGAAACTCCTGCTAACCTGCATGAACTCATTCATCTTGCCACTCGCATTGACATGCGTTTTTCTGAGAGGCATCAAGAGCTCCGCCAGGAAAAAGACTTAGATCTCTGGACACCTCTCCCACAGTCTCCATTGCAATCTGCGCCTAGGCCTCCCGCCGAGGAGGCCATGCAAGTGGATCGGTCTCGCCTGACCCTGGAAGAGAGGAATCGCCGTAAGGAAGAGAATCTTTGTCTGTACTGTGCCAGTACCGAACATTTTTTGGTGGATTGCCCTATCCGTCCTCCACGTCTGGGAAACGCACGCTCGCACCCAGCTCTCGTGGGTGTGGCGTCTCTTGATGCTAAGTCGGCTTCTCCACGTCTCACGGTGCCTGTACGGATTTCTCCTTCAGCCAGCTCTTCCCTCTCAGCCGTGGCCTGCCTGGACTCTGGTGCCTCTGGGAATTTTATTCGGGAGTCCTTGGTGAATAAATTCCGCATCCCGGTGACCCGTCTCGTCAAGCCACTCCACATTTCCGCGGTCAACGGAGCCAGGTTGGATTGCACCGTGCGTTACCGCACGGAGCCCCTCCTAATGTGCATCGGAACTCATCACGAAAAAATTGAGTTTTTGGTCCTCTCCAATTGCACTTCCGAAATTCTCCTTGGACTACCCTGGCTTCAACACCATTCCCCAACCCTGGATTGGTCCACAGGGGAGATCAAGAGCTGGGGTACCTCTTGCTTCAAGGACTGCCTTAAACCGGTCCCCAGTACTCCCTGCCGTGACCCTGTGGTTCCTCCTGTATCCGGTCTCCCTAAGGTCTTTATGGACTCTGCCTGCCTTAAGAAGTGCCTCTCCCCCCCTCCCAGTCCAGTCAGGCAAGCCTCGGTGCCTCCTCATGGCCCTCGTCCTGGTGTCACACTGTCCCGTGCCAGGCCTCGCCCTCTGCCCTCCCTCCCCATTCCCACTCCTGCTGTACTGCCTGCCGTTGAGGAATCCCTCCATCCTTTCCCGGTGTCCTCATCCCAGGGGAGGCAGTTACCGGACAAAGAGAAGGGGAGACCTAAGGGGGGGGGTACTGTTACGCCTAGCGCTCCGGGTCCCCGCTCCTCCCCGGAGCGCGTACGGCGTCTCTCTCTCTGCAGCGCCCCGGTCGGTCCCTCTGACCGGGAGCGCTGCACTGTCATGGCCGTCGGGGATGCGATTCGCACAGCGGGACGCGCCCGCTCGCGAATCGCATCCCAGGTCACTTACCCGTTCCCGTCCCCTGCTGTCATGTGCTGGCGCGCGCGGCTCCGCCCTCTAGGGCGCGCGCGCGCCAGCTCCCTGAGACTTAAAGGGCCAGTGCACCAATGATTGGTGCCTGGCCCAATTAGCTTAATTGGCTTCCACCTGCTCCCTGGCTATATCTGATCTCCTCCCTTGCACTCCCTTGCCGGATCTTGTTGCCTTGTGCCAGTGAAAGCGTTTTGTGTGTCCAAAGCCTGTGTACCAGAACTTCTGCTATCCACCCTGACTACGAACCTTGCCGCCTGCCCCCGACCTTCTGCTACGTCCGACCTTGCTTCTGTCTACTCCCTTGTACCGTGCCTATCTTCAGCAGTCAGAGAGGTTGAGCCGTTGCTAGTGGATACGACCTGGTCACTACCGCCGCAGCAAGACCATCCCGCCTTGCGGCGGGCTCTGGTGAAAACCAGTAGTGACTTAGAACCGGTCCACTAGCACGGTCCACGCCAATCCCTCTCTGGCACAGAGGATCCACCTCCTGCCAGCCGGCATCGTGACAATGGCCTGTGACATATCGTTATAAGTTATCGGCTATCGGCCTTAACCTCCACAGATTATCGCTATCGGCCCTAAAAAATTGATATCGCTCGATCCCTAATCAGTATGGTCTGTTACACATCTCTGTTTACAGAAAAGAAATAAAGCGGAACAGCACTTACCTCTTCCAGTAAAATCATCTGCGTCCATTTCTTATGGGCATGACAGAGTACACACAGTAGGCAGTGGTGCAGAGGCTCAACTAGTTCCCATCTTTGTAAAGTACCTATGTGAGTTGGAAGTATATAAAGGAGACTTATTCCTGTCAAGGACCATTGTTAGTTGGAGTTCTAAAAGTCCTTCTGCTGGACAGGAACTAGTTTTCTTACTGTGAGACATCTAGTCCCTATCCCTGTAAAGGACTTATGTGAGTTAGAGGTATAAGGTCCCTTAGAGGTAGAAGAAACTAGATTTCTTATTGTAAACTATCCAGTTATTATCTCTGTAAAGGACCTATGTGAGCTGAAGGTATATTGGTCTTTGGCTGGAAAGGAACTAGATTTCACACTGTGACCTTAAATGAACTGGTGCCAGAAAATTAAACAGATTTGTAAATTACTTCTATTAAAAAAATCTTAATCCTTCCAGTACTTTTTAGCAGCTGTTTGCTACAGAGGAAAATTTTTATTTTTGAATTTCTTTTTTGTGTTGTCCACGGTGCTCTCTGCTGACACCTCTGTCCGTGTCAGGAACTGTCCAGAGCAGGAGAAAATCCCCATAGCAAACCTATGCTGCTCTGGACAGTTCCTGAAACGGACAGAGCTGTCAGCAGAGAGCACTGTGGACAACACAAAAAAAAAAAATTAAAAAAGTAAAGAATTTCCTCTGTAGCATACAGCTGCTAAAAAGTACTGGAAGGATTAAGATTTTTTAATAGAAGTAATTTACAAATCTGTTTAACTTTCTGCCACCAGTTCATGTAAAAAATAAAAAAAAGTTTTCCACCGGAGTACCCCTTTAACAGGACACAGTCACTATGAAGCAGAAGGTCCTTCTGCTTGATATGAACTAGCTGTCTCATCAGTGTGAGTTAGATAGTTCCAATCGCTATACAGGACCTGACCACTATGGGGTAAAAAAAAGTCCTTTTACAGGATAGAAAATAGGTCCCTCACACTGAGCAAGCTCTTTATTAATAATAATATTTATAAATAAGGACCGCTTTCTACTGGCTAGAACCTAGTCCATGTTTGTGGATACAGCAGGCAACAGTTCCAGGAACAGTGTTGGCAGACCTGAGGAAATGGTTCCACGTGCAAAACTTGTTTTTGCCACCATATGTCACTAGACGACCCGGAGGACAGTTGCTGTTCTGTGTGTAATTTGCCACTAGATGCCGCTAGAGAGTTGAGTAACAGCCTACAGCAATGCTGCAAATCAATAGTGCTTCCCAGAAGGCATTGGGGGTGTTCATATTGAGCAGTCATGGGGACAGTAGTTGCTTGTCTTGCTACGTGTAGTCCTCTAAAATGCAGACTCTGCATACCTGAAATACTTCAAGACAATTACTAATAATACTCATGTGAAAATGAGAGGGTAGCTGTACAGATTAGGTTCATGATGTGCCAGACTTGCATGAGACACGGAAAGCAAACTACAAATACAACTATATATTGCATTACTAGATAAAAGACATTGATAATTCGTCTTTTACTAATATCTAAAAAGTATGTACTGGGTATTCCCATGACATAAGGCATTGAAGGAATACACAATCACTTTATGATCAGTAGTGGACTTACCTCTAGAACAGTGTTTCCCAACCAGGGTGCCTCCAGATGTTGAAAAACTACAACTCCCAGCATGCCTGGACAGCCTTTGGCTGTCCTGGCATGCTGGGAGTTGTAGTTTTACAACACCTGGAGGCACCCTGGTTGGGAAACACTGCTCTAGGAAGTGTATGATGGTTGTAATGTTTAAAGGGGGTGACTTTTACTTTTAGCTGCTGAGGAAAGGTCCTACGGAGGACTTTAAACACGTCCAGCTTTCCCTTCTAAGTGCCACTCCTTACAGCCAATATCCCAGAGGCAGAACCTTTCAATTTTCGGCGCATCAAACCTATGCGCAATGCTCCAGCCCCGAGGATACGCCGCACCGGGCTAATTATCAAGCCGTTACAAGGATCGGATCCTCTACAATTTGCTGTATCTTCTGAGACAAGCCGTGTCTCTAACATAGTTACATAGTTAGTATGGTTGAAAAAAGACATACGTCCATCAAGTCCAACCAGGGGATTGAAGGGAAGGATGTAAGGGGATAAGGGAAAGGGATGTAAACATGCGACCATCAACTGTACCAAGCCGGGACCACCTGCGCCACATCAGGTACTATGTATACTGCTATGCTGTACTTTTGAAGCGCTGCAGTCCCCTGTTTATTTGCCCACCAAAACCCACTGCATATTTTGAGACCGCAAAATCTCTAGCAGCAGGTGTTTAATTCGAGAGAACTAAGCCCTTTAAACAATTGTATGCATACATAGTATCACTTGTCTAGCAACATTGTATCCTCCCTATAAGCTCACTTCAGACATCGCTGCATATCGTTGAGACTGCCCAGTCTCTAGCAGCGGGCTCTTTGCTCAAAGAGCCAGAACTTATACATCGGATTACAAACAATTCACATACAAGGGGATTCATTTGAACAAAACTACTAAGAGATTGATATGCACTTTATTTTCACGGTACCCACCATCTGAACTATTAGATCAATTTCTCAAGAATATCTCTATTTTTTCGGCTGGCTTATTGGACACTGTGGATTATTTTGACTGATTTATCGGACACTGTGAATTTTTATTGTGTATTTGCCGACCCACAAGGGCCCTGTGAGGTTCGACACACACTTTAACTATCATATATATTTTATTATAATAAACATATCATCATCCAATATTCATTTTTTATAGATTTGTAAATTACTTCAATTAAAAAAAACTTTATCCTTCCAGTACTTTTTAGCAGCTGTATGCTACAAAGGAAATTTTTTGCTTTTTGAATTTCTTTTTTGTCTTGACCACAGTGCTCTCTGCTGACATCTGATGCCCATATCAGGAACTGTCCAGAGCAGGAGAAAATCCTCATAGCAAACCTATGCTGCTCTGGACAGTTCCTGACAATGACAGAGGTGTCAGCAGAGAGCACTGTGGACAATACAAAAAGGAAATTCAAAAAGCAAAATTTCCTCTGTAGCATACAGCTGCTAATAAATACTGGAAGGATAAAGATTTTTAAATAGAAGCAATTTACAAATCTGTTTAACTTTCTGGCACCAGTTAATTTAAAAGTTTTCCACCGGAGAACCCCTTTAACTCCTCGGGGACAGAGCCCATTATAACCCTAAGGATGGGAGAATTTTTTTGCAAATCTGACCTCTATCACTTAATGTATTAACCCCTTAATGATGAAGGACGTATATTTACGTCCTCCACCGACTCCCGTGATATGCCGCAGGGTCACCCGGTGTCCCCGTGGCATATCGGGTCGGTCCCGGCGGCTATCAACGGACGGGACCCGCGGCTAATACAGGACATCACCGATCGCGGTGATGCCCTGTATTAACCCTTCAGACGCGGCGATCAAAGCTGACCGCCACGTCTAAAGTGAAAGTGGCCCGGCTGCTCAGGCGGGCTGTTCGGGACCGCCGCAGTGAAATCGCGGCGTCCCGAACAGCTTACAGGACACCGGGAGGGACCTTACCTGCCTCCTCGGTGTCCGATCGATGAATGACTGCTCCGTGCCTGAGATCCAGGCAGGAGCAGTCAAGCACCGATAACACTGATCACAGGCGTGTTAATACACACCAGTGATCAGCATAGGAGATCAGTGTGTGCAGTGTTATAGGTCCCTATGGGACCTATAACACTGCAAAAAAAAGTGTTAATAAAGGTCATTTAACCCCTTCCCTAATAAAAGTTTGAATCACCCCCTTTTCCCATAAAAAATAAAGGTGTAAATAAAAATAAACTTATGTGGTGTCGCCGCATGCGTAAATGTCCGAACTATAAAAATATATTGTTAATTAAACCGCACGGTCAATGGCGTACACGCAAAAAAATGCAAAAGTCCAAAAAAGCGTATTTTTGGTCACTTTTTATACCATTAAAAAATGAATAAAAAGTGATCAAAAAGTCCGATCAAAACAAAAATGATACTGATAAAAACTTCAGATCACGGCGCAAACAATGAGTCCTCATACCGCCCTGTCCGTGGAAAAATAAAAAAGTTATAGGGGTCAGAAGATGACATTTTTAAACGTATACATTTTCCTGCATGTAGTTATGATTTTTTCCAGAAGTAATACAAAATCAAACCTATATAAGTAGGGTATCATTTTAACCGTATGGACCTACAGAATAATGATAAGGTGTAATTTGTAACGAAATATGCACTGCGTAGAAACGGAAGCCCCCAAAATGTACAAAATGGCGTTTTTCTTCGATTTTGTCGCACAATGATTTTTTTTTTCGTTTCCCCGTGAATGTTTGGGTAAAATGACTAATGTCACTGCAAAGTAGAATTGGTGACACAAAAAATAAGCCATTATATGGATTTTTAGGTGGAAAATTGAAAGGGTTATGATTTTTAAAAGGTAAGGAGGAAAAAACGAAAGTGCAAAAACTGAAAAACCCTGCGTCCTTAAGGGGTTAATAACTCTGGGATGCTTTTACTTATAAATTTGATTCTGACCTTGGTTTCTCATGACATATTCTACTCTTTGTTAGTGGTAAATTTACGTCGATACTTGCATCATTTCTTGGTAAAAAAATGTTTCCAAAATTTCATTAGCATTTTTCTAACTTTGAAGCTCTCTGCTTGTAAGGACAATGGACATCCCAAATAAATTATATATTGATTCACATATACAATATGTCTACTTTATGTTTGCATCAGAAAGTTGACATGTTTTTACTTTTTGAAGACATCAGAGGGCTTCAAAGTATAGCAACAATTTCCCACGAAAATTTCAAAATCAGAATTTTTCAGGGACCAGTTAAGTTTAGAAATGAATTTGAGGGTCTTTATGTTGGAAATCCCCTATAATGGACCCCATTATAAAAACTGCACCCCTCAAAGTATTCAAAATGACATTCAAAAAGTTTGTTAACCCTTTAGGTGTTTCACAGGAATAGCAGCAAAATGGCGGAGAAAAATAAAAATCTCCCTTTTTTTACACTAAAATGTTATTGTAGCCCCATTTTTTTTTTCATTTTTACAAGGGGTAAAAGGTAAAAAGGCCCCCCAAAACTTGTAATTAATTTTCTCTCGAGTAAGGAAATACCTCATATGTGGATGTAAAGTGCTCTGTGGGTGCACTAGAGGGCTCAGAAGAGAAGGAGCGACAGTGGGATTTTGGAGAGCAAATTTTGCTGAAATGGTTTTTGGGGAGCATGTCGCATTTAAGAAGCACCCATGATGCCAGAACAGTAACCCCCCCCCCCCCACATGGCATACTATTTTGGAAACTACACACCTCAAGGAACATAACAAGGGGAACAGTGAGCCTTAACACCACACAGGTGATTGACGAACTTTCGTTAAAAAGGGACATGAAAATGAAAAATTTTATTTTTAACACTAAAATGCCGATGTTACCACAAACTTTTCATTTTCACAAGGAGTAATAGGAGAAAATGTCCCTCAAAATTTGTAACCCTATTTCTCTCGAGTAAGGAAATACCTCATATGTCGATGTAAAGTGATCTGCTGGTGCACTAGAGGGCTCAGAAGGGAAGGAGCGACATTTGGCTTTTGGAAAGCGAATTTTGCCGAAATGGTTTTTGGGGGGGCATGTTGCATTTAGGAAGCCCCTTTCGTGCCAGAACAGTATCAAATTCTTATTACATTCTGTGAGGGTTGTAGTTTCCAAAATGGGGTCACATGTGGGGGGTCCACTGTTCCGGCACCATGGGTGCTTTGTAAATGCACATGGCCTTCAATTCCAGCCTAATTCTCTCTTCAAAAGCCTAATGGTGCTTCTTCTATTCTGAGCATTGTAGTTCACCCGCATCCACATATGGGGTATTTCCATACTCAGGAAAAATGGGGTTACAAATTTTGGGAGGCTTTTTTCCTATTACCTCTTGTGAAAATGAAAAATTTGGGGTAACACCAGCATTTCAGGGAAGAAAAAAAACACATTTTTAATTTTCATGTCCAACTTTAACGAAAATTTGTCAAAGACCTGTGGCTTGTTAAGACTCACTATACCTCTTGTTACGTTTCGTGAGGGGTGTGGTTTCCAAAAAGTGGGTGTTTTTATTTTTTTTTGCATTTATATCAGAACCGCTGTTATTACCAGCCACCTCTGTGCAAATCACCATCAAATGTACATGGCGCTCTCTCACTCCTGAGCCATGTAGTTCATCCGCAGAGCATTTTATGCCCACATATGGGGTATTGCCGAACTCGGAAGAAATTGCATTAGAAATTTTGGGGGTCTTTTTCTTCTTTTAACTCTTGTGAAAATGAAGTATGGGACAACACAGGATGTTAGTGTAAAATGTTTTATTTTTTTTACACTAACAGGCTGGTGTAGCCCCCAACTTTACCTTTTCATAAGGGGTAAACAGAGAAAAAGCCCCCCAAAATTTGTAACACAGTTTCTCCTGAGTACGGAAATACCCCCTTTGTGGCACTAAACTGTTGCCTTGAAATGCAACAGGGCTCTGAAGTGAGTGAGCACCATGCACATTTGAGGCCTAAACAAGGAATTTGCAATAGGGGCAAACCCAGATACAAGGATGGGGCTTGTCTCCACCAAAACCCTACAGCAGTGTTTCCCAAACAGGGTGCCTCCAGCTGTTGCAAGATTCCCAGCCTGACAGGACAGTCTATGACTGTCCGGCAATACTGGGAGTTGTAGTTTTGCAACAGCTGCAGGCACACTGGTGGGGAACCACTGAGTTAGGAAACGGACTCTGGCTCAGTGATTCCAACCCGTGTACCTCCAGCTGTTGCAAAACTACAACTCCCATCATGTACGGTCTGTCAGTGCATTCTGGGAGTTGTAGTTTTGCAACAGCTGGTGGCACAAGGGTTGTAATCACTGAGTTAGGAAACAGACTCTAGCTCAGTGTTTCCCAACCGGTGTGCCTCCAGCTGTTGCAAAACTACAATTCCCAGCATGCCCAGACAGTCAGGGATGCTACGCATGTAGTTCTGCAATTCTGGCCCTTCAGAACTACAACTCCCAGCATGCGTGGACAGTCAGGGCATGCTAGGAGTCATAGTTATGCAACAACTGGGGAAGAACAATTTGGAGACCGCTAAGTAGTGGTCTCCAACTGTAGCCCTCCAGATGTTGCTAAACTACAACTCCAAGCATGCCCAGACTGTCCAGGCATGCTGGGAGTTGTAGTTCTGCAACATATGAAGGACCAGCTATTGCAGAACTACACGCCCAGCATCCCAGACTGTCCAGGCATGCTGGGAGTTGTAGTTCTGCAACATATGAAGGGCCAGATTTTGCAGAACTACACGGCCAGCATCCCTGACTGTCTGGGCATGCTGGGAATTGAAGTTTTGCAACATCCGGAGGGCTACAGTTTGGAGACCACAGTATAGTGGTCTCCAAACTGTGCCACTACAGATATTGCAAAACTACAACTCCCAGCATGCCCAGACAGTCAGTGCATGCTGAAAGTTGTAGTTTTTCAACATCTGGAGGACCACAGTTTAGAGACCACTACACATGCTGGGAGTTGTAGTTTGGCAACTCCTAGATGGCAGCAGTAAAGATCACTCTACGGCGATCTTTACTGCTACCTTCACCGCTGCTCCGCCGCCTGCTTACTGCTGCCGATTCCACCGCTGGTCCTGCCGATGGTCACCGTTTCCCCAGGTACCCGCCGCCATCTCCCCCCCTGCTCTGCCTGACATCCAGGGGCGGGCAGAGCGGGGATTTCACCTTTAACCCCCCCCACCCCCGCCCCCCAACTGCCATTAGTCAGTTAGTCCACAAATCCAATCCATGGAGACCGCCCCTCTGCTGCTGCTGAGGACATCTTGGTGCAGATACCACAAGACATATCACAAACCTATGGGGTCGAGGCCTCAACAGGTCAGAGCATAGATCAGTGTTTCCCAACCAGGGTGCCTCCAGCTGTTGAAAAACTACAACTCCCAGCATGCCCGGACAGCCTTTGGCACTCTGGTTAGGAAACACCGGCATAGATGGATTCAATGTTACGGCTGATCAGTGTTTGTTTAACCTAAAAACAAAATAATAATGGTTAAAATTTATGTAAATCTTGGGGGGTCTTTCAATGTAATTCATCAATGGATTATACTTTCCTCTTTAGATGTTGCGAATGGTTATTCTTCCAGGGTCATGCCTTTACGCCCTGTAGAAACAGTGTAAAAGTCTTCCCAGGGTATGCTGATGCTTCATACAACTTAGGAGACAAAAGGCTGAAATCATGACTGTAAAAATGGAAGCTGTCTGCTAGGCACAGATGGAAGCAGGATTAGTGACATATATAATCCTAATAAAGAGGAACTTTCTCCCAGTAATTAAAGACTGCAATATTATGTGTCCTTATTGGACTCGGACAGTAAATATGTCATTTGGCAACTGTCCAAGCATTTAGAAGGCATTTCTGTATTAGCGGGTCATACATATGCTTGACCGTCAAAGGTTACATTAGATGACAGAAGTATGGGCCACGCCAGGGAAACAGCGAAGCCTTAGGCTAGGTTCACACTACGGAATGTCCGCCTGCAATTGCACCCAGGGATTCCGCTTACTAAAATGTATAGTGTAGTGAATGGGTTTCCGTTCACAAATTCACACTTCGGAATTTGTGAAGCGGAATTTGTGAACGGAAAATCCACTTGGAAATTTCCGCCTGAAAAATGAGCACCGCGGAACACATTGCAGTCTATTGGAGACTGCAGTGTCCGTACGGTCCTAGCACCGACTGATTCAGTCGGCGCTGGCCGCACTCTGAATCTCCGGGTGTAAAATTTTATGCTCGGAGATTCCACAGTGTGAACTAGGGCTGCATGATATATCGCAAAAGCAATCTAATCGAGATTTTTGCGATATGGCCCCCCAGGGAAAACATGCGATTATCTGCTCGGGCTGGCTCCCGTGGTGGGGTCGGCCAAAGCAGGTAAAAACTAATTTAAATACTAAAAGTCAGTGTTTCCCAACCAGGGGGCCTCCAGTTGTTGCAAAACTACAACAAAGGCTGTCCGGGCATGCTGGGAGTAGTAGTTTCACAAAAGCGGGAGGCACCCTGCTAGAAAAACACTGAGCTAAGGGCGCAGGGAGAAAAATAAAAAACCTTCTGCTCACCCAGTCCCGGTCCCTGCAGATTCATCTCTGTGCGCTCCGGAGTTTCCTCTCTCCTTAGTACAGTAGGACCTTTCCCTTTTCAGCCAATCACTGGCCGCAGTGGTGTCACGTGTCAAGCCAGTGATTGGCTGATGGGGAAAGGTCTTGTACTGCAGCAATACACTAGGTTTCCCGTGTCCTGCGGAAGATTTGAAAACTGACCGGGAAACCCAGTGTATTGCTGCAGTACAAGAATGTGACAGGAGGGGGGGGGGGGGGGGTGTGACAAGGGGGAGATGTGAAAAAGGCGGTGGGCATAAAATGGTTAGGTGAATGTGAAATGGAGGCGTTTGGACATGAAATGGGGGGGGGGGGGGATTTCACCATTTATTTTTTTATTATATCGCATTGCATATTGCAATATTTAGGCCCAGAATCTCAATCGCACATTTTTCCCATATCGTGCAGCCCTAGTGTTAACCTAGCCTTACTGTCACAGATTTTATATTATATATATATATATATATATATATATATATATACAGCAATATTTGCAGCACTAATTATCAGACTTTGAAGTATGTGGTGCCAGCTCTGAAAAGACCTGATCAAAGTCCATCCATGATGTAGAGACCAAACAAGAGCACAGCACTCCAAATGAAAGTGATTTATTTTCTCATGTAGGCGTTACAACGTTTCAGCTCCTGCTGGAGCCATTTTCAAGCATAGTGATACACACAAATAAGAGGGTTTTATACCCAAACAACTCATTAACCCCTTAAGAACCAAGCCCATTTTCACTTTAAAGGGGTACTCCTGTGGAAAACTTTTGTATGTTTTTTAATCAACTGGTGCCAGAAAGTTAAACAGATTTGTAAATGACTTCTATTAAAAAATCTTAATCCTTCTAGTACTTATTAGATGCTGAATACTACAGAGGAAATTATTTTCTTTTTGGAACACAGAGCTCTCTGCTGACATCATGACCACAGTGCTCTCTGCTGACATCTCTCTCCAGAGCAGCATATGTTTGCTATGGGGATTTTCTTCTACTCTGGACAGTTCTTAAAATGGACAGAGATGTCAGGAGAGAGCACTGTGGTCATGATGTCAGCAGAGAGCTGTGTTCCAAAAAGAAAAGAATTTCCTCTGTAGTATTCAGCAGCTAATAAGTACTAGAAGGATTAAGATTTTTTAATAGAAGTAATTTAAAAATCTGTTTAACCAGTTGATTAAAAAAAAAAAGTTTTCCACCGGAGTACCGAACCAGAGCATTTTTTACACATCTGACCACTGTCACTTTAAGCATTAATAACTCTGGAATGCTTTTACTTATTAATTTGATTCAGAGATAGTTTTTTCGGGACATATTCTACTTTAATTTAGTGGTCAATTTTCGTTGATACTTGCATCACCAATTCAACAATTTCATGAAAAATTTGAATATTTTGCATTTTTCTAACTTTGAAGCTCTCTGCTTGTAAGGAAAATAGACATAACAAATAAATTATATATTGATTCACATATACAATATGTCTACTTTATGTTGGCATCATAAAGTTGACATGTTTTTACTTTTGGAAGACATCAGAGGGCTTCAAAGTTCAGAAGCAATTTTCCAATTTTTCACAACCTTTTCAAAATCGGAATTTTTCAGGGACCAGTTCAGCTTTGAAGTGGATTTGAGGAGCCTTTATATTAGAAATATCCCATAAATGACCCCATTATAGAAACTGCACCCCTCAAAGTATTCAAAATGATATTCAGAAAGTTTGCTAACCCTTTAGGTGTTTTACAGGAATAGCAGCAAAGTGAAGGAGAAAATTTAAAATCTTAATTTTTTACACTCTCATGTTCTTCTAGACCCAGTTTTTGAATTTTTACAAGGGATAAAATGAGAAAAGCCCCCCCAAATGTGTAACCCATTTTCTCTCGAGTAAGGAAATACCTCATATGTGGATGTAAATTGCTCTGTGGGTGCAGTAGAGGGCTCAGAAGGGAAGGACAATGGGATTTTGGAGAGTGGGTTTTTCTGAAAAGTTTTTTGTGGGGGCATGTCACATTTAGGAAGCCCCTATGGTGCCAGAACAGCAAAAAAAAAAAAAAAAAAAAAAAAAAAAAACACATGGCATACTATTTTGGAAACTTCACCCCTCAAGAAATGTAACAAAGGGTACAGTGAGCCTTAACCTCCCCACAGGTGTTTGATGACTTTTCGTTAAAGTCGGTTGTGTAAATGAATTTTTTTTCACTAAAATGCTGGTTTTCCCCCAAATTTGACATTTTTACAAGGGGTGATATGAGAAAATGCCCCCCCCCCCAAATTTGTAACCCCATCTCTTCTGAGTATGGAAATACCCCATGTGTGGACATCAAGTGCTCTGCTGGTGCACTACAATGCTCAGAAGAGAAGGAGTCACATTTTGGGGGGAAAGTCACATTTAGGCAGCTCCTATGGTGCCAGAACAGGGAAAAAATAAATAAAAAGCACATGGTATACTATTTTGGAAACTACACCCCTTAAGGAACGTAACAAGGGGTACAGCGAGCCTTAACACCCCACAGGTGTTTGACCAATTTCCGCTAAATTTGGACGTGAAAATTAAAAATTTAATTTTTTTCACTAAAATGCTGGCGTTGCCCCAAATTTTTCATTTCCACAAGGGGTAATAGGAGAAAAAGCCTCCTAAAATTTGTAACCCCATTTCTTCTGAGTAAATAAATACCACATATGGGGATGTAAAGTGCTCTGCGGGCGAACTACAATGCTAAGAAGAGAAGGAGTGCCATTCATCTTTTGAAGAGATAGTTTGGTTGGAATAGAAGTTGGGGGCCATGTGCGTTTACAAAGTCCCCCGTGGTGCCAGAACAGTAGACACCCCCCACATGTGACCCCATTTTGGAAACTACACGCCTTACAGAATTTAATAAGGGGTGCAGTGAGCATTTACACCCCACTGGCGTTTAACAGATCTTTGGAACAGTGGGCTGTGCAAATTAAATTTTTCATTTTCACGGACCACTATTCCAAAAATCTGTCAGACACCTGTTGGGTGTAAATGCTCACTGCACCACTTATTACATTCCGTGAGGGATGTAGTTTCCAAAATGGGGTCACATGTGGGGGGTCAACTGTTCTGGCACCATGGGGGCTTTGTAAACACACATGGCCTTCAATTTCGGACACATTCTCTCTCTTAAAGCCCAATGGCGCTCCTTCTCTTCTGAGCATTGTAGTTCGCCTGCAGAGCACTTTACATCCACATCCAAATTTAACGAAAATTTGTCAAACACCTGTGGGGTGTTAAGGCTCACTATACCCCTTGTTATGTTCCGTGAGGGGTGTAGTTTCCATAATGGGGTCACGTGGGTATTTACTGTTTTGCGTTTATGTCAGAACCTCTGTAAAATCAACCACACCTGTGCAAATCACCAATTTAGACCTAAAATGTACATGGTGCACTCTCACTCATGAGCCATGTTGTGCGCCCGCAGAGCACTTTGCGTCCACATATGGGGTATTTCTGTACTCAGGAGAAATCGTGTTACAAATTTTTGGGGTCTTTTTTTCCTTTTACCCCTTGTGAAAAATAAAAGTATGAGGCAGCACCAGCATGTTAGTGTAAAAAATTAAAAAAGATTTACACTAACATGCTGGTGTAGACCCCAACTTTACCTTTTCATAAGGGGTAAAAGGAGAAAAAGCCCCACAAAATTTGTAACACAATTTCTGAGTATGGGAAAACCCCATATGTGGCACTAAACTGTTGCCTTGAAATACAACAGGGTTACAAAAGCGAGAGAGCGCCATACGCATTTCAGGACTAAATTGGGGATTGGGTGTTTCCCAAACAGGGTGTCTCCAGCTGTTGCAAAACTCCCAGCATGCCTTGACAGTCAGTGGCTGTCCGGCAATACTGGGAGTTGTTGTTTTTCAACAGCTGGAGGCTCCATTTTGGAAACAGTGGCGTACAAGACGGTTTTTATTTTTATTGGGGGGGGGGTGACTTTGTAAGGGTGTGTATATGGAGTGTTTTACTTTTTATTTTGTGTAGGTGTAGTGTAGTGTAATGTTTTTACGGTACATTCATACGGGCGGGCGGGCGTTTACAGCGAGTTTCCCTTTGGGAGTGTGAGCTGCAGCGGAAAATTTGCCACATCTCAAACTTGCAGCAGAAAACTCGCTGTAAACCCCCGCCTGTACTTCATCTGTTGCAAAACTACAACTGCCAGCATGCACTGACAGACCATACATGCTTGGAGTTGTAGTTATGCAACAGCTGGAGGCACATTGGTTGCAAAACCCTGTAACTTAAATCACTGTAACTTAACTTATCTCAGTGTTTCACAGCCAGTGTGCCTCCAGCTGTTGCAAAACTATAACTCCCAGCATGTACAGTTTATCAGTGCATGCTAGGAGTTGTAGTTTGCAACACCTGGAGGCGCACTGGTTGCGAAACACTGAGTTAGGTAGCAAACTCTAGCTTAACTTAACTCAGTGTTTCGCAACCAGTGTGCCTTAAGCTGTTGCAAAACTACAACTCTTAGCATGCACTTACAGCCGGAGGGCATGCTGGTAGTTATGCAACAGCTGGAGGCACACTACTGGAACTTCCAGCATGCCCTTTAGTAGTTTGTGCATGCTGGGGGTTGTAGTTATGCAATTGCTTGAGGCACACTTTTTCATATGCAATAGATGGAGGCACATTTTTTTCTACCTACAACCCCCAGCAAGCACTAACTACCAAAGGGCATGCTTGGAGTTGTAGTAGTGCCTTCTGCTGTTGCATAACAACAATTCCCAGCATGCCCTTTTGTGCATGCTGAGAGTTGTTGCTAAGCAACAGCAGGAGGCCAGCCTTACCTCCTGCTGCTGCGCACACACCGGTTCCTCCTGCCACTGCCGCCACTGTTTCCGCTCCAGGGGCCCCGATCCCACCGCAGATGCCGGGGTCCCCCAGTCCAGGTACACACTCCCGGCACCTGCTTTCGCCCTCTGGAATAGGGGTCGAGCAGGTGCCGTTAGCAGGCATCCTGGTCCATTAACGGCTGACGAATCAGGTCGATCGTGAGGTGGCACCAGTGCCACCTCACCCCTGCTGCTATAGGGTGATAGGTGCCGTGTCGGACGGCACCTATCACCCTTTTTTTCCGGGTCACCTGGACCCGATTGACCCGGAATCGCCGCAAATCGCCGATCTGACCTCCCCAGGAGTTTTCACGGGGTGCCTGCTTAACGATTTCAGCAGGCATCCTGGTCCCTGCCACAGGTACGCCCTTGGTCCTTAAGTACCAGGACATCAGGGCGTATCCATACGCCCGTGGTCCTTAAGGAGTTAAAGGGGAACTCAACCGGTGCCAAAAAGTTAAACAGATTTGTAAATTACTTCTATTAAAAAATCTTAATCCTTCCAGTACCTGTTAGCTGCTGTTATGATCCACAGGAAGTTATTTTCTTTTTGATTTTCCTTTCTTTCTGTCTGACCACAGTGCTCTCTGCTGACACCTCTGTCCATTTTAGGAACTGTCCAGTGTAGGAGCAAATCCCCATAGAAAACCTATCCTGCTCTGGACAGTTCCTAAAATGGACAGAGGTGTCAGCAGAGAGCACTGTGGTCAGACAGAAATGAAAATTCTAAAAAAAAAAAAGAACTTCCTATAGATCATAACAGCAAGTACTGGAAGTATTAAGATTTTTTATTAGAAAATAATTTACAAATCTGTTAAACTTTCTGGCACCAGTTGTTTAAAAAAAAAATGTTTTCTAGTGGAGTACCCCTTTAAGTGCTAATCCACTCCACATTACCTCAATCTACATCACGTGACTCTGCAAGTCACATGATCCATCTCCCGGCAACTACCAATGCTATAACCACGGCAGCGCACGGGGAGCACAGACCAAGGGAGCGCAGAATCGAGTGTCTGAATTTGCTATAGAGAAAGGAGGAGGGGGGCTCAATCCACACAAAACCCATAAAGTACGGGTGCTACTCAGTGATAAAGAGACCAAATTCAAAAACACAAAAGCAACACTGAAATAGCAGCACACCAGAATTATAATAATAAATAAATCTTTATTATACAACATGTATTCTGTAAACACTAGAAATATTGCACTTGTGGAGAAAATATATGAAAACTATTAAAATTGGCTCACTAGGAGCCTAAGCACAACCCTAGGGAGGGGTCATGAACCCCCTCTGCTAGAAACCGGCACCCATCCTTTAAGATGTTATACATTTATCATACTCTATGCAAAACTATATCGTATCATTAAAGTGATAAACACACTATAGGAATGAAACAATAGGGAAAACAATGATATAATACTAATAATGCTTGTTAAGAATAGTCCCAATAACATAATTCATTATTCCTGTTCCCCACTATATAGCCACAAGTAAATATAGCCATGTAAGTAAATAGATTACCCAGGTGGAGTCACATGTGAGAGAGAATTTTAGGGGGTATTCAACATTTGTAACAGGGTGAATAAAAATAGAGCCCTTAACCCCTTAAGGACCGGGGTTTTTTCCGTTTTTGCATTTTCGTTTTTTGCTCCTTGCCTTTAAAAAATCATAACTCTTTCAATTTTGCACCTAAAAATCCATATGATTGCTTATTTTTTGCGCCACCAATTCTACTTTGTAATGACGTCAGTCATTTTGCCCAAAAATCTACGGTGAAACGGGAAAAAAAAATCATTGTGCGACAAAATAGAAAAAAACAAACGCCGTTTTGTAACTTTTTGGGGCTTCTGTTTCTACGTAGTACATTTTTCGGTAAAAATGACACCTTATCTTTATTCTGTAGGTCCATACGATTAAAATGACACCCTACTTTTATATAGGTTTGATTTTGTCGTACTTCTGGAAAAAATCATAACTACATGCAGGAAAATTAATACGTTTAAAATTGTCATCTTCTGACCCCTATAACTTTTTTATTTTCTGTGTATGGGGCGGTATGAGGGCATTTTTTGCGCCGTGATCTGAAGTTTTTAACGGTACCATTTTTGCATTGATAGGACTTATTGATCGCTTTTTATTCCTTTTTAAATTATATAAAAAGTGACCAAAAATGCACTATTTTGGACTTTGGAATTTTTTTTGCGCACACGCCATTGACCGAGCGATGTAATTAATGATATATATTTATAATTCGGACATTTCCGCATGCGGTGATACCGTATATGTTTATTTTTATTTACACTGTTTTTTTTTTTTATGGGAAAAGGGGGGGTGATTCAAACTTTTAATAGGGGAGGAGTTAAATGATATTCATTCACTTTTTTTTTTCACTTTTTTTTTGCAGTGTTATAGGTCCCATAGGGACCTATAACACTGCACACACTGATCTTCATCATTGATCACTGGTTTCTCATAGGAAACCAGTGATCGATGATTCTGCCGCATGAATGCTCATGCCTGGATCTCAGGCACTGAGCAGTCATTCGGCGATCGGACAGCGAGGAGGCAAATAGGGGCCCTCCCGCTGTCCTGTAAGCTGTTCGGGATGCCGCGGCTATCCCGAACAGCCCACTGAGTTAACCGGCAGCTTTCACTTTCGCTTTTAGCCGCGCAGCTCAGCTCTGAGCGCGCGGCTAAAGGGTTAATAGCGTGCGGCGCCGCGATCGGCGCCGCGCGCTATTAGCGGCGGGTCCCGGCTTCACTATGACGCCGGGCCCGCCATGATATGATGCGGGGTTACCGTGTAACCCCGCGTTATATCACCGGAGCAGGACCAAGGACATAACTGTACGTCCTTGGTCCTTAAGGGGTTAATCATAAGGAAGGACATTTATCAATGTTTGCTTATGTATTCCTTTTTTTAGTACTTTTTTCTTAACTTTTTTTTTGCTTATGTGTGACTTATTTATCAACTGGTTTCAGCCTGTTGATAAATTTTTTCACGTAAGCAATTTTTTCTTTTTTACTTTGGTAGTAGCTTTTTCTGCTCCATGTTTGAGCTGGAGTAAATTTTGTAAATTTTTAACCTTGTTGCGACTGTCGCAGTTAATAAATACCAGACTACCCGTAGTCCATTTTAAAATTATTACTACGTAGTTAAGTTTTGGAAAACTTGCTTTTCTCGCTTTCCAGTCAAAATGTCGCACGAAAAATCACGTAGTCGCAGGTGCGACATTTGTAGTAAAAATTTTTTTACTAAATCGCTTGATAAATGCCTGTCAAGGTGCACATGATGTGCCAGGAAATGAGCCTGTTTTGCGTGTGGTCAGAATAGTTTGTCCTGTCATTTTGGATGATTTTACTTCAGACTTCACCAGCCTATCTCTTAAAGAGTACCTATCACCATCTAAACTTTCCCTAATCCCCCTCCCCATCTGACCCTGACTAACTCTATCCCTGCATTTATTTTGCTTTAAAAAACCCTAAAAATACCTCTTTTCTATGCTCTCCAGTAGCTCAATTCAACGCACAATGCACACAGGAGGTTGTCATAGCAACGGCAAGTCCTGGGGAGAGTAGATAAGCAGTGCATATATAACTAGCCATGTGGAATGTGGATAGAAGGGAGAGGAAATGAGAAAAAGAGAAGAGGGAATGTATCCTCTCTGTTTGCTCCCTGCTTGTGTATGAGCTGAGTGCTTCCCCTCCCTCCTGCCTGGCTGGCTGACAGGCTGGGAGCTGCATAGAACAGATTTCAGACTCCCTCACTGAGTCCAAAATGCTTGCTGACAGAATTGCTAGGGAGACCCCTAGTGGAGAAGTTTTTAAAGTAAAAAAAAAACATGAAAGGAGGGACATTTTTAAATAAAAGCAATTAAAAAGTTATTCAGTAGGGCTCTATCTTTTAATATATAAAAAGTTTGTTTCATAAGAGATACACTTTAAGTTTCCAGGCCTCTTATAGGACATGAGAGGATAGGCTGTGAACTCTTCTATATTTTCAAAACTCTTTTGAAGAATTGGCCAATGTTTGTTTAGAATTTTGGCAATATTGCCACTGTAT
The DNA here is from genome assembly GCF_029499605.1 of Hyla sarda. Classification (NCBI taxonomy): domain Eukaryota; kingdom Metazoa; phylum Chordata; class Amphibia; order Anura; family Hylidae; genus Hyla; species Hyla sarda. Next base: position 71,211,544 of record NC_079200.1, on the reverse strand, counting down.
ACATTGTATACAGAGGTACCGTATATACTCGAGTATAAGCCGACCCGAGTATAAGCCGAGACCCCTAATTTCAACCCAAAATCCCAGGAAAAGTTATTGACTCGAGTATAAGCCTAGGGTGGGAAATACCTCATCCCCCCCTGTCATCATCCAGACCCGTCATTAACATCCTCATCATCCCCTTGTCATCATCCCACACATCCCCCCTTCATCATCCCCTTGTCATCATCCCACACATCCCCTTATCATCCCACACATCCCCCCTTCATCATCCCCTTGTCATCATCCCACACATCCCCCCTTCATCATCCCCTTGTCATCATCCCACACATCCCCTTATCCCACACATCCCCCCTTCATCATCCCCTTGTCATCATCCCACACATCCCCTTATCATCCCACACATCCCCCCTTCATCATCCCCTTGTCATCATCCCACACATCCCCTTATCATCCCACACATCCCCCCTTCATCATCCCCTTGTCATCATCCCACACATCCCCTTATCATCCCACACATCCCCCCTTCATCATCCCCTTGTAATCATCCCACACCCCCCCCCCTTCATCATCCCCACCCCCCTTCATCATCCCCACACCCCCCCCCCTTCATCATCCTCTTCTCATCATTCGCCCTCAGTGGTCTTCAACCTGCGGACCTCCAGAGGTTTCAAAACTACAACTCCCAGCAAGCCCGAGCAGCCATCGGCTGTCCGGGCTTGCTGGGAGTTGTAGTTTTGAAACCTCCGGAGGTCTGCAGGTTGAAGACCACTGCGGCCTTCAACATGCGGACCTCCAGAGGTTTCAAAACTACAACTCCCAGCAAGCCCGGGCAGCCATCGGCTGTCCGGGCTTGCTGGGAGTTGTAGTTTTGAAACCTCCGGAGGTCCGCAGGTTGAAGACCACTGCGGCCTTCAACATCATCCAGCCCCCTCTCACCGCCTTTAGTTCTGAGTACTCACCTCCGCTCGGCGCTGGTCCGGTCCTGCAGGGCTGTCCGGAGAGGAGGTGGTCCGGTGAGGAGGTGGTCCGGGCTGCTATCTTCACCGGGGGCGCCTCTTCTCCGCGCTTCCGGCCCGGAATAGAGGCGTTGCCTTGACAATGACGCATAAGTACGTTGGCAATGAACGCACCTCTGCGTCGTTGTCACGGCAACGTGACTATTCTGAGGCCGGGCCCGAAGCGCTTAGAAGAGGCCTCCCCGGTGAAGATAGCAGCCCGGAACCACTATGCCACCGGACCACCTCCTCTCCGGACAGCCCTGCAGGACCGGACCAGCGCCGAGCGGAGGTGAGTACTCAGAACTAAAGGGGGTGAGAGGGGGCTGGATGATGTTGAAGGCCGCAGTGGTCTTCAACCTGCGGACCTCCGGAGGTTTCAAAACTACAACTCCCAGCAAGCCCGGACAGCCGATGGCTGCCCGGGCTTGCTGGGAGATGTAGTTTTGAAACCTCTGGAAGTCCGCAGGTTGAAGACCACTGTGGGTGGGGGAGTTCACTCGAGTATAAGCCGAGGGGGGTGTATAAGCCGAGGGGGGTAAATGGAATTCTCTTTTGTTTGTGAGATTTGGCTTTCTTCAATAGGGTAGACTGTCTATCCAGGGATTTAGCTATTTCTTTATGTCTCTCTACTATTCCCTCTCAGGAAACCCCTGTCTAAAAAGTTGGAGGCCATAGTGTCTAGTGTTGAATTTAACACATTCTCATCATCAACTATACGTTTTACCCTGAGCATTTGACTAAATGGGAGTGACTCAACCATTTTTCTCGGGTGACAACTTCTAAAGTGTAACAGTGTATTCTTGTCTGTCTGTTTCGTATATAGGGAAGTGTGTAAATGTCCCCCTTGTTTGCTCACCAGAACATCTACAAAGCTAACGCTTTCCCTAGAGTATCTCATAGTAAATGTTAGAATCAATGTTATTGAGAAATAAATTAAAAGACTCTAACTCCTCAACAGAGCCATCCCACAGGAGGAAGATGTCATCTATATAACGCCACCATGCCAGACAATGTCCGGCATGGTGGGACGGATAGATGACATCCTCCTCCAGGGTTGCAACATAGAGGTTGGCATACATGGGTGTGACGTAACTGCCCATGGCGGTCCCGACTAATGTAAATAAAATTGATCTTCAGACATAAAATAGTTGGGCCACCATGGGGAAATCAGACGTCATCAAAACCTTGGCAAAGCTGCCAAACCTCTCTTGTGGCTAATCGAGGTGTACAGACTCATGATATCAAAAGACACTAGAAAAGAATAGTGTCTACAGGAGTCTGTACATCTCAAATTTTTGTCAAAAAATCGGTAGTGTCTTAGTTGTAGGATTTTGTGCGGAAAACAAAAGGTCTTAAACCTCTGTCAAGGAAAATTGATGCATTACTGAGGAGGGAATTACGTCCGGAGACTATGGGGCGACCGGGAGGATTAACTAAAGATTAATACATTTTGGGGAGAATGTGACGCTGCGCTCCCCTGGTCTGTGGTCCCTGTGCGCTGCCGTGGTTATAGTGTTGGACTAAAAAAAAGACACAGACGGCGCTCCGTAGTGTGATACCGTTTTCAACAGGAATAGATGTAGTAAAAGTGATACTTACCACATCAAGTTACACTCCACCAAGTGTAACTATGGAAAAGAGCAAAGGTTTTAGGTGCCTGCAGCCACTCCATGTCCAACTTCAATGTAAAAGCAAAAGTTTCCTCCAACGTATCGACGGGATTCAGAGGCGCTGGACACACAAAAATTATGTATTTTCTGATCGGCGGCGTCCTCTTTATTTTTCTTCTCTGTCCGGATCAGACCGCCATGTCGATCTCTTACCATCTATGTGGTGATTAACTTGAAAATCTTCAACTGTCCCTAGTTAGGTGACTGCGTGCAGAAAGAAAGTGCATAAATGCAAACCTGTGTTGTCACAGTCCACTTCACTGGTGTTGGTCACTCACAGCGCCTGGCTGTGTGCTTCTTGTAAAGACCCCAAGGGTCTCTCTCACAGCCACCTTGCTGTTCCCAAAAGACAGCAGGGTGGCTGTTAGAGAGACCCTTGGTTAAGTTCATCACCACATAGATGGTAGAGATCGACATGGCGGTCTGATCCGGACAGAGAAGAAAAGTAAAGAGGACGCCGCCAATCAGAAAATACATAATTTTTGTGTGCCAAGCACCTCTGAATCCCGTCCATACATTGGAGGAAACCTTTGGTTTTACAATCTGGTTATAGTGTTGGTAGTTGCTGGGGAGATGGATCATGTGACTTGCAGAGTCACGTGATGTAGATCACGTGCACACCGGCGTCTGCATGCGCCTCTGTGCTCTTAATGTATACCCACACTAACATTGCCATTATGCGGAGCTGGTGGATATCTCCTCCCTGTTTAGGGTACGTATTGATTTTATCATGTTGTACAAAGCATGATGTTTTCATGTGTTTACAATAAGACTAATTGTTTGAAATTTATGTAAAATATACTTTTTTTAAGCACTTATACACCTTATCACTTGAATTGGGTCTGAGCACTTTATTTGCTTGAGTATGAGAATATGATTTATGAAATGTTATATACATTTTGATAATTGATGCAATGTGGAGTGGATTAGCACTTAATGAGTTGATATGAGGGAATAAAAACCCTCTTATTTGTGTGTATCACTATGCTTGAAAATGGCTACAGGAGGAGCTAAAACGTTGTAATGCCTACATGAGAAAATAAATCACTTTCATTTGGAGTGCTGTGCTCTTGTTTGGTCTCTCTCTCTCTCTCTCTCTCTCTCTCTCTCTCTGTATGTATATATATATATATATATATATATATATATATATATATATATACACACACACACACATACAGTGGGGCAAAAACTTAGTCAGCCATCAATTGTGCAATTTCTCCCACTTAAAAAGATGTGAGAGGCCTGTAATTTTCATCATAGGTATAACTCAACTATGAGAGACATAATGAGAAAAAAAATCCATAAAATCACATTGTCTGATTTTTAAAGAATTTATTTGCAAATTATGGTGGAAAATAAGTATTTGGTCACCTACAAACAAGCAAGATTTCTGGCTCTCACAGATCTGTAACTTCTTCTTTAAGAGTCTCCTCTGTCCTCCACGCGTTACCTTTATTAATGTCACCTGTTTGAACTTGTTATCAGTATAAAAGACACCTGTCCACAACCTCAAACAGTCACACTCCAAACTCCACTATGGCCAAGACCAAAGAGCTGTCAAAGGACACCAGAAACAAAATTGTAGACCTGCACCAGGCTGGGAAGACTGAATCTGCAATAGGCAAGCAGCTTGGTGTGAAGAAATCAACTGTGGGAGAATTATTAGAAAATGGAAGACATACAAGACCACTGATAATCTCCCTCGATCTGGGGCTCAACGTAACAAAAGGTATCATCAGTAACACACTACGCTGCCAGGGACTCAAATCATGCAGTGCCAGACGTGTCTTCCTGCTTAAGCCAGTACATGTCTGGACCCCTCTGAAGTCTGCTAGAGAGCATTTTGATGATCCAGAAGAGTATTGGGAGAATGTTGTATGGTCAGATGAAACCAAAGTAGAACTTTTTGGTAAAAACTCAACTTGTTGTGTTTGGAGGAGAAAGAATGCTAAGTTGAATCCAAAGAACACCATACCTACTGTAAAGCATGGGGGTGGAGACATCATGCTTTGGGGCTGTTTTTCTGCTAAGGGACCAGGACGACTGATCCATGTAAAGGAAAAAATGAATGGGGCCATGTTTTGTGAGATTTTGAGTGAAAAGCTCCTTCCATCAGCAAGAGCATTGAAGATGAAACGTGGCTGGGTCTTTCAGCATGACAATGATCCCAAACACCCCGCCCGGGCAACGAAGGAGTGGCTTTGTAAGAAGCATTTCAAGGTCCTGGAGTGGCCTGACCAGTCTTCAGATCTCAACCCCATAAAAAAAAACTTTGGTCTGGGCTGGTGTAGTTTTCAGACTTTTCAGTGGCTTTGCACCTTTTTTGCACCTTTCCACAAAAAGGCGCAGTTCATAAAACCCGTCCATATCATGTGTATTGCCAAAATCAGTGGATTGCAACTCAAAATCAGCAGAAATGTGTAAACCAAAATGCGCAAATAAACCCTGCAACTTTTTTGCACCTTTTCTAGACACAAAAAACAGGCCAAAGATGATGATAAATGTCAGCCAATCTACTTGTCCCTCATGACGATCCACTTGTCCTGGCCAATTTTAGTTTTTGCACTCGAATTTTTTGTCTTCTCGCCCAATAATAACCATAACACTCTTTATTTTTCCATCTACAGACCCATGAGGGCTTGTTTTTTGCGGGGCAGATTGCACTATGTAATGACATCTTTTATTTTTCCATAAGATATGCTACGGAAAAAAAAAATTGGTGAGGTGAAATTTTAATAAACAAATTTAGAAAATTTGTTGGTTTTCTTTTTTTTTTTTTTATGCCATTTACCTTTTGGTCATGCTAACATGTTATTTTGATACTTTAGGTCAGCCTGATTACAGCAATACCAAAATTGTAGTTTCCATCACGTTTAACTATTTTTACAAAAATTCTGAACATTTTAGTACCAGGCTGTATAAGGGCTATTTTTTTGCGCCATAATCTGTTGTTTGTATCATTCCCCTCTTTAGTATTGATCTGACTTTTTAATCACTTTTTAGTTTTTCTCTGGGATGTTGCAAATATTGCAAATCTGGGGTTTGGTATTTTTTTTGCAATTACGTCATTTACCGTACAGGATATAAAATGTTATATTTTAATAGTTTGGACAATTATGCATGCGGCGATACTAAATATGTTTTTTTTTAAATTATGTTTACAAGTTTTTATATAGGAAAAGGGGGTGATTTGAACATTTTATATGGAAGGCGTTAATGTGTGTCTTTTAAACTTTTGTTAAAATCTTTTTTTACACTTAGGGGACTTTTAGGAGGAATCAGTAAATTCCTCATACAGATCAATGCAGTTCTATTGAAATCCATAGATCTGTGTGCTCTGCAGTCCATTGATAAAGCCCAGTCCAGCCAGGATCTATCATTGAAAGAGCCACAGACACCAGAGAACAAGAGGTAAGCCCTCTAACTACCTTTACAGTGGATCGCACGACCCCCCCACCCCCACCCGCAGTCACGCTGTTGGAGGGATGGGGGGTGGGTCCGTCCACCCCACTGGACCAGCAGGGAGCATTTACATGTCCTTTTAGATGCTGCAGTCAGCATTGACAGTGACGATCTAAAGGGTTAATAGCCGCCCGCTGCGATCTCCGCATGCCGACTAATAGCGGCGGCCCCCAGCTGGGGGTCATCGGGTATTGAGTGGGCTCAAGTCAGGAGCCCGTTCCATACACCCTGAGCGGTGCTGCTGTACTTGTTGGAGGCTTTCAGGTCCAGCCCTGCGTGCCCGAAGCAGAGCTAGAGGCCTGAAAAATCCACCTGCCCGGTGCCCGGAACTGCATGTCCCAGGTGTCGGGCAATAGGATTTCCACATCCCTGTATTCAAAAATGTGATTTATGTTACAGTAATATCCAAGTAATACTTTGGTTTACTGAAATGTGTCACCTATCCAAAGGATAGGAGATTAGTGTCTGATTGCGCAATCTCCTGCACGGCAGGTCCAATTTTGGTCCATTTTTAGTCCAATTTTAAATCCTGAAAAATTAGGCAGGCAAATGCAAATCGGACATAATGACATATGCAAGCCACTATTATTTTTATATTTTATAATCAGTATTATATAATCTTAGAAAGCACTGCGGTACCGCCACTGATGATATGTTTGAACCCATTTTAACAATAAATAAATATAGTTTGAAAAATACTTAATAGTCAAGTTAAAAAATGCAATTAAACCGGAGGCACAGGTAAACGCCACTGTGACAAATACATAATACACAAATAGAAATTTGCAGCAGCACTGTTCAGTATATATGATCACAAATCAAAAGTTAGAGGCTTTAGGTCCAGAAGAGGTGAGGGTGTTAGGGACTCAGGCAAAAATGAGGCCACCTCTACTTGGTGGATGGGGGACATGTTTTGATCAAAAAGTGCGCTAAAATCCTCAGTTTTACTTTTGTGATCAAATATAGAGTGCTGCCTCAAACTTCTTTTTGTTTTGAAAATGCGGTAAAACATTGGAAAAAAAAATACATTTTTAACTTTTTCTTTTTTATACCATCCCAAAGGTAGTGTAAACTTTCCACCAAAATTTTCATGTACAGCTTTTGAAGATGTCCTATAATGTAGACTGAAACCAACAACACACCCATTTAAAAAAAATAAAATAAAATTGAGTGCAGCATGCAAACCTTTGTTCTTTAATATTGTGATTTTTTTCATACCAACCTTTTTGTGTGAAACTTGGAAAAGTTTTGAATATGTCCCCTATCGTCTTCCTTTCATACACTCTACTCAATGAACAAAACCTAGAAAATGTATAATTTTCTAGCTTTATTGTTTGTTAGTAAATCCAGCAATTGAGTACACATAACAAAAGTTGGCTGCAATATAACTGTTACAGTACAAACCAGAGCGGATTTATTCAGCTGATCTGTCGGATAGGATGTCCTCTATCTGTGCCCAGTGTCATGGTCACTATTTTTACAATACCGCTTGGTTATCACCAGCCTCGTTTCCTCAATCAGTCATAACATTTCCTTCCTCCACATCACACGACTCCTCAACAGCGATTTCCTCCTGATTATTGGCACTAATATTATATATATATATATATATATATATATATATATATACTGCTCAAAAAAAAAAATAAAGGGAACACTTAAACAACCCAATGTAACTCCAATGTAACTCACACTGTCCACTCAGGAAGCAAGACTTCTCCATGTGCTTGCCAGAGGTAGCCTGACTGCTGTTAGGTACCGAGATGAGCTCCTCAGACCCCTTGTGAGACCATATACTGGTGCGGTTGGCCCTGGGTTCCTCCTAATGCAAGACAATGCTAGACCTCATGTGGCTGGGGTGTGTCAGCGGTAACTGCAAGAGGAAGGCATTGATGCTATGGACTGGGCCGCCCGTTCCCCAGACCTGAATCCGATTGAGCGCATCTGGGACATCATGTCTCGCTCCATCCACAAACGCCACGTTGCACCACAGACTGTACAGGAGTTGGCGGATGCTTTAGTCCAGGTCTGGGAGGACATCCCTCAGGAGACCATCCACCACCTCATCAGGAGCATGCCCAGGTGTTGTAGGGAGGTCATACGGGCACGTGGAGGCCACACACACTACTGAGCCTCATTTTGACTTGTTTTAAGGACATTACATAAAGTTGGATCAGCGTGCAGTGTGGTTTTCCACTTTGATTTTGAGTGTGACTCCATATCCAGACCTCCATGGGTTGATAAATTTGATTTCCATTGATAATTTTTGTGTGATTTTGTTGTCAGCACATTCAACTATGTAAAGAGGAAAGTATTTCATACAATTAGTTCATTCATTCAGATCTAGGATATGTTATCTTAGTGTTCCCTTTATTTATATAGATTTAGCATTTTCTGACCTTGAGTCTCTAAATCGCCTCACTCAGCCGAACCACCTGGAAAGTTCCATCTAAGTCTAGACTCTAGGGTAACATAGTGAATTTGGCCATGACACAGGCTGTGCAACCATAGTGTCAGGTGATTGGATCGCAATGAATGAAAAAATATGCATCTAAGCTGTGACCTGCAAATTTCCACAAACAGAAACCATTACGGGATACTGTCGTGACTTGGGTTGCAGTAACTTGCTGAATGTGATCACATTTACTAGTTGGCCTTCGGCGTATATTGTGGTCAAAGTCACTGGATAGCCCTCATCTTAAAGGGGGTGGGTCTCATGACTGAACCAATGAAGTAACAATTCCACTCAATTCATGGAACCCATAATTGCCCATAAAGGCACCAGAACCCTTTGATTCTTAGGAGTCAAGGCTGTGCGGCAGTGCATCATGTGACCCCTCTCTGTTCTGCTAAGAGGGTTCATACAAAGAGCGGAGTGTCATGTAAAATAGTATAGGATGCCCTAAGGCCATGTTCACATGTCAGAATTTCCGTGGCGGATTCCGCTGCAGCAGAGTCCCGCTGAATACAACGGATTCTGCTGCTCTGTGCACATGGCAGAATTTCCGTGCCAGATGTTTCCGGCATGGAAATTTCCTTTTCCATGTCCACACAAAGAATGAACACGTTCATTCTTTGCGCGAAGACTGCACAGAATGCTTAGCTATCTATGAGGTGGTGCATTCCTGCACGGTCCTAGTGCATATTATGCCATCCCCCCGCAGTTTACATAATGGCCCTGATTTACTAAGAGTGGAGTGTAGGTTTCTCTGTGGGTTATAATTCCCTACAATTTTTTTTCTACAGTATTTACTAAGGTTTCCCTACATTTTCCACTTCCCCTACATTTTGCTTTTTTTTTTTTTACACATGCTCTGATCTGTAGGGTTTTCTTCAGCTGAAATCCACCATATTTTCTATGGAACCTTTAGTAAATATATTGGGTTTTTGTGAAAATATCGGGGAACTGCCCACTTTTTCCGAAGGCCTCAGCCCTTTTTCGGGTTTTCTTAGTAAAATGGAGAGTTAGTCAAGTTGTATTCAATTCTGGCGCAAAACATGTCTGCACGGAGATTCTCCATGCGGACATTCCATAGTGTGAACGTAGCCTTACATTCTGCTGGTGCATTTAATCCCTTAAATGCCATGGTATATAGCAACCACTGCACTCTACATGACGACATTGTCTGTGACAATGTCGTGTTGCTCTCCCTAAATTGTGCTACATCACTAAAGCTACTATAAGTAAATGAGGTCAAACTAAGATCTAAAAGTCATGTAAAATAATCACCTAATAGCCTAAAAATTTTGCAGAGGCAGGGTGGACTCTCCGTAATTCCATCCCAGCAATCACAAGATGGCAATAGGTTACCATAGAAGTTGGGGTCTTCCATGTATGTGTGTGATACAAGACTCATAGGAAAGCTGTGGGAGATGTAAGGCGGCTATATTGGGTAACACCCAGCTTTCTTAGGCATGGACAAATAGTTAAATACAATATGGCTCATGAATAAATGATGCCGATCTGTGGTCACCGGATACAGGGGCCCGTTTGGCCCTGGCTCCTCTCTCTGGTTACATTAACCCTGTCACTCCTGCTTCCTTTGAATAATAATAACCATTCTTCTACAACACACCCTTAATAAAGAAGAATGCAACCTGATCTGTATGTCTCAGCGGTGCTCTGACGGTGTGAATGGTCAGCTATTTGAGCTGGGATTAAGTATTTCCAGATTGCACTCAGGCGTTCCAGTGGATGTGTGCAGCACAGCACAATTCAAAAAATGCAGCACGTGAGGACAGCATGAAAGCCAATGGTATCAGACCCCAATGGGGCGGGGGAGGAGGGGACAGATTGAAGCTGCAAATGGGAATAAAAGCCATAAGATAGTTGTTAGGATGTTGTGAAACTACAACTGCCAGCATGCATGACCAGCCGGAGACTGGAAAGTCACCGCCCTATGGTTCGAATAGCCATTTTACCAGTTACACTTTAACTTGTCCCCTCCCCTCTGCAGGCTCTCCAGGCATGCTGGGAGTTGAAGTTTCACAATGGCCAGAGAGTGACTGCCCTATGGTTCAAATAACCCTGGTAGTAGCTACACTCCAACATGACCTTTTTTCTCCAGCTTAGCAGGCTTTCCAGGCAGTTGTTGTTTCACAATGGCTGTAGAGCCCCAGGATATTTCCTCTAAAAGGAAGAGAATCCATATCAGCACTGGAGATATGTGACTAAGGGTACGTTCACACGTACAGAACCTGCTGCATATTTAGTGCAGCTGATTTTGCTACCCATTAACTTCAATGGGTAGCAAAATCAGCTGCAGAAAATATGCAGCAGTTTCTGTACGTGTGAACGTAACCATAAAGTAAACAAGCAAAAAGTGACACCGGCACCACAGTCTATGGTTAGTAACAGTTCAAACAATATCGGACATCTTAGATTAATATTGATAGTCACGGTGAATGGCTGTATGGCTTGTTTGTGAATAACTTCAGGTGGTGCTCACATTCGTAAGAGACAGTTCAGATAGTACAAATATTTCACGAAGAGATTGGAAATAATGGAGCACTCACCCAGATTCGAAGCCTTGAACAAGTAGTTTATTCCAACATAGGGTTCACATCACACGGCAAGGAGCAGGGTAATGGGGTGCGGACATGAGGCGAGGGGTTGACAGACAGGTGGAGGAGCAACAATTGTTTCAAGCTGTGTAGCGCTGAATTGTCGCTCCTCCACCTGTCTGTCAACCCCTCGCCTCATGTCCGCACCCCGTTACCCTGCTCCTTGCCGTGTGATGTGATCCCTATGTTGGAATAAACTACTTGTTCAAGACTTCGAATCTGGGTGAGTGCTCCATTATTTCCAATCTCTTCGTGAAATATTTGTAACCATAAAGTAGATTTCGTAGGGCTCAGGTTTCTGCTCATCCCATTGAAGAACACTATAGTCATCTCTGGCTTATAACTGAGTAAAAGAATGTATGCATCTGCCCTATTGTCACCCTGTCCTTTACATTTCTTACCAGTAACCTTTTATAACCTCTGTGAGACAGTGACAGAATTGGTTGTCAAGGATCACTATATTACCCCCATGGTAACTGTCCTATGTGGACAAGCGCCTATATCATTAAGGGAACGCTGGGTGAGATATGCCAAATCCAGAAAATAGTTGAAACCCCTGACTAAACTTAGCTTGCTAGGGAACTTGTTAAATCCTGTTATTGGGCCTGGATTTTTGTGGGATGAAAGGCAGGTTTGGTAGTAGAGCTTTACAAAACCAAGTCCAAACTGAAAGGCTGTGAAGAACCTCTGATGAGAGTTGGAATCCTGAGGTGCACCCTCAAGAAGGGGATATTTACCTTGTGTGAGTAAGGCTACATTGACACTACTTTTTGGGCATATGGCTGCCGAAACTGCGCTGCATGCCATTTGTTTGATTCGGCAGTCGTATTCCTAAAACGTAGTGTGAACACACACTAACACATTTTTGTTTTTTTTGAGTGGCTGGTAGTAAGCCACCTTTAAAGTAAGTATCTTCCAAAAGTGCAAAAAATGCGATCGCTGCGGTGCTGTTCCTACAAATGAATTACCCAATGGTATGGTAAAGTTCAAGGTGATTTTATTGGGCACAACTTAACGCATTTCTGGTCTAGGGATCAGACCCTTCATCAGGACAGTGCATCAGGACAGATGTGTACTTTACCATACCACTGGGTAATTTATTTGGAGGAACAGCGCCGCAGCGCTATTTGGAAGATTTTCTATTTGCCTGGTGGATGCAGCTCCAGACCAGGATCGATTGTGGCTGCAGTTTCTGTTTGGATATTTTCTCACTAATGTTCACTCATTGCTTATCTGTCCATATAGGCTTCACAGGGCGCGCGTCCTCTGTTTTTTCTTTTCCATTACCATTACAGTGAGGGAAGCTTTTGTGTAGTTAGCTTCGGACAAGCAGGATTTGTTTTGTATTCATTTGTGCCTGAAGATAAAAGCTTTATTTGTTTTGTTACTGAAAAACTAAAGTCAGGAGAAGCCTTGTTAATATGTTACTTCTGTGTCCTGTCTCTTACTGCTATTTTGCCACTATTTAACTGGTTTTACAGAGCTATTCTACCACGGCAGACTATCACAGAAGATCAGGATATAATGATGCAACATAGTTACGTTTATTAGATACCGAATAAATTAAATTGTCCTCAACACACAATAATGATGACAAAACAACGAAAGTGTGTAGTGCTACCAGGGCCAAGATTTTACAAATTTATTGTGGTGTGGAGGCCGAGCAAATATGGCCCACAACCTAAACCCTCACCAGATTACCCAGGTAGGTGCCGATATTCCTGCAAACATGAAACAAATTGTCCCAGGAGATCCAACGCGTTTCCACCCTTAAATTAAGATACAAACACAAAATATGGGTCTTGTCAGGGGACCTAGAAAAAGCAGGATAATAGAAAATAAACCAGTATGGCTGCAATGATGATGAGCACAAACGATTAGATTAGTTGGTCCACTAGGGACCACTCCCTCAGATAGGGATTCAGGATAAAGCCATATCCTCTGAGCAGCAGACCTCCAACATGCAGCTTATAAGACAGTGTTTCCCAACCAGGGTGCCTCTAGCTGTTGCAAAACTACAACTCCCAGCATGTAGGGTCTATCAGTGCATGCTGTGAGTTGTAGTTTTGCAACGGCTGGATGCACCCAGGTTGGAAAACTATTCTAGGACCTGCCCTTGGTCATTACCTACAGGCAATATATTTAAATCCACTTAGAGCAGACAGACTGATCCTGTAAGAGAAAACAAGTTCTCCATTCTAGACAGTGGGGAACGCTGGGTAAATACTGCGCAATGTACACAGGCATGGTTATGAAATCCTCCCTGTTATGTAACTGTGGAGTTTTGGAAAGGGATTCCAAACAAGGAGAGGAAAAACAAAAGAGCAAGTACCATCACGCTGCCCACATCACCCATGCTCCAGCATGACTTGTAGAATCTGATTACAGTCTATAGGGGACACAAAGTTATGAAGCTTGATCCCTGGTCCCACGTAGACTAGAATTGCAAAGACTGATTCATCTGAACAATCCCTGGACATATGGCTCGGTGGGCATCTTATAGGGGTCCCTGCTAGATACTCATATCTAATATCAAAAGCAGTAAGCAGCTGCAATGAGAGTCACTAGGAAACACTGACTTCTAGTTTGGTTTACAAAAAAAAAAATTTGTTGAGCAAATCTTTGTCAGGCGACTTTACTTACACGACCTGTATGCCCAGCCGGGGCCTAAGGCAGCTTGAGGGTGAATTCACACGCAGCAGATTGTGTTGCAGAAAAGCACATAGCTAAGTTCCATTCAGATGAAATGGACAGTCACGAAACTTTCTGCAACAAAATCTGCCATATGTGAGTACACTCTTATGGCTGGAATCTCAAGACTTTCTGTGTCTTAGCTGAACCAAACAGGGATTTTTATACAGTAAGGAGTTGCAGCTGCCTTGGACACAAGAGAAATACGAATGTTTAATCACTATGATGCTTTCAGGCTGGTTATCAATGCCCGCTGTTAGCCTTTGACTTACATGTATGTATACTGCTCAAAAAATAAAGGGAACACTAAGATAACACATCCTAGATCTGAATGAATGAACTAATCGTATGAAATACTTTCGTCTTTACATAGTTGAATGTTCTGACAACAAAATCACACAAAAATTTATCAATGGAAATCAAATTTATCAACCCATGGAGGTCTGGATATGGAGTCACACTCAAAATCAAAGTGGAAAACCTCTTCCTCTTGTAGGAACTGCTGACACACTACAGCCACATGAGGTCTAGAATTGTCTTGCATTAGGAGGAACCCAGGGCCAACAGCACCAGCATATGGTCTCACAAGGGGTCTGAGGATCTCATCTCGGTACCTAATGGCAGTCAGGCTACCTCCGGCAAGCACATGGAGGGCTGTGCAGCCCCCCCCGAAAGAAATGCCACCCCACACCATTACTGACCCACCGCCAAACCGGTCATGCTGGAGGATGTTGCAGGCAGCAGAACGTTCTCCATGGCGTTCCAGACTCTGTCATGTCTGTCACATATGCTCAGTGTGAACCTGCTTTCATCTGTGAAGAGCACAGGGCGCCAGTGGTGAATTTGCCAATCTTGGTGTTCTCTGGCAAATGCCAAATGTCCTGCACCTGTGGATGTTGGGCCCTCTTACCACCCTGGAGTCTGTTTCTGACCGTTTGAGTGGACACATGCACATTTGTGGCCTGCTGGAAGTCATTGTGCAGGGCTCTTGCAGTGCTGCTCCTCCTTGCACAAAGGCGGAGGTAGCGGTCATGCTGCTGGGTTGTTGCCCTCCTACAACCTCCTCCACGTCTCCTGATGTACTGGCCTGTCTCCTTGTAGACTCAGTCTCATGCTACCACTAGAGTGAAAGCACCGCCAGCATTCAAAAGTGACCAAAACATCAGCCAGGAAGCATAGGAACTGAGAAGTGGTCTGTAGTCACCACCTGCAGAACCACTCCTTTATTGGAGGTGTCTTGCTAATTGCCTATAATTTCCACCTGCTGTCTGTTCCATTTGCACAACAGCATGTGAAATTGATTGTCAGTCAGTGTTGCTTCCTGAGTGGACAGTGTGATTTCACAGAAGTGTGATTGACTTGGAGTTACATTGTCTTGTTTAAGTGTTCCCTTAATTTTTTTGAGCAGTGTATTATGCTTGTGTGCAAGCAGTGGTTGCAAGTAGAGTTAAAGGGGTACTCCACTGAAAACATCTTATCCCCTATCCAAAGGATAGGGGATAAGATGTTAGATCGTGGGAGTCCCACTGCTGGGAACCCCCATGATCTCCGGGCCAGCAGCGGTAGCGTCTGGAACACGAAAGCTTGTAGATTCCGCGTTCGTGACGTCAAGCCATGGGAGGGGGCGTGATGAGTAGTACATAGCCGTCACGCCTCCTCCCATAGACGTGAATCAAGGGGGCGTGGCGGCTGGCATTGCCAGTCATCGGGCACGGAGCTCCAAATGACAGGGGTGCCACAGTGGAGATCGTGGGAGTCCCCAGCGGCGGGACCCACACGATCTAACCTTTCATCCCCTATGCTTTGGATAGGGGATAAGATGTTTTTAGCAGAGTACCCCTTTAAGTAAATCTACAGGAATGTTTGCCAGACCCAAATCTAACAAATCACCTGTCATGTTTTAATCTTCTATAAGTAATTCTGCTTTTGATTCTCCAGATAAGTCTGCAGTGTAATTTTGGCAAAATCGTAATGTCTATGTGGTGAGCCACAGTGAATGGCGGGACCACGGGGTGGAGCGGTGTAGGTGGATGGGGCAAGATGGTATTAACCCCAAGGGCAAGGTGTTATTAACCCCTAATGTTCGTGATGCCAGAGTGGTTTTTGGGTACCGGAACCACACGAACGGTATCTCCGCTATTCCAATAGCTAGGCAGTGAAAATGAGAGTCCACAACCAGGCTATGGTTTAATGGAGGCTTTTCTGAGGTCAGATAGGTATTATCATCTTCACAGCTTGGACAGAATCCCAGAGAGGTGGCCAGGACCACAGAAGGACCTCGCAGATTGCTGGGACCAATTACACTTGTAATAGACTTTAGATGCTTGACTAGACAGTAGGCAGTGACAGCAGACATAGACTTGACTTACTGTAATGACTGTAGATTAGAGGCCTTCCAGGTAGCTGGATACTAGCACTGGGACATTTGATCTCGACTGTTCCTCAGCAGGGAACATAAGAGCAAAAGAGAGAGAATTGTAATGGCCGCCCCCTTATATAGAGGGGGCTGAGCCAAAGCCCATTGGTCAAACTGCGGGTCATCCTCTCACAGGTCCTTTATACTAACTATACATTAATACACTGACTACAATTCTATTACAATAAATGACAGTATAGTAACAGCAGGGGACACACTGCAGGAGAACCCCAGGTCACTGAGGGACTCAACCTGACAGGGCCTAAGTGTAGTGCAGGACCATGTCCTCTACTGGGACATTACATCTATTACAATACAAAATGAATTGACATCCAATCTATGGTCAGGGCAGCATATCTTACTGTAGTGTACATCTTAGGATAGGTCCCATACTTTGATAACTGTCCTATAAGCATCAATTAGAATGGGAATAAGGGACCATAACTACAATCTGGCACTTCTCTATTCACACAAGAGTTGAGTTGAAAAGGAGCATTCTATGTTAGAAGAAATAACGACATGCGTTTTCACAGGTCCACACAGGCCCCATGATCAATGAAGGTAGTCAGGTAGTTTCTGCCTCTGGGGCCCCCTTTAATTTGTAGGACCCAGATGTGTTGCTTGTAGATTCTGGGCCCCGATGCAAAATCTACTACAAGGCCCCATATGCCAATTATAATACTGGTCTCTTATGGTGCAGATGTGCTTTGGGGCCCCCTTAGGCACCAGGGCCCCGGTGTGACTGCTACCTCTATAGCTACGCCCCTGGTAGGACCTCTTTAACTGGACTGTTATCCAGAGCATAGAGCAGATGGCAACAACACCTACATACATTGGATGCCCCAAGTACATACATTTACAGTTTGACAAGAAAATGTGTAACAACCAATCTACAAGAAAACCCTTGCATCAATAAGGCAATTTATCGAGGCAAAGGTTTTTATTGTAGGTTGGTAGAGAAGGTGGCACCCTGTGAGAGTAATGCCAGTTGTCAGAAAGGGGGGCATTTGGCAGAAATAGCTGGTAAACCTCCTTTTAAGAGTTACCCTGTACCCAATGCCCTTGAAGAAATAAATGTATTTTCCCCAGAGGCAAAGTCTTGAGAATAAAGAGCTGAAACTAAAGCCACAAGATGGATGAGTGAGGGATCGGCAGGTCTCAGGAGGACAGCTACTTCTATCATTCACAACCTACAGAACCAGAATGTCACCAAATCTCTGCTGATTCAGCTGCAGGGTCACAAAACCTCCATTGTCTGGGCTGTTATTGTTCTGGAGAGAGATCAAAGAAGAGGGAACTGTCAGGATTTAGATGTGTGTTATTCAGTGTCAGACCTAAGCCAGCCACCAGAAAGTGTGTGTTTGTTCCTTGGCTGATCGCTGGCCCTTTTACAAGGATTGATCATGCCCAGTAAGACCCCTCTGCTGGCAGCTTATCACTCCAAGAATAAAAGGATTGGCCATGTCGTACCTCAACATGCCTGAATTTGATGTTTTTGGGGAGATAAGCCAAGCAATCCTTCCACTCTTCTTCCCGACATCTGTCCATCCCACCAAAATCCGCTCGCCGACATCTACCTGTCCCACTAAAATCACCCAGTTTCAACCTTATGTTAAAGGGTACTCTTGTGGAAATATATATTTTTTTTAAATCAACTGGTGCCAGAAAGTAAAACAGATTTGTAAATTACTTCTATTTAAAATTGTTAACCATTCCAGTACTTATTAACGGCAGTATAGACAGCTCCATTCACCCTTACCCAGCAGGAGTGAGGTGGCACGGGTGCCAACTCACGATCACGAGATTGATCGGTCGGAACGACCGACCAATCACTACCCTGCTGGGCGGCGATCGGGGCCGGCGGGGGTCTGTTACCTCTCTCTGGTCCAGCGGGGGTCCCTTCAGGATCGGTAGCAGCGGCCCCGGCAGCAGGAGGTGAAGCCTGTTCACCTGCTGCTGTTACTTCTTAACAACCAAAGGGCATGCTGGGAGGTGTAGTTTTGCAACAGCTGGAGTACCAACTACAACTCCCAGCATGCCCTCTGGTAGTCTGTGTATGCTGGGAGTTGTAGTTATGCAACAGCTAGAGGCACATTTTTTCCTATGAAAAAGTGTACATCCAACTGTTGCATAACTACAACTCCCAGCATGCATGGACAGCCGAATGGCATGCTGGGAGTTGTAGCAGTGTGGCTCCAGCTGTTGCAAAACAGCAACTCTCAGCATGCCCTTCAACTGTCAATGCATGCTGATTGTTGCAGTTTTGCAACAGCTGGAGACACATTGGTTGTGAAACAGTTTGTGTCCTAACTCAGTGTTTCTCAACCAGTGTGCCTCCAGCTATTGCAAAAAATATAACTCCCAGCATGCACTGAGAGACTGTACATGCTGGGAGTTCTAGTTTTGCAACAGCTGGAGGCACACTGGTTGCGAAACACTGAGTTAAGTAACAAACTCTAAGTGTTTTGCAACCAATGTGCCTCCAGCTGTTGCATAACTACAACTCCCAGCATGTATGGTCTGTCAGTGCATGCTGGGAGTTGTAGTTTTGCAACAGCTGAAGGTCCCCCCAAGTTTAGGGCCACATTTGGGGTATTTCCGTACTCGGGAGAAATTGCGTAACATTTTGGGGGGCTTTTTCTCCTTTTACCCCTTATAAAAAGGTAAAGTTGGGGGTCTATACCAGCATTTAGTGTAAAAAAAAATGTTTTACACTAACATGTTGGTGTTGCCCCATACTTCATTTTCACAAGCGGTAAAAGGAAAAAAAAAAAGAAGATCCCCCAAAATTTGTAATGCAATTTCTCCTAAATACAGAACTTCCCCATATGTGGACATAAAGTGATCTGCGGGCACACAACAAGGCTCAGGAGTGAGAGCACCATATACATTTGAGGCCTAAATTGGTGATTTGCACAGGGGTGGCTGATTTTACAGCGGTTCTGACATAAATGCAAAACAATAAATACCCACGTGTGACCTCATTTTGGAAACTACACCCCTCACAGAATGTAACAAGGGGTATAGTGAGCCTTGCCGAATTTTCGTTAAGGTTGGATGTGAAAATAAAAAAAATAAAAAAAAATTTCACTAAAATGCTGGTGTTGCCCTACATTTTTCATTTTCACAAGGGAGAATAGGAAAAAAAGCATCCCAAAATTTGTAACCCCATATGTGGATGTAAAGTGCTCTGCGGCCAAACTACAATGCTCAGAAGAGAAGGAGTGCCTTTGGAATGAGAATGTGTCTGAAATTGAAGGCCATGTGTGTTTACAAAGCCCCCATGCTGCCAGAGCAGTGGACCCCCCCACATGTGACCCCATTTTGGAAACTACACCCCTCACATAATGTAATAAGGGGTACAGTGAGCATTTACACCCCACAGGTGTCTGGCAGACTTTTGGAACAGTGGTCCGTGAAAATAAAAATGTAATTTTTCCATTTGCACAGCCCACTGTTCCAAAGATCTGTCAAACGCCAGTGGGGTGTAAATGCTCACTGCACCCCTTATTAAATTGTTAGGGGTGTAGTTTCCACATGTTTTGGGGGGGGGGGGGGAGGTCCACTGTTCTGGCACCATGGGGGGGGCTTTGTAAACGCACATGGCCCCCAACTTCTATTCCAACCAAATTCTCTCTCCAAAAGCTCAATGGCACGCCCTTCTCTTCTGAGCATTGTAGTTCGCCCGCAGAGCACTTTACATCCACATATGGGGGTATTTCCATACTCAGAAGAAATAGGGTTACAAATTTTGTGAGGCTCTCTCCCCTATTACCGCTTGTGAAAATGAAAAATTTGGAGTAACACCAGCATTTTATTTAAAAAAAATTTAATTTTTCATTTTCACGTCCAACTTTAGCAGAAATTTGTCAAACACCAGTGTGGGGTGTAAAGGCTCACTGTACTCCTTGTTACGTTCCTTGAGGGGTGTTGTTTCCAAAATAGTATGCCATGTGTTTTTTTTTGCTGTTCTGGCACCATAGGGGCTTCCTAAATGGGACATGCCCCCCAAAATCCATTTCAGCAAAATTTGCTTTCCAAAAGACAAACGTGACTCCTCTTTTGAGCATTGTAGTTTGCCTGCAGAGCACTTGATGTCCACACATGGGGTATTTCCATACTCAAAGAGATGGGGTTACAAAATTTGGGGGGTATTTTCTCCTATTACCCCTTGTAAAAATGTAGAATTTGGGGGAAAACAAGCATTTTAGTGGAAAAAAAAATTAATTTACACATCCGACTTTAACGAAAAGTCGTCAAACACCTGTGGGGTGTTAAAACTTGTTACGTGCCTTGAGGGGTGTAGTTTCCAAAATAGTATGCCATGTTTTCTTTTTTTTTTTTTGCTGTTCTGGCACCATAGGGGCTTCCTAAATGTGACATTTCTGGGATGGTGCAACAATTTTGCGACATTCCGCAAAAATTTGCACTTAGTAAATCAGCCACCAATGCACAAAGTGCTCTAAAAGGGTAAAAATCTGGGCAACGTTTCTAAAGCAATTGTCACACGAACCCATTGTGCGACATTTTGTGCGACAGAGAAAAAAGCCTTTAAAAAAGCTTTCAAAATGTCTTCATAAATCCCCCTATATATGTGTATAAATGCAAGCGCAATCCTCTACCACAACCCAAAATAAAAGACAAAAAGCAGAGAGCGACATCAGATGCCAACACTGTTCATTAGGTGTTTTTTTTGTTTTTTTTACTAAGATAAAAAGTCCTCTGCAAAAACTAAATTGCTTGGAAACAGCAAACAGACAAAAAGACAAACTCATTGGGAGCAAAGCGGCCCACGCGGCCTGGTGCTAAGAGGCGCATTGTTCTCAGTGCGGCCCATCCATCCTGACACAGTGAGGATTTTAGGGACCACAACATCACCCTGTGATTTGTCCATTCAACAAGATCAATAAAATCGAACAGCTCATGGGGTCTGGAGACATGATGGAAGGGAATGGCAGCCAGGGACAGGTAGATTTTCACTTTCCGACCAAAATCGCACGGAACAACAAATGGGTCAGTTCTGTCCATTGTAACGTCAGAATTAAAAGGACCAGATCCCATTTGCGTCTGAGTTTCTATGAATTAATCCACTTTTTGTTCTGGATCAACAATTGACGCTGTGCTCAGTCTATTCAGATAAACATATTGTAACAATTCTAATTTCCCCCTATGGACGTTAAAGGAGTACTCCAGTGGAAAAAAAAGGTTTTCAAATCAACTGGTGTCAGCAAGTTAAACAGATTTGAAAATTACTTTTATATTAAAAAAAAAAAAAAAAAAACCTTAACCCTTCCAGTACTTAGCTGCTGTAAACTACAGATATACTACAAAGAAACTAGTGAAGTTCTGACCACAGTGCTCTCTACTGACACCTCTGTCTGTGCCAGGAACTGTCCAGAGCAGGAGAGGTTTTCTATGGGGATATGCTTCTAATCTGGACAGTTCCTGACACTGAGAGGTGTCAGCAGAGAGCACTGTGGTCAGACTGGAAAGAACTACACCATTTTCTCTGGAGTATACAGCAGCTGATAAGTACTGAAAAGGGTTCAGATTTTTAAATAGACGTAATTTACAAATCTGTTTAAACTTTCTGGAACCAGTTAATTTAAAGACATTTGTTTTCCACTTGTTTCCACCGGAGTTCTCCTTTAAATTGCCAGCAAAGTGCATCAAATAACTTAATCACTGGACCCTTGGGCTATGTTCACAAGGCAGAAAATGTGACATTCCGCACATGTGCATGTTCTGTCAGCACTAGGACTCTGCAGAAACAGTTGACAGGTTTCGAAACTCCGATTTCGGCAGCAAATGTTTTGCCATGTGGGACTGAATTTCTGAGTGAAATATTTCTGTGGAATTCCACTCGGAAACGCTGCCATATGAACATGGCTCGAGACAGATGTGATCAGTTAATGGGTTAAAATTTCAAGTGTGAACGTAACCTGGCCATATACAGATGTCGCCTTATGTCCTAGTTCCCCAAACTGTGGACCTCCAGTTATTGGAAAACTACAACTCCCAGCATGCCCGGACAGCCATCGGCTGTCCGGGCATGCTGGGAGTTGTAGTTTTGCAACATCTGGAGGCCCACTGATTTGGGACCACTGCCTTAATTTTATTTTTAACTGTTATTTTTAACTGCTGTTATTGGCTAATAGGTAGAGATGAGCGAACTTACAGTAAATTCGATTCGTCACGAACTTCTCGGCTCGGCGGTTGCTGACTTTTCCTGCATAAATTAGTTCAGCTTTCCGGTGCTCCAGTGGGCTGGAAAAGGTGGATACAGTTCTAGGAAAGTGTCTCCTTGGACTGTATCCACCTTTTCCAGCCCACGGGAGCACCTGAAAGCTGAACTAATTTATGCAGGAAAAGTCATCAACTGCCGAGCCGAGAAGTTCGTGACGAATCGAATTTACTGTAAGTTCGCTCATCTATACTAATAGGGAAGGGGACACAGAATAACATACCTTCTGATGCACTGGGTGGGGGAAGGAGGATGCATTACTTTACCCCTATGTGCATGGATCCGGCATGCCCACCCGCTACTGTAACAGCACCTTCTCAAATATTCATATGGCCCCTGCAGCGACCTAACTCAGGGCCACTCACTGCAGAGGGCTGGCTGAATATTCCTATGAAGGTGCTGTTACAGTAGTGGGTAGGCAGCCAGGTCTGTGCAGCTAGGGGTAGAGTGGCCTTGAGTTAGGTCACCTCAGAGGGCCAGATTAAAGGGGTACTCCCGTGGAAATATTTTTTTTTATTTTTTGTAAATCAACTGGTGCCAGAAAGTTAAACAGATTTGTAAGTTACTTCTATTAAAAAAATCTTAATCCTTCCAGTACTTACTAGCTGCTGAATACTACAGAGGAAATGGTTTTCTTTTTGGAACACAGAGCTCTCTGCTGACATCATGACCACAGAGCTCTCTGTTGCAAAAAGAAAACCATTTCCTCTGTAGTATACAGACCCTAAAAAGTACTGGAAAGATTAAGATTAGAGATGAGCGAACTTACAGTAAATTCGTTTAGTCACGAACTTCTCGACTCGGCAGTTGATGAGTTTTCCTGCGTAAATTAGTTCAGCCTTCAGGTGCTCCGGTGGGCTGGAAAAGGTGGATACATTGCTAGGAAAGAGTCTCCTAGGACTGTATCCACCTTTTCCAGCCCACCGGAACACCTGAAAGCTGAACTCATTTATGCAGGAAAAGTCAACAACTGCCGAGCCGAGAAGTTCGTGACGAATCGAATTTACTGTAAGTTTGCTCATCTCTAATTAAGATGTTTTAATAGAAGTAATTTACAAATCTGTTTTACTTTCTGGCACCAGTTAAAAAAAAAAAAAAAGTTTTCCACGGGAGTACCCCTTTAATATTCAGGAGGTGGCGCTGTTACAGCCGGGGCAGATTGGTGCGTCTAGGGGCTAAATGACCAATGAAGGTACATTGTTTATCAGCGTCCCCTGCCCTATTCGCCCATATCAGAGGTAAGATTCTTCTAACCTGCTGTCAGGTTCACTGTCGCTTTAAACTTTTGATATGTCAGAAGTTTTGATCGGTCAGGGTCTGGGTGTTCAGACCTCAAATGATTGCTAGAAGGAGTCAGGAGAGGAATGCACTAAGCCCATTTTTTTCTCAGCTCTAAGCCATGTGACGGTCTCTGTGCGCACAAAGAGCGCTGAGAGAAGCATTCAGCCATATGCTTCTCTTCCCATTTATTCTAGCTATTGGCAGGGGTCGGAACATTCAGACCCTGACCAATTTTAACTTTTGACATATCACTACAATAAGTTTTTTTTACGTGACAGGTACACTTTATCAGGAGATTTGGACCTCTGCTCCTATAAAATATATTGATTATAGAGTTACATGATAGAATTTTGTCTGCTTACAGCCACCACTAGGGGGAGCTCACTGCATACTGTGTTATCATAGAGGTTAGTGTATAATAAGTATGCTGTAAGCTCCCCTTGTGGTGGATGCAGGTATCAAATGGTCTCATGTAACTATATCCATGCAGGAGATTTGGAGCTCTGTATCAGAAAAATAAATCTCCAACTACTATAAAGATCTATTAAATGCATCAATCTGCATGGAAAGTTGGGCCTGAAAAATTATTTATTATAAAAATAAAAGGAACTCAAATCAATTTCTGATGTAATCCCTGTGCAAAGCTACACAAAAGAAATTTCAAAGCCTAATTTTAAGGAATGTAACTCTACCGTTCTATAATCTATGGCAGATGCAGGAAATGTGTATTGCATGTATTCATTGTATAATGAAAAGTTCTGCAGCATTTTAACACACTCTTTTGGAACTCCTCTTCAATCTCAAGATCTCTGCTTTCTGTCAGTGAACGTAAACATTTAAAAAGGCTAAAAACTCATCCTGACCTCATCTAGCTGAGAGATTGTTCCAAGAAAGATGTTACAACCAGCCAACGCGAACAGATATAAATGGTCTCTGAAAGGTTTCCCTTCAGCGTAAGCAAGCAGAGATCTTGAAAATGACAGAGAACTGGGAAACAAAGACTGTTCGAAAGTTGCAGAACTTTTTCAATGTACAAAGGATTAAAGGGGTACTCCACTCCACTTTTCTTAAATCAACTGGTGCCAGAAAGTTAAAACAGATTTGTAAATTACTTCTATTAAAAAAATCTTAATTCTTCCAGTACTTATCAGCTGCCGTATGATCCACAGGAAGTTGTTTTCTTTTTGAATTTCCTTTCTGCCTGACCACAGTGCTCTCTGCTGACACCTCTGTCCATTTTATCAACTGTCCAGAGTAGGAGCAAACCTATCCTGCTCTGGACAGTTCCTAAAATAGACAGAGGTGTCAGCAGAGAGCACTGTGGTCAGGCAGAAAGGAAATTAAAAAAGAAAAGAACTTCCTGTGGATCATAACAGCAGCTGATAAATACTGGAAGGATTAAGATTTTTTTTTTATAGAAGTAATTTACAAATCTGTTTAACTTTCTGGCACCTGATTATTAAAAAAAAAAAATAATTCAAGTGGAGTACCCCTTTAAGTTTTATTTACGTAAAGAGGAAAAACTCCTTTATATTGAATTTTTTTTTTTTTTTTGCATAAGGCAACTGTAGCTCAGCTATATGCAAATGACATGTATAATGACCAGACGGGATGAGGAAAGCATCTGTACAGAAACTGATAACTACAAACACAAAATTATACAATATCTAGCATTAACATATTGCATTGAGTATTCCGGATGTTTGTCATTTGGTGGACATCATACAGGATTTTGCAATGTTTCATAGGACTAAAAAGGTAAATATACTGCATAACGTATCCAGGATCATGATTTGGATGACAAGTTCAACTCTGCTACATCTAGGACACAAAAAAGGTTCATCAATAACACTGGCCTAAAACCGCTACTGAAATTCTGTAGAGATGAGCGAACTTACAGTAAATTCGATTCGTCACGAACTTCTCGGCTCGGCAGTTGATGCCTTATCCTGCATAAATGAGTTCAGCTTTCAGGTGCTCCGGTGGGCTGGAAAAGGTGGATACAGTCGTAGGAAAGAGTCTCCTAGGACTGTATCCATCTTTTCCAGCCCACGGGAGCACCTGAAAGCTGAACTAATGTATGCAGGATAAGTCAGCAACTGCCGAGCCGAGAAGTTCGTGACGAATCGAATTTACTGTAAGTTCGCTCATCTCTAAAATTCTGCTTTGCATTGTGCTTTTTCTCTCTAATACAAACCACTAGGCTATGTAAGAAGACCCTGCTGTATTGTACACAGAAGTAGGGATCATTTGGCTATGCCAGTGTTTCCCAACCAGAGTGCCTCCAGCTGTTGCAAAACTACAACTCCCAGCATGCCCGGACAGCCTTCGGCTGTCCGGGCATGCTGGAAGTTGTAGTTTTGCAACAGCTGGAGGCACCCCGGTTGGGAAACACTGTGCTATGCCCTGGAGGGTGCGCTGCAGACTCCAGGCTCAGTTACTATACAATGAGCATTAGGACCGACACCTGCTCGGAACTGAGAAAAGCAGATTCAAGTATGTCAGCAGAGCAGGGGGTGAATGGGTTAACGCATAACATCTGTATGTTGTGCTTGTCTATGGTTCATCTCGCATGCTAGATCCAAGACGGGTAGGCACTACTAGTCTCAGCACGAGCATTTGGCTTGGTCTCCATACTATTCAGCGTTTATATCTGATTTCTCCTAGTTGCAAAACTACAACTCCCAGCATGCCCTGACAACCGGAAACTATAGTTTCGCAACAGCTGAAAAGGTAGGAGGCCAATGGTTTGTATCTGTAACACTATGAAGCAAAGTCTATAGTACTCCCAGGCAGAGAGATGGTCTCTCGTGAGGTCCTCCTGCTACGCAGACAGTTTTTGGACCTCTTTGGCTTGCCGTAATCCATACAACCATTTGATAACCCTGGCGTTCCGTTCAATGATTGAAATCCCATAAGGAATACGTGTAGTCGCTGAGGTTTCTTCGGGGGTGGCTGCGCTGACCTGGGATTGAGCGTACTCAGAGCTTTCGGCACTGACGCTATGGAACTTGACGGAAACAATATCGGAGCTCGCCCGCACAAAATGCTCCGCTCCAATGTTGGAAACCTCCCCAGGGTCCAGGCCGCAGTAGTTGAAGAAACGTTCGAGGTCAGCACTGGCCCGGGAGTAGCGGTCACTCAGGTCAGACTTGGAACGATGTAGAAGAGTTTGTTTTTTACCTTTCTCGCTCGGGGTACCAGTGGGCGAGCAGAGGGGGCTGCCGGAGGAGAGGCACGATTTAATGGGGGACTCGGCCACTGGGGTGATAAGGATATCTGGACAAGGAGATGGATGCAGCGTGTCACCAGGGCGAACGTCCACTCTGCGTACAGCTGTTGTGCTGGGAGTCCGTTGGCTGACCGGCGTGCCTGGGGTTGATGGATTCTGTGGCTTTTCCATGTCTTGCCAAGGCACAATATCTGCCCGAGGGGAAGTCAGAGGACTGTCACAAATGTTTATCAAGTTATTCAGAATCTCCAGATTGAGGGACTTTTTGGCTCCTCGGTTTTCTCCCCTAGTTGCAGTTGGGGAGCCCCTGCGGTTGGGGGTCAACAGCACCCTCCGAACACCTGGGGAGAAGAGCGGCTGCCGGGATAGTGGGGGCCTGATGGGCTCTTGCTTGGTGCTGACCACTTGTTTGCTTTTGACGTACTTGGCTTTATCGGCCTCCAGTCTCTCAACTGCACTGGGCTTCCGAGCTCCGTTCTCCATCTGTCGTCGAAAATATTCCGGACCTTTGTTAAGGATACGGAAGGGCATCACGGAAGTAAGCGGAGCCCCCATCCCTGTGGACTGTAACGTGCCCACTGACATGGTGGCGATTCTTCAGCTATGTTCAGTCTCTCAGTTCTTTTCTGTATGGTGACGGTAAATCCTTACATCCCACAGTCCACCATGCAGCGTCCGGGAGGGAAGAGACTCGAAAAACAGCTCCTGCTGGATAAAAGTAAAGAACAGGAGAGACAATATTAGCTCATCTCGCTCCTGGGTAGTTTACAAGTGTTTGCCGGTCTGACAGCATCGCACACAAAGCCACAGGCTGCAGCAGAGGGAGGGCCCGCTCCTCACATTCACCGTACAAGCCCTCCACCCTCTCCTGCTCCTCTCGCCCAATCCCTGCCATGGTCACCTCTTCAAACTGTGCAGCTCCCACCCACCCTGTGTGGCAGTTTTGGCAGCAATGCTACCAGCAGCTATCCTGCACCTCCCTCCTTAGATAGAGCCCCCCTTGTAGACATCTGTCCCCCAGTCGCAGCTTCATGGCTGGAAAATTCCACTCTGGGAAATCCTGGATCTTTATTGATCTGGTTGCACTATGAACCGGAATTATCTATGTATGATCTAAGGATTGGCAGATGGCACAGCGGGGCAGTGTATATTTATAGGACTTCTGTAACTTTACCAGAGCAGCCTCTGGCACTACCCAGCAGCAGGCACCCCACATGCACTGCCCCCTTCCAATATTCATCACAGTGGGTAACAGCCCATTGTCACATGACAGGGCACAGCAAACTGCTGCTAATAGTAGGGGGGCAGCATCACCAGGGCAACTGGTGACCCAAATTACAAAAAAGCCTTTCTCTGGGAATGGGGGCTGGTGCCAGAGCCGCTTCTGCCACCTCCTCTAGGGAGATAAGTGCTGCTGGAGGGAGGGTCGGCTCAATCACCCGGGGACTATCACAATGACCTGTCCATCAGGTTGACACAGGGAAAGGGAGTGGTGGGTGGGGGAAGGGACAGCATCCCAAAAACAGAAAGGAGACAATCATCCCCTCATGGCCACAAAAGAAAGTGAAGGAGAAGAGGGCAAAGGGTTCAAATCCTAGAATATCCACACACAGTGCCCTAGTCTACACAGCAGTGCCAGCCTCTACTGCAGCTACCCATCTACACAACCATGCCATCTCTCACTACAGCTCTCTACTTGGCAGTGCCAGTCCTCACTGCAGATACCTTCCTACACAGCAGTGCCAGCCCTTACTGTGACTATTTACCTACACAGCAGTGCCAGCCCTTACTGCTTCTATCACCATATACAACGGTGCCAACCTTTAATGCAGCTACCTACCTAAACAGCAGTGCCATCTCTTACTATAACTACAGTGAAATCTCCCTTAGTGGACACCTCCCATTTGGGGACACCTCCCAATAGCGGACAGTTTTTAATTCCCCGGCAGAATCCTATAGGACTTAATGTATTTGCACCCTCCGAATAGGGGACATTCCCAATAGCGATCATGGGCACACCTAGTAAGGGACAAAACACTCCCAATCGGGGACAATCAGGCTTATGTGCCGCCCTACCTTGTACACAGGGCTGCAATCAGGGGGTACAGCCAATACCCCAGTAAGTGACTTGAGTTCCCAGGGGCCCCTGGCCCCTGCTGGACCCCCCTGTAGCAGCCCCAGCCCAATCATCCCCCCCCCCCTGTGCCCACTCATCCCCCCCCATGTCAAATCATTCCTCCATTCCCTCATCCCTGTTTTTCTTTTTACCTGGCCAGTGATGCTCCTCTGCACTGCACTCAGTGAAGACAGTGGCAGCCGTGAGCAGTGGCGGCTGCCCGAAGTGACGAGTGACGCTCCTCTGCGCCTCACTCACTGAGGGCAGTGGAAGCTGCCCAAAATGCTGGATGACATATGGAGCGTCACTCGTCAGTGCATTCTGGCCAGGCAAGAAGAACAGGGGGATGAGGGAATGGGGAAATGATTTGGCATTACTTTTCCCAATTAATATCGTCGAGATTTTTTAAAGCCTTATTACAGTCTATTCACATGTACAGTATTTTGCGCAGATTTGCTGCGCAGGATTTTCTGCTGCAGATTTCAATGTAAACTGAATGACTGAAAGCTTGAAACCCTGCGCATCAACGCTAACAGTGCAAAATTATTTATATTTAGCTTCTTATTACACTCTGGAGTGAGTACAGGACAGTATTCTACCATTTAGAAACATTTAGAAAGCCTTTTTTTTTTTACCAATAAGGGACGTCTCTATATAGTGGACACTTTATTTCCCATGAGTGTTCACTATTGGGAGATTGTACTGTACTTATATAGCAATGCCGGTTCTCCCTGCAGCTACCTACCTACAAAGCAGGGCCAGTCCTTATTCAACCTATTTACCTACAAAGCAGTGGCAGCCCTTAATGCAGCTACCTACATAGCAATACCCGCTCTACCTGCAAATACCATTAACTGTGGCTTTTGAACTACACAGAACTGCCAGTCTTTACTACAGCTACCTACTTACACAGCAGTACCACCTCTTACTACTGGTAAATAGCAGTGCCCGCCCTTATTGAAGCTACCTACCTGGCACTGCCAGCCTTTTCTGCTTCCTGCCCAGTGACATGATACAGCTACCTACCTAAAGAGCAGTGCCAGCACTTACTATACCTAGTTAAGTGCCAGTGTTTACAGCATCAAGCTGAACAGCAGTGCCATCCCTTACTGTACCTACCTACACAGCAGTGCCACTGCTCATTACACCTAGCTAAACAGCAATGCCAGCCCATACTGCACCCACCTATAAAGCAGTGCCAGCCCGTACTGCACCCACCTATAAAGCAGTGCCAGCCTGTACTGCACCCACCTATAAAGCAGTGCCAGCCTGTACTGCACCCACCTATAAAGCAGTGCCAGCCCGTACTACACCCACCTATAAAGCAGTGCCAGCCCGTACTACACCCACCTATAAAGCAGTGCCAGCCCGTACTACACCCACCTATAAAGCAGTGCCAGCCCGTACTGCACCCACCTATAAAGCAGTGCCAGCCCGTACTGCACCCACCTATAAAGCAGTGCCAACCTGTACTACACCCACCTATAAAGCAGTGCCAGCCTGTACTACACCCACCTATAAAGCAGTGGCAACCCGTACTGCACCCACCTATAAAGCAGTGCCAACCTGTACTACACCCACCTATAAAGCAGTGCCAGCCTGTACTACACCCACCTATAAAGCAGTGCCAACCTGTACTACACCCACCTATAAAGCCGTGCCAACCCGTACTGCACCCACCTATAAAGCAGTGCCAGCCCGTACTGCACCCACCTATAAAGCACCCACCTATGAAGCCGTGCCAGCCTGTACTGCACTTACCTACACAACAGTGTCACCACAACCCCTACTGTTGCTACCTGTAGACACCAGTGCAGTCGCAGCCCTCCTCTTACCTTTGGAGGTCACATCAGAGTCCTCACATAGCCCTCAGTGCCTCTTTCCCAGCCTGTGGCCTCCTCACCTGGATCTCTGGTGCCTCCACCCCCTACATCTCAGCTCTGCACACCTCTTCCTGTTTGACTAATAGTCTCCTCCAGCATTTAACTATTGACAGTCTGGCTGACACCCATATGCTGAGGTGTGACTATTCCCTGGATGCTGTAAACTGTTTATGTCATTTTAGCACCAAGATGTTTTATAATAGGCAACAAATTTCACCAGCAAGCAAATTGTATGGTATATCATGGGGATTTCAGGACTTGACCGCCACATCTGAACACACCCTAACCCAGTGGTCCTCAAACTGTGGCCCTCCAGATGTTGCAAAACTACAACTCCCAGCATGCCTGGACAGCCAACGGCTGTCCAGGCATGCTGGGAATTGTAGTTTTGCAACATCTGGAGGGCCACAGTTTGGGGATCACTGCCCTAACCAGTACAATAGTGTCAGTGATATCAGATGCTATGCTCTTCATTATCCCTGCAGCACTGATAAGGTCATTTCCAAGGACTGTGCAGGGGTTAAATGAAAGTCTCAGGGAAATTCCACTGTCATAATGATAACAATGATACAGTATAAAAACTATGAACATAATAAGGAAAGACTGACTGTACTCAAGAGCTGACAGACAGAAGTGCAATAGGTCAAAGACAATTACTGGGGGTAGATGGATATAGACTGTATAATAAAATGGGATACATAGACAGATAGATACAACACAAAACAAATAAACACCCTAAAAAACAATAAAGATGCCAGCGACCCAGAACTGATCAAGGTCCTCCTTTAAAAATAACAAAAGTGTTGCAGGATGCCAAAATTCTGTACAAAACAGTGCTTCTTCTATTCCATCATATCTCAGCAAGTGACATTTTAGTCCTCTCTATGGGACCATTAAAGTTAATGTTTATTCATAATAATAAATGCTGTGGCTGCCCCCCCCCCCCCCCACCAATTTAAAGTTAAGAGTTGTGCTGTCATTATTGGGGGAAGCGGGAACCAGGTTAAAAAGGGGGTTTTAAGGTCTCAGCTAGAGATGAGCGAACTTACAGTAAATTCGATTCGTCACGAACTTCTCGGCTCGGCAGTTGATACCTTATCCTGCATAAATTTGTTCAGCCTTCAGGTGCTCCGGTGGGCTGGAAAAGGTGGATACATTCCTAGGAAAGAGTCTCCTAGGACTGTATCCACCTTTTCCAGCCCACTGGAGCACCGGAAAGCTGAACTAATTTATGCAGGAAAAGTCATCAACTGCCGAGCCGAGAAGTTCGTGACGAATCGAATTTACTGTAAGTTCGCTCATCTCTAGTCTCAGCAGTCTGAAATGCTGCAACATGTTTCAGATTAGATAGATAGATAGATAGATATGGGATAGATAGATAGATAGATAGGTAGATGATAGATAGATAGATATGAGATAGATATGAGATAGATAGATATGGGATAGATAGATGATAGATAGATAGATAGATATGGGATGGATAGATATGAGATAGATATGAGATAGATAGATATGGGATAGATAGATAGATAAATGACAGATATATAGATATGGGATGGATAGATAGATATGGGATGGATAGATAGATGATAGATAGATATGAGATAGATAGATTTGGGATAGATGATAGATAGATAGATAGATAGATAGATGATAGATAGATATGGGATGGATAGATATGAGATTGATATGAGATAGATAGATATGAGATAGATAGATATGAGATAGATAGATATGAGATAGATAGATAGATAGATATGAGATAGATATGAGATAGATAGATATGGGATAGATAGATAAAT
Organism: Hyla sarda; assembly: GCF_029499605.1. Taxonomy (NCBI): domain Eukaryota; kingdom Metazoa; phylum Chordata; class Amphibia; order Anura; family Hylidae; genus Hyla; species Hyla sarda. Next base: position 71,178,679 of record NC_079200.1, on the reverse strand, counting down.
GATAGATAGATAGATATGGGATGGATAGATATTAGATAGATATGGGATGGATAGATAGATAGATAGATGATAGATATGAGATAGATAGATATGGGATAGATGATAGATAGATGATAGCTATATATGGGATGGATAGATAGATATGGGATGGATAGATAGATGATAGATAGATATGTGATAGATAGATATGGGATAGATGATAGATAGATAGATAGATGATAGATAGATGATAGATAGATATGGGATAGATGATAGATAGATAGATAGATAGATATGAGATAGATAGATAGATGATAGATAGATAGATAGATAGATAGATATGTGATAGATGATAGATAGATAGATAGATACACTATTCACAGGAGAGCAGCACAACCAAAGTAGAAATTAGGTAACCGGTGCCAGCTGTGTAGGAGCCTTGGCGAGAGGATCCCAACATAGATATATCCAAATAGGCAGCACACAAAAGGTAGGTGAAAAAATAATGGCAAAATGTATTGCATCATTCCAGTGTACATGGAGCAATGTTTATGCGGCCTCTCGCCGCCATTCTCAAGATAGATAGATAGATAGATAGATATGGGATAGATAGATGATAGAAATGAGGAGGAGAGATAGATAGATATGAGATAGATAGATATGAGATAGATAGATAGATAGATATGGGATAGATAGATGATAGAAATGAGGAGGAGAGATAGATAGATAGATAGATAGATAGAACTCAAAGTGATGAAGCCAATGCCAATGCAGGTGCTGCCAACGTCCATACCCCATCCAAGTCCTCTCAAAATAGGCAAACAATAGCACAGGATCTTGAAAATGGTCCCAGTGAGGAACTTAGACATTACTGCTGTGACACGAGTCAATAAATGTGTGCCTAGATAGATAGATAGATGGATACATAGGGAAATCCGCTACAACTTACGCTACCATTCCCTTCAATAAGTCAACCAGAATTCTGTAATAGGGCCATATTTGCAGATTGCAGAAGTGAATAGTAGCATGACTTGCAGCAGATGTAAATGTACCCTAAACAACATTTTTACCTACATGATATAAAGAACACAGTTTAATTTTTTTGAACTATCTGGGAGTGCTGCAATTATTTTAGTTTAGATAGGTAGATAGATATTGAATAGGATGGATGGATGGATAGATAGATTGACAGATATGAAATAGATAGATAAATAGATAGATATTGAATGGATAGATATGGAATAAATAAATAGATAGATTTACTAAGGCGCCGTATCTCACGCTGGTCTTAACCTCTTAAGGACCCATGAAGTATGCATACGTCATGTCTTTTCCTGGTCTCCGCCGCTCACCCGGCGGAGATCGGAAGCGGATCCCTGCGGAAATCCTTCAGCAGGGATCCAGGGCAAAACGCCGAGGGGGGCCATGTAGAGAAATCGCCCTTGCGATCTGCGGCGATACTGGGCTGATCGGGTCTCTGGGACCCGACCGCCCGGTAATTTCGCATGATCCCGGCCAGGACCATGCTGAAGACTAGGAGCGAGGTGGCAAGACTTCCTCCCGTCCTGCCCGGCCCCTGGAAGTCCGGAGAGGACGGGAGGAAGACCGGAGGACGCGGCGGGGGACGGGGGAGTGCTGGGGCCCGGCCCCGGTACTTACCTCGTCCCTGAAGACCCGGATCCCGGCAATGAAAACGGCGGCGGCGACAGGTGAGTGGATCTTCAGCCATGGTCGGGCCCTTTACAGTAATGCACGTCGCCGTAAAGCGACATGCATTGCTGTATTGGGACCCTGTATACTACAACTCCCAGCATGCCCAGACAGCCCTTGGCATCTGGGCATGCTGGGAGTTGCAGTTTTGCAACATCTGGAGGTCCGCAGTTTTGGGACCACTGTGCCCTTCCAGATGTTGCAAAACTACACATCCTCAGCATGCCCTTACTGTCCAGGCATGCTGGGAGTTGTAGTTCTGTAACATCTGGCCCTTCAGATGTTGCAGAACTACAACTCCCAGCATGCCTGGACAGTTTTGGCATACTGGGAGTTGTAGTTTTGCAACATCTCGAAGGGCACAGATTGGTAACCACTGTATTAGTGGTCTGCAAACTGTAGTCCTCCAGATGTTGCAAACTACAACTCCAAGCATGCTGGGAGTTGTAGTTCGGCAACATCTGGCTCTAAAGATGTTGCCGAATTATTACTCCCAGCATGCCTGAGAATGTTTGGGAGTTGTGGTTTTGCAACAACTGGAGGCACACTGGTTGGGAAACATTGTCTGTTTCCTAACTCAGTGTTTCCCAACCCGTGTGCCTCCAGCTGTTGCAAAACTATAACTACACTGATAGACTGTGCATGCTGGGAGTTGTAGTTTTGCAACAGCTGGAGGTCCCCCCCTGTGAATGTACAGGATACATTCACATGGGCAGGGGGCTTACAGTGAGTATCAGGCTGCAAGTTCGCGATTCAGCAAATTTTGCGCGGCAGCTCAAACTCGCAGCGGGGAAACTCGCTGTAATCCTCCGCCCGTGTGACTGTACCCTAAAAACACTACACTAACACAAAATAAAATAAAAAGTAAAAAACACTACATATACACATACCCCTACACAGCCCCCCTCCCCTCCCCAATAAAAATGAAAAACGTCTGGTACACCACTGTTTTCAAAATGGAGCCTCCAGCTGTTGCAAAACAACAACTCCCAGCATTGCCTACCAGCCATTGACTGTCCAAGCATGCTGGGAGTTTTGCAACAGCTGGAGGCAGCCTGTTTGGGAATCACTGGCGTAGAATACCCCTATGTCCACCCCAATGCAAATCCCTAATTCAGGCCTCAAATGCGCATGGCGCTCTCTCACTTTGGAGCCCTGTCGTATTTCAAGGCAACAGTTTAGGGTCACATATGGGGTATCGCCGTACTCGGGAGAAATTGCCTTACAAATTTTGGGGGGCTTTTTCTCCTTTCACCCCTTATGAAAAGGTGAAGTTGGGGTCTACACCAGCATGTTAGTGTAAAAAAAATAATTTTTTACACTAACATGCTGGTGTTGCCCTATACTTTTCATTTTCACAAGAGGTAAAAGGGAAAAAAGCCCCCAAAATTTGTAATGCAATTTCTCACGACTACGGAGATACCCCATATGTGGGCGCAAAGTGCTCTGGGGGCGCACAACAAGGCCCAGAAGGGAGAGTGCGCCATGTACATTTGAGGTGATTTGCACAGGGGTGGCTGATTGTTACAGCGGTTCTGACAAACGCAAAAGAAACAAAACCCCACATGTGACCCCATTTCGGAAACTACACCCCTCACGGAATGTAATGAGGGGTGCAGTGAGAATATACACCCTACTGGTGTCTGACAGGTGCGCAAATAAAAAAATTTGTACAGCCCACTGTTCCAAAGATTTGACAGACACCAGTGGGGGGTAAATGCTCACTGTACCCCTTGTTACGTTCCCCAAGGGGTCTAGTTTCCAAAATGGTATGCCATGTGGGGGTTATTTTGCTGTTCTGGCACCATAGGGGCTTCCTAAATGCGACATGCCCCCCAAGCAAAATTTGCTCTCAAAAAGCCAAATATGACTCTTTCTCTTCTGAGCATTGTAGTTCGCCCGTAGTGCACTTCAGGTCAACTTATGGGGTACCTCCATACTCAGAAGAGATGGGGTTACAAATTTTGGGGGTATTTTCTGCTATTAACCCTTGCAAAAATGTGAAATTTGGGGGGAAACACATTTTATTGAAATTTTTTTAATTTTTTTTTACATATGCAAAAGTCGTGAAACACCTGTGGGGTATTAAGGCTCACTTTATTCCTTGTTACGTTCCTCAAGGGGTATAGTTTCCAAAATGGTATGCCATGAGTTTTTTTTTTCCTGTTCTGGCACCATAGGGGCTTCCTAAATGCAACATTCCCCCCAAAAACCATTTCAGAAAAATGTACGCTCCAAAATCCCCTTGTCGCTCCTTCCCTTCTGAGCCCTCTACTGTGCCCGCCGAACACTTTACATAGACATATGAGGTATGTGCTTACTCGAGAGCAATTGGGCTACAAATAGATGTATACATTTTCTCCTTTTACCCCTTGTAAAAATTAAAAAATTGGGTCTACAAGAACATGCGAGTGTAAAAAATGAAGATTGTGAATTTTCTCCTTCACTTTGCTGCTATTCCTGTGAAACACCTAAAGGGTTAAAATGCTGACAGAATGTCATTTTGAATACTTTGGGGGTGCAGTTTTTATAATGGGGTCATTTGTGGGGTATTTCTAAGATGAAGACCCTTCAAATCCACTTCAAACCTGAACTGGTCCCTGAAAAATTGTGATTTTGGAAATTTTGTGAAAAATTGGAAAATTGCTGCTGAACATTGAAGCCCTCTGGTGTCTTCCAAAAGTAAACACTCGTCAATTTTATGATGCAAATATAAAGTAGACATAGAGCTTCAAAGTTAGAAAAATGCAAAATTGTCACATTTTTCATCAAATTTTGGGATTTTTCACCAAGAAAGGATGCAAGTTACCAAAAATTTTTACCACTAAGTTAAAGTAGAATATGTCACGAAAAAACTATCTCGGAATCAGAATGATAGCTAAAAGCATTCCAGAGTTATTAATGTTTAAAGTGACAGTGGTCAGAGGTGCAAAAAATGGCCGGGTCCTAAGGTGTAAAATGGCTGGGTCCTTAAGGGGTTAAAGGAGTACTCTGTTGCTCAGCATTTGGAACAAACTGTTTCGAACGCTGGAGCTGGCAGCTGGTGATGTCATAGCCCTGCTCCCTCATGATGTCACGCCCCACCCCCTCAATGCAAGACTTGCATTGAGGGGGTGGGGTGTGATATCATGAGGGGGCGGGGCTATTCCATCACAAGCTGCCAGCGCCGGCTCCAGCGTTCGAAACAGTTTCTTCCAAACGCTGAGCAACAGAGTACTCCTTTAAGTATAGTTTTTCTGTTGTACATCTCTGCAGATTTATTGTCTGTGCAATTCCAGGGAATTCCACTGTATTTACATCAGGTCACTGATGTACAGCTTAATAAATCTGGCAGCCATCGCTACCACGTCCCCTTGACACCTTGTGGTGAACACCGGTTGAATGGCGGGACCACAGGTGTTGCGGTGAGAATGGTGGGATTAGATGTTATTAACCCCAGGGGTCGGATGGTATTAACCCCAATGTGTTCGTGACGCCAGTGTGGTTTTCGGGTTCTGGAACACCACACGCCCGGATTCTCCGCTATCACATGGGCTAGTAGTGAATAAAGAGTCCACTGGGGGTAAACTGAGGCTTTACTGAATAGAAGACAGCTTTAGGGCCTCCAGATGCTGAACACTTGTCCTGAGATCTCTGGTAGCTGCTTCAGCAAAGACTTGTTCTCAGCAGCAGGTGGTAGAGCTAAGAGAGTGATGTAACTGCGTAACATGTGACCAGCTTACAGACACAGATTATTGAGACCTCCACAGGTCCTGTATACTATCTAGACACAAGGATCCTGTTTATTCTCTTAAAGGCACATATGCCACATTTAATACATTAACAGGAGAACAAGGGGAGCCCCCAGGTCACTGAGGGACTAAATCTGACAGGGCCTACAGGTAGTACAGGAACGTGTACCTGTACTGGGACATCACAAACCCCCTCGCTTAACATAAGTTGTCCTCGACATAAGGTTTTGTCAGGCTTGGGAAACTAAGTGGGAGTGGGGCCATATGCAGTCCTGAGGCATTTTATGCACAAACGTCCATTTCAGGCTGATGAAATAACAGACAACATTAGAGTCTTTGTATAATAGTCCATACATGCTCTTTTGTACCATGTTTCTCTGAAAATAAGACCGGGTCTTATATTAATTTTAGTCACAAAAAAACACACTACGGCTTATTTTCAGGGTAGGGCTTATTTATTGACGGTATGTACATTGAACAACATGTTGCGGGTTGCCTGCGGTAGCTGAGTGGTTAAGGCACACACCCGTATCCTGTTCGTAGGACGCCAAGAATTGTGGTGACCACAGGTTGAATGGCGGGACCACGGGTGTTGCGATGTGAGTGGTGGGATCAGATGTTAGTACCCACGGGGGTCGGATGGTATTAACCCCCTATGTTTTCGTGACGCCAGTGTGGTTTTGAGTTCCGGAATACCACACGCCCGGATTCTCCGCTATCCCACGGGCTAGTAGGGAATAAAGAGTCCACAAACAGTTATGGGTAAACAGAGGCTTTACTGAGTAGAAGACAGATGTAATTATCTTCACAGCTATGGCCAGAATTCCCAGAGATGTGACCAGTACCCAGAGGACCTTGCAGCTTGCTTGATCAATACTTGTAATAAACTTGACTTTGACTTGTAATTAGACTTGACTCGACTATGTGCAGGACTTGATTAACTTCAATGACAGCAGACATAGACTTGGGACTTACTGGAGACACTTGTAGCTTTGTGGCCTCCAGATGCTGGACACTTGTCCTGATATCTCTGGTAGCTGCGTCATCAAAGACTTGTTCTCAACAGCAGGTAATAGAGCTAAGAGAGTGATTTAAAGAGGGCCACCCTTTATATAGTGGGGGGCTGGACTAAAGCTCATTGGTCAAGCTGTGGGTCATAGGATTTAGCTGGTGCTCTCTGGGAGTACATGTTGCAATAAATCATGTAAGTGCATAACATAACATGTGACCAACTTACAGACACAGATTCTTGATACCTCCACAGGTCCTGTATACTATCTAGACATAAGGATCCTGTTTATGCTCTTAAAGGCACATACACCACATTTAATAAATTAACAGGAGAACAAGAGGAGTCCCTGCAGGGGAGCCCCCAGGTCACTGAGGGACTCTACCTAACAGGGCCTACAGGTAGTACAGGTATGTGTACCTGTACTGGGACATCACAACCTCACTTGTCCCACTTTTTGAAAAGGGGCAAGCGTGGCAAAAAGCCACAATTTTTTGTGCAACTAAGCATTGTGCAGAATTACCAACACCAGAAACCTGGCGTAAGTACGTAAATTCCCCCCTACAGTGTCTAACCTCAAGGCCAGTTTCAGATGAGCTAAATTTGTGTTCATTTTAGTGCCAAACTGATGGAATCTATGAAGCTTTCACTTCGGATGTGTCACGATGCCGGCTGGCAGGAGGTGGATCCTCTGTGCCAGAGAGGGATTGGCGAGGACCGCGCTAGTGGACCGGTTCTAAGCCACTACAGGTTTTCACCAGAGCCCGCCGCAAAGCGGGATGGTCTTGCTGCGGCGGTAGTGACCAGGTCGTATCCACTAGCAACGGCTCACCTCTCTGACTGCTGAAGATGCAGAATATAGGCGAGGTACAAGGGAGTAGGCAGAAGCAAGGTCGGACGTAGCAGAAGGTCGAGGCAGGCAGCAAGGATCGTAGTCAGGGGCAACGGCAGGAGGTCAGGAACACGGGCTAGGAACAGACAAGGGAACGCTTTCACTAGGCACTAAGGCAACAAGATCCGGCAAGGGAGTGCAGGGGAAGTGAGGTAATATAGGGAGTGCACAGGTGAACACACTAATTGGAACCACTGCGCCAATCAGTGGCGCAGTGGCCCTTTAAATCGCAGAGACCCGGCGCGCGCGCGCCCTAGGGAGCGGGGCCGCGCGCGCCGGGACAGGACCGACGGAGAGCGAGTCAGGTACGGGGACCGGGGTGCGCATCGCGAGCGGGCGCCACCCGCATCGCGAATCGCATCCCGGCTGGAGGCGGGACCGCAGCGCACCCGGTCAGTGGATCTGACCGGGGCGCTGCAGCAACGAGGATGAGGCGAGCGCTCCGGGGAGGAACGGGGACCCGGAGCGCTCGGCGTAACAGTACCCCCCCCCTTGGGTCTCCCCCTCTTCTTGGGGCCAAAGAACCTGAGGAAAAAAAAGTCAATTTTTCCGTGATGAGGTCCGATGCACATTAGGAGGGGTTCTGTGCGGAAACGCATGAGACAGTCCAATCTTTCATTGTTAATACAATAGATGTAGAGGGGTCTGGCGAGACTGGTCACGGGGACGTAGAACCTGTTGATGAGAGAGGCCAAAAATTTTTTTCCTGCAGATCCGGAATCCAAGAAGACCATAGTAGAGAAGGAGAAGGTAGAGGCAGATATCCGCACAGGCACAGTAAGGCGTGGAGAAGCAGAGTTGACATCAAGAACTGTGTCACCTTTGTGCGGAGTCAGCGTACGTCTTTCCAGGCGGGGAGGACGGATAGGACAATCCTTCAGGAAGTGTTCGGTACCGGCATAGTACAGGCAAAGATTCTCCATGCGGTGTCGTGTCCTCTCTTGAGGTGTCAAGCGAGACCGGTCAACTTGCATAGCCTCCGTGGCGGGAAGCACAGGAACGGATTGCAGAGGACCAGAGGAGAGAGGAGCCGGGGAGAAAAAACGCTTCGTGCGAACAAAGTCCATATCCAGGCGGAGCTCCAGACGCCATCCGGAAGAACGCATGTCAATGCGAGTGGCAAGATGAATGAGTTCATGTAGGTCAGCAGGAGTCTCTCGTGCGGCCAGAACATCTTTAATGTTGCTGGATAGGCCTTTTTTAAAGGTCGCGCAGAGAACCTCACTATTCCAGGACAACTCGTAAGCAAGAGCACGGAACTGAATGGCGTACTCGCCAACGGAAGAAACACCCTGTTCCAGGTTCAGCAGGGCAATCTCGGCAGAAGAAGCTCGGGCAGGCTCCTCGAAGACACCACGGACCTCAGCGAAGAAGGACTGGACTGTGGCTGTGGCAGAATCATTGCGGTCCCCATCAAACTTGTCCGGCAGGGACAAGCAGGGGTTAAGAACGGCCGGTTGCTGCGGAGGAGTTGCAGGAGCCGGCGGAGGAGATGGTTGTTGCAGCTGTAGCTGTGACTGAAGTTGCTGTATCTGCGGCAGCAGCTGCTGTGACTGAAGTTGCTGTATCTGCGGCAGCAGCTGCTGTAACTGTGACTGAAGACGCTGTGTCTCGGAGATCAAGTATGCCAGCTGTTGAACTCGTTGGGCGATCTTTACGCCAAATTTGTCCGGCAGGGACAAGCAGGGGTTAGGAACGGCCGGTTGCTGCGGAGGAGTTGCAGGAGCCGGCGGAGGAGATGGTAGTTGCAGCTGTAGCTGTTGCTGTATCTGCGGCTGCAGCTGCTGTATCTGTGACTGAATACGCAGTGCCTCGGAGGTCAAGTATGCCAGCTGTTGATCTCGTTGGGCGATCTTTAGGGCTAGCTGGGCGACCAGTGTAGGATCTTCAGCGGGATCCATGGCCGGATCTACTGTCACGATGCCGGCTGGCAGGAGGTGGATCCTCTGTGCCAGAGAGGGATTGGCGAGGACCGCGCTAGTGGACCGGTTCTAAGCCACTACAGGTTTTCACCAGAGCCCGCCGCAAAGCGGGATGGTCTTGCTGCGGCGGTAGTGACCAGGTCGTATCCACTAGCAACGGCTCACCTCTCTGACTGCTGAAGATGCAGAATATAGGCGAGGTACAAGGGAGTAGGCAGAAGCAAGGTCGGACGTAGCAGAAGGTCGAGGCAGGCAGCAAGGATCGTAGTCAGGGGCAACGGCAGGAGGTCAGGAACACGGGCTAGGAACAGACAAGGGAACGCTTTCACTAGGCACTAAGGCAACAAGATCCGGCAAGGGAGTGCAGGGGAAGTGAGGTAATATAGGGAGTGCACAGGTGAACACACTAATTGGAACCACTGCGCCAATCAGTGGCGCAGTGGCCCTTTAAATCGCAGAGACCCGGCGCGCGCGCGCCCTAGGGAGCGGGGCCGCGCGCGCCGGGACAGGACCGACGGAGAGCGAGTCAGGTACGGGGACCGGGGTGCGCATCGCGAGCGGGCGCCACCCGCATCGCGAATCGCATCCCGGCTGGAGGCGGGACCGCAGCGCACCCGGTCAGTGGATCTGACCGGGGCGCTGCAGCAACGAGGATGAGGCGAGCGCTCCGGGGAGGAACGGGGACCCGGAGCGCTCGGCGTAACAGGATGATCAGATCCACGACTGACCATGACACAGACACAACAATGCGACCATATTATGCTCATCAGAAACCGAGCTTAGACTGTAACCATAGATCTGCTCCATAGTGTTTAGCCTTTTAAGGCCATGTTCACATAGTAATTTCTCCTTCCAAAAAATCTGCCATGGATTTTCACTTTAAATAAAATGGATTTGGCACTGGATTTGGATGCAGTTGAGCCCCATTCAATGGAGATAATCCATGTCCTGGCTACCAGGCAGATTCCACATCAAAGAACTGACATGTCACCTCTTTCTTTTTCCGCAACATGGACTTCAGATCCACAGTGCACATTCATATTAAAAACAATCAGAGGATGATTCCACACAGATATTCTTTATCGGAATCTGCTTAAAAAAAAAAAAAAAAAAATCCTGTTAACAAGACCTTAGACCTAACATTTGTGGTGTATGACATGGTAACTGCAGCAATGCTACTACACTGCCCCAGATGCCCACTACTAATCACCTGCTATGGCTTTAAGAGCCAGGTAGGTATACTGTAAATTGTGGGTGTACAACAAGCTCTAACATGTATATAGTGTATGAGCAGCCACTCTGAGAATAAGAGATGTTGCTCCATCTCAGGGAAGGGCTGACTGACTCAGGAGCTCCACCTCAGCACCAGACAAAGTGTAGAGACAACACAAAATACCCCAAGAACACACAGGTCACCATCAATGTGGCACGTGACAGGGAATTCAGGTCAGATCCAGCTCCGGGAACCTACTTAATAACTTGTTTTGAAAATATAAAAACTTTCCTGGTAATGAAAATGTTTTATTATGGGGACAAGTAACCGTCGGGTGTAGTATCCGAACCTGTGCCACCCTGAGTCAGCACAGGACAAAGTCATATCCTGGATCCGTCATCCTGAGCTGAAATGTCTGGACTTGTAGCTCAATCTAAAGTCATAATGTAGTGATGACGTTATCAAAAATCTATATCTATAGCTGGTATACGGTATATATCTCCTGTATATAGTGATATGGACCATGCTGGTATAACCTGGGTATATACTGTATATAATTATATATGTACAGCTGGTATACGGTATATATCTCCTGTATATAGTGATATGGACCATGCTAGTATAACATGGGTAATAATTATACACAGTGATGGCTGTAAATGTTGGCACCCCTGAAATTTTTTCTAGAAAATGAAGTATTTCTCACAGAAAAGGATTGCAGTAACACGTTTTTCTATACAGTGGTCCCTCAACATACGATGGTAATTCGTACCAAACGAGCCATCGTTTGTCGAATCCATCGTATGTTGAGGGATTCGTGCAATGTAAAGTATAGGAAGCTGTACTTACCTGTCCCCGCTGCTTGCGATGGTGTCCCCGCCGCTCCCGATGGTGATCCCGGGCCTCCGCTGGGCTCTTCTGGTCTTCTCCGGTCCTCCGCTGTCTTCTACGTTCCTCTTCTGTCTTCTCCGGTCCTCTTCTGTCTTCCGCAAGGCCTTACTGGGCCTGCGTAGCGACGTCATTACGCCGCTGCGTACGCCATTCCTATTGGATGACGTGCGCAGCAGCGTATTGACGTCATCGGAGAGGGCCGAGAAGACACCGGAAGACCGGCGCTGGACCCGGAGGGCACCCCGGAGCACCGTGGAGGGGTAAGTAATACTTACCGCACCACACGGGGAACATTAAGCTGCTATCCGGCAGCAGCTTAAGCATTTGGCGCTGCCGGATAGCACTTAATGCGATGGCCCCGACATAAAAAAGCATCGTATGTCGATGCTGACATCAACATGCGATCGGGGGGTCACTGTACACATATTTATTCCCTTAGTGTATATTGGAACTAAACCAAAAAAGGGAGTCACCTAGAGCTGGGCGGTCTGACCAAAAATGTGCATCACGGTATTTTTGTAAATTATGTCGGTTCCACTGTATTTAACAGTATTTACACCCCCCCCATCATCATGTGACCCGTGGGCGCTGCTTCCCCCCCCCCCCCGGTTTATCAGCCCAGTGCTGCGCTGTCCCACACATCGGGGGAATAATCATACGTGACCCGCAAGCGCTTTTCTCCCCCCCCCCCCCAAAAAAAATAATTATCAGCCGCTGTACTGTACTATCCTGATATATAAACCTACAAAAAATCTACCTTGAATAATAAAATAAATGCAAGTGCAAGGTAATGATGAACAATTAATTATCTTTATTACACAGATAATGATACAAAAACTGAAAACCCCTTTTTCCCATTAACCCATAAAAGACATATACACATGAGACAATGTTAAAACAATGGATGGGGGAACATCCTGGAGATGTTATATCACAATGGTTGTAAAAATGCACACATTTGTGCATAGTGCAGCATATAAATTGGGCAAAGTGCAATGTGCAGCATAGCAGCATTTACCATGGTATAATAACCAGCAGCAATATAAAATAAGCCATACCGCAAAAAAGAGAGAAGGCACACAGTATGCACCAGGATGTCCCCCCCACCTCACACTCCGACGCGTTTCGCCAAGCTTCCTCTGTACTATCCTGAGCCCGGGCACTCACCTTCTTCCTATGTTCCCCCATTGCTCCGCAACCGGCCTCACCGTCCCACCGCTGCTCTTGCTGCTTCCTTGGGATGGGAACGTCACAGAGCCGTCAGCCTATCACCGGCGGCAGTGATGTCCTGCCTCGGCCTGTGATAGGCTGAGCGCACTGTTATGTAAGAAACCGGCCGGTGATAGGCTGATGGCTCTGTGACGTTCCCATCCCCAAGAAGCAGCAAGAGCAGCGGTGGGACTGTGAGGCCAGCTCCGGAGCAACGGGGGAAAGTAGGAAGAAGGTGAGTTAAGGTTTATTTTGTTTACTTCTGAAGCCCGGGCTCAGGATAGTACAGTACAGAGCAGCGGCTAATAATTATTTGAGGGGGGGGGGGGGGGAGAGAAGCACCGCTCGCGGGTCACATATGATCAGTCCCCCGATGTGGGGGGCAGCACAGCGCTGGGCTGATAAACCGGGGGGGAGCAGAACAGCGCCCGCACTGCTACCTGAAAACAGATAATAAGGAGAGAAGTTCACTTAGTCTTTGCATTGTGTGTCTGTGTGTATCACACTAAGCATGGGCAACAGAAAGATGAGACGAGAACTGTCTGAGGACTTGAGAACCAAAATTGTAGAAAAATATCAACAATCTCAAGGTTACAAGTCCATCTCCAGAGATCTAGATTTGCCTTTGTCCACAGTGCGCAACATTATCAAGAAGTTTACAACCCATGGCACTGTAGCTAATCTCCCTGGGTGGGGATGGAAGAGAAAAACTGATGAAAGGTGTAAACGCAGGATAGTCCAGATGGTGGATAAGCAGCCCCAAACAAGTTCCAAAGATATTCAAGCTGTCCTGCAGGCTCAGGGAGCATCCGTGTCAGCGCGAACTATCTGTCGACATTTAAATGAAATGAAAGCTATGGCAGAAGACCCAGGAGGACCCCACTGCTGACACAGAGACATAAAAAAGCAAGACTACATTTTGCCACAATGAACTTGAGTAAGCCAAAATCCTTCTGGGAAAACGTCTTGTGGACAGACGAGACCAAGATAGAGCTTTTAGGTAAAGCACATCATTCTACTGGTTACCAAAAACGGAATGAGGCCTGGAAAGAAAAGAACACAGTACCTACAGTGAAATATGGTGGAGGGTCAATGATGTTTTGGGGTTGTTCTGCTGCCTCTGGCACTGGGTGCCTTCAATGTGTGCAAGGCATCATGAAATCTGAGGATTACCAACTGATTTTGGGTCGCACTGTACAGCCCAGTGTCAGAAAGCTGGGTTTGCGTCCAAGATCTTGGGTCTCCCAGCAGGACAATGACCCCAAACATACATCAAAAAGCCCCCAGAAATGGATGGCAACAAAGCACTGGAGAGTTCTGAAGTGGCAGCAATGAGTCCAGATCTAAATCCCATTGAACAACTGTGGAGAGATCTTAAAATTGCTGTTGGGAAAAGGCGCCTTCCAATAAGAGACCTGGAGCAGTTTGCAAAGGAGGAGTGGTCCAACATTCCGGCTGAGAGGTGTAAGAAGCTTATTGATGGTTATAGGAAGCGACTGATTTCAGTTATTTTTTTTCCAAAGGGTGTGCAACCAAATATTAAGTTAAGGGTGCCAACAATTTTGTCCAGCCCATTTTTGGAGTTTGGTGTGACATTATGTCCAATTTGCTTTTTTTCCTCCCTTTTTTGGTTTAGTTCCAATACACACAAAGGGAATAAACATGTGTATAGAAAAACATGTGTTACTGCAATCCTTTCCTGTGAGAAATACTTCATTTTCTTGAAAAGTTTCAGGGGTGCCAACATTTACGGCCATGACTGTATGTACACAGGTTTAAGCTCTATCTTCCCTGTTTTAGAAGAGCTTACAGTTTAAACTGTTGGGATATAAATAATATTTTGGGCAGGTAATCATATGTAACATTGTAATACTGTAGGGAGTGTCGTGATGTTTTAGCTCCTCATTTTCTAACCGGTGTTTAATGATTTCATAGATATTCCAGTCAGGCTAAACATAGGAGCCTTCACCTGGAATCATGCCTACAATTGGCCTCCAGCTGATAATTAGAAGTATTTTTATTAATGACCTCAGACTATAGACAGATATATAAAATGCTAACACTAGCAGGTTTTGGATTACAATGTCCGCCTTTGATGGCACCACTATTTACATATTTTATAGAGGAAGGAATACAATAATACCAGTCTTAATTTCGCAATATATTTCGCAACTTGTTTTGTTTTTGGGGGTTGCTTTGCTACTTCTGGCCTGTAGGTGACAGTATATGCAGTTGTTTTCTATATACTTACACTGTAAATAAGGACATCTAGATCGCTTTCATTTCAAATGCTTGAAGTTTTTATCTGTCTATTGTGGTTGTTTTTTTTCTTTTTTTCAGGATTTTTGTTTTTTTTGTTTACTCATTCTGTGTAGAGTGGATCCCAGGAGCCCAAGTATACATTAATTACATTGTAACAGACGGCTGCTGTGAATAGTATTAAATTGTGGTGAATTTTTTTAGACTCTAAGGTTACGTTCACATTGAATAAATTGCTCAAACTCTGCTGGCAGAATTCCGTGAGCGGAGATTCCATCTGGCGGCCGCTGCAGAAGTCCTTTGGTGATAGGACCACGCCGCCCTGTGCCATCACCATTGACAGCAATGCAGTGCTCGCGGAATGAACAACGAAATTCCGCAGTGTGAACGGGTCCCTGGAAGATCCATTCACACAAACGGTACAGGGCAGTTTTCTGACGCGCAATTCCGCACAAAATTCTGCTTAAAGGGGTACTCCGCTCCTAGACATCTTATCCCCTATCCAAAGGATAGGGGATAAGATGGCAGATCGCCGCGGTCCCGCTGCTGGGGACCTCGGGATTGCCGCTGCGGCACCCCGCCGTCATTACTGCACAGAGCGAGTTCGCTCTGCACGTAATGACGGACAGTACAGGGGCCGGAGCATCGTTACGTCACGGCTCCGCCCCATGATGTCACAGCCCGCCCTCAATACAAGTCTATGGGAGGGGGTGTGGCGGTCGTCACACCCCTGCCATAGACTTGTATTAAGGGGGCGGCCCGTGATGTCATGAGGGGCGGAGCCATGACGTCACACTGCTCCATCCCCTGTATCGCCCGTCATTACGCACAGAGTGAACTCGCTCTGTGCAGTAATGACAGCGGGGTGCCGCAGCAGCGATCTGACATCTTGTCCCCTATCCTTTAATAGGGGATAATATGTCTAGGGGCGGAGTACCCCTTTAAATTACCCACTGGGAACATACCCTAAATGTACAAAAGAAGATATTAAGAAAATAAAAACAAAAAACTACTGTGGCTTCTTCTAGGATCTTTAAGGGGTACTCCGGTGGAAAACTTTTTTTTTTTCAAATCAACTGGTGCCAGAAAGTTAAACAGATTTGTAAATTCAATATATATAAAGACAAAAGAGGAGAGAGCACTCAAAGGGCATATATCACCTGGACTGGAATACGACTAAACCCCGGTACCTATCTTCGTATCTCCTGTGGGGTGCACACATACAAGCATAAAGTATCGGAAAAATTCAATAAAGAAATTCGTAGGTGCACTCACCGCTCGGCGGAGACAATTGCATGTCGGGGTCCGGTTCATGGGGAGATGGGTATCAGCATAGGCGCTGGAAGTGTGGAGCTGGAAAGTGGAAAACTTTTTTTTTTTTTTTTTATTCAACTGGTGCCAGAAAGTTATACGGATTTGTAAATTACTTCTATTTAAAAATCTTATTCCTTCTAGCACTTACCAGCTTCTATTTGCTCCACAGGAAGTTATTTTCTGACCACAGTGCTCTCTGCTGACACCTCTGTCCATTTTAGGAACTGTCTGGAGCAGGAGAGGTTTTCTATGGGGATTTGCTCCTACTCTGGACAGTTCCTAAAATGGACAGAGGTGTCAGCAGAGAGCACTGTGGTCAGGCAGAAAGGAAATTCAAAAAGAAAAGAACTACCTGTGAATCATAACGGCAGATGAAAAGTACTGGAAGGATGAAGATTTTTTTTAATAGAAGTTATAAACAAATCTGTTTAACTTTCTGGCACCAGTTGATAAAAAATTATTTTTTCCCTTTAATGTCAGTAAGTTGCAAAATAGTGATAATAATAGGTTCAAGTAAATACAATTTTTTTTATTTGTCTAATAAACTTGCGCCCCCTTGTGGAGCCCTAAGCAGCTGCCTAGCCCTGTGCTCCACAATACATTTAATATTGTATCGCTGTACACTTGACACCTTCACCAGATGGCACTCTGGCCATGGCCAGGCCTGGCACCTAGATGGGAATGTAGGTGGCAAGGCTTGGTCTTAGGCTAGGTTCACACTGTGGAATTTCTGGGCCTAATTTCTGCCGGAGATCGAGTTGGCAGCACTAGGACCGCGTGGACTACATTGCCATCCCCATAGATGGCAATGCATTTCTGAGCAGATCTCCCAAAAGATCCACCCAGAAATGCATTGCAGTCTATGGGAGCAGCAATGTAGTCTGCTCGGTCCTAGCGCCGCCTGCTCATTCTCCGGCAGAAATTCTGCCCAGAAATTCTGCAGTGTGAACCTAACCTTACAGAGTAGTGGTGTCAAGAGACAAGGGCTCCGGTTCATGATCAACCTCTGATATTTGAATTCTAAGTGTGTCCTAAGGACATGGTTACAGTTAAATACAACTATCTATCTTTTATTATGGAGTGCACTCCTAGGACCGGGCAGTGGTCGTCTTTTGTCAGGAAACACCTGTCATGATGATTCTATTGTTTCCTGTTGTCTCCATGAAAACCTTCAGTCACACAATTGTATCTCTGCCAAAATCTAATTAGCGACTGACTGTCTAAAAAGACGCCTGACTGCGACTTCCATGTGATCCCTTAAGGATCTGCACCACAGTGTCCAGCAGAGAATGATGGGAGTAGATGACAACTGCTCTGAGATCTACATGACAAAAGACCCTTTGGGTTAGGTTCCTGTGCAACATGGTGTTTAATTTATATAGAGATGAAAAGCAGGGTGGCACCACCCGTATCGGTACAATATTAAGCCCAAAAATTAGTACGTTAGTAGGGGAGAGCCGGGAAAAATAGGGGTGCGCATCAAGCAAGAAAAAAGCATTCCATAAATAGAACAAAAAAGTAGAAATTCGATGGCACTTGAGTGCCATCGAATTTCTACGTTTTGTTCTATTTATGGTGTTTAATTTATCTCTATGTGATCCAACAAAATTAATGTGATCCCACAGCAAATGTGATCACGATAGCGAGGATACCCGGCCGGCAGTAGAGACGTTCCGGAGCGACGGGGACACGGCGACAGCGATGGAGCGACATCCAGGGCAGCGGTGACGGGTCCGGAGCGGCGGGACACGTGAGTATTAACTCCTATGCAGTGGTCTTCAACCTGCGGACCTCCAGATATTGCAAAACTACAACTCCCAGCATGCCTGGACAGCCGCTGCCCTGGATGTCGCTCCATCGCTGTCTCCGTGTCCCCGTCGCTCCGGAACGTCTCTGCTGCCGGGTATCCTCGCTCTCCGTCGCCGCCATCGCGTCGCTACGCACGCCGACGCACGTACGCGACAACGTGATGACGAGGAAGGAGAGCGCTGGCCATACAGGGGATCCCTGAACGGAGAAGACACTGAGGAGGCAGGTAAGGTCCCTCCCGGTGTCCTGTAAGCACTAACCTGGCTATTCAGTCAGGCTGTTCGGGACCGCCGCAGTGAAATCGCCCAACTGAACAGCCGGGTTAGTGTCACTTTCCCTTCAGACGCGGCGGTCAGCTTTGATCGCCGCGTCTGAAGGGTTAATACAGGGCATCACCGCGATCGGTGATGTCTTGTATTAGCCGCGGGTCCCGGCCGTTGATGGCCGCAGGGACTGCCGCAATAGGGGTGTATTCGCCGTATAAGACGCACCGACTTTCCCCCCCCCCAGTTTTGGGGAAGAAAAAGTGCGTCTTATACGGCGAAAAATACGGTAAATGTGCGAGCAGCCGTAGGATGGATGTGTGGTAGACTGGGGGATAAAGCCTTGTGGTGTGTAGGGTAGTTAGGGTGTTGCTGTTCAGAATAGTAAAGGGCGCTGTTAATCTTTGTCACTCGTGACGCCAGGGTGGGGGTTAAATTCTGTAATCTCGATAGGCCTATTGCCACCCTTCCCAAGAGCAATAGGTGAATGTAGAATAAAGGATTGTCCACAACCACTGTTAAATGAAAACTTGCAGGAACTTTTACTGAAGAATTTCTGTACATGCAGCAATAGTAACAGTCCAGATAACAGAGTCTCTATAGATATAGCTGAGCAGCAGCGATTGACAGTTGGTTGGGATCAGATAAGGTAAATTCAGCTTCTTGGGGATTTTGTAGCATAGATCCGCTGGATTTAACCCCTTAAGGACCAGGGGGTTTTCCGTATTTGCACTTTCGTTTTTTCCTCCTTACCTTTAAAAAATCATAACCCTTTCAATTTTGCACCTAAAAATCCATATGATGGCTTATTTTTTGCGTCAACAATTCTACTTTGTAATGACATCAGTCATTTTACCCAAAAATGGACGGCGAAATGGAAAAATCATTGTGAGACAAAATTGAAAAAAAAAAAAACGCCAATTTGTAAATTTTGGGGGATTCTGTTTCTACGCAGTAAATTTTTCAGTAAGAATGACACATTATGTTTATTCTGTAGGTCCATACGGTTAAAATGATACCCTTGATACCCTACTTATATAGATTTGATTTTGTCGCACTTCTGAAAAAAATCCTAACTACATACAGGAAAATGTATACGTTTAAAATTGTCATTTTCTGACCCCTATAACTTTTTTATTTTTCCGGGTATGAGGTGGTATGAGGGCTCATTTTTTGCGCTGTGATCTGAAGTTTTTAGCGGTACCATTTTTGTATTGATCGGACTTGTTGATCACTTTTTATTCATTTTTTCATTATATAAATAGTGACCAAAAATACACTATTTTGGACTTTTGAATTTTTTTTGCGCGTACACCATTGACCGTGTGGTTTAATTAACGATATATTTTTATAATTCGGACATTTCCACATGCAGCGATACCACATATGTTTATTTACACTGGTTTTTTTTAAATGGGAAAAGGGGGGTGATTCAAACTTTTAATAGGGAAGGGGTTAAATGATCTTTCTTCACTTTTTTTCACTTATTTTTTTGCAGTGTTATAGCCCCCATAGGGACCTATAACACTGCACACACTGATCTTTTACATTGATCAGTGGTTTCTCATAGGAAACCACTGATCGATGCTTCTGCCGCTTGACTGCTCATGCCTGGATCTCAGGCACTGAGCAGTCATTCAGTGATCGGACACCAGGAGGCAAGGTAGGAGACCCTCATCGTGTCTAACAGCTGTTCAGGACACCGCGATTTCGCAGCGGCGATCCCGAACAGCTCCCTGAGCTAACCGGCATGGTTTCACTTTCACTTTAGACACAGCGTTCAACTTTGAACGCAGCGTCTAAAGGGTTAATAGTGCGCGGCACCGCGATCACTGCCGCGCGCTATTAGCCACGGGTCCCGGCCGTTGTTAGAGGCCAGGCCCGACCCGCTATGACGCGGGGCCACGTCGTGGCCCCACGTTATAGAGAGGGAAAGGACTCAGGACGTACCGGTACGTCCTTGGTCCTTAAGGGGTTAAGGGTGCGTTTAGGTCCAGTGATCTTGTGGTGAGTAGCGGGGAATTGCTTAGTATATCCGCTATGTTAGAGGTATATCCGCTATGTTGTAAGCTGCGGAGGCCCTACCTCTTCCAGAATCAGCAACCCAAGAGAGCGATCAAGATGGCGCAGCTCCTTATATGGGCAGGGGCTGGCCGTTTTGGATTTGTCCATAACACCTGTAACTCACCGTTACATTGCATTGTGGGTGAACACGTCATGGGAACCTCCAAAGGTCCTGTAGCAAAACCATAGAGTTCTAACCTAATCACGTGACCCGCAGGTCCTGCCACGCTGAACAGGTAGGCAATTACATATATACACATTTATACTTATATTTATAAGAACTTCTATACAGTCATAGACTAACTGAGGGGTGACAAGGGGATAACTATAGGAGAGGGACCCCGACGTTCCTAGGGACTCTGACTATGGGGACCTCTACAAAGGTAACATATGAAATACGGTACCGGGACACCACAGATGCCACATGGACCATGCATCACAACAGGTCATCTGCTTTTGTTCCATTTCTATCCCTCTCCCCAAACACCAGCAAATGGAAAAGCAAAGAACTATTACAAATGATCAACTATTACAAAGGTGCAATGTGTATAAAAACTGCCTTACGTGACATGCACCACATTAACGTATAAGACTCACTTTTTCTTCCCCAAAACGGAGGGGGGAAAGTTGGTGCGTTTGTCTTATACGGCGAATATACGCCCGAGGCTGCTGCGGGCGAGAGCGGGAAGTCAGCCGTAAGTACAAAGGCTGCGGTGGTGCAGTACAGCGCTGACTACCCGCTCCCCGCCTGCAGCAGCCTCATGACCGCCGGTGAATTTTTCACCTCACACCGGCTATGTTTATTGCCCTACGCCTGGAACACACAGTTTCGGGCGCAGGGCAGGTGAATTACTAATAACTGTATACTAAAAACCAGGGTGCCTCCAGCTGTTGTGAAACTACAACTCCCAGCATGCCCGGACCGGCAAAGGCTGTCCGGGCAAGCTGGTAGTTGTAGTTTCACAACAGCTGGAGGCACCCTGGTTTTTAGTATACATGAATTAGTTTTTACCTGCTCTGGCCAGCCCCCGCCTGCAGCCGCACACAGAGCCGGCCCGAGCAGATAATCATAGGTTTTCCTATGCCGGACATCCCTGTGTCCCGAAAAATCTTTTCGTGACATAAGGATGTCCGCGGGTCACTAACCATTCCCCGGCCGATGCGCGTCCTCCTGCGGTCTTCCTGTGATCCTCCGCCTCTCTATGGTTGTACGCACAGGACGTCAGTGACGTTCCGTGCGTATAACCATAGAGGCGCAGGAGGACCGGAGGAAGACGCGCGCTGGTCGGGGCGTAATCTTCAGTGTTCCAGTCACCGCTCCTCCGTTCTCGGCACCTACTGCTATGGTCCATAGGCCATAGCAGTTGATTGTGACACCGGGCCAGAGGAGCAGTGACCCGAACACTGTGGGGGCAGCACACAGACATACAGCCTCCAGCCGTACACTGTATATGGCTGGAAGCTGTATGTCTGTGGGGGGGAGCTGCCTACCATTGTGGGGGAACTTTACTGCCAACTATTGTGGGGAGGGGGGGGGGGGAGCTGCCTACCATTGTGGGGGAACTATACTGCCAACCATTGTGGGGGGGTGGGGGGGAGCTGCCTACCATTGTGGGGGAACTATCCTGCCAACTATTGTGGGGGAACTATACTGCCAACCATTGTGGGGGGGAAGGGGGGGGGGATCTGCCTACCATTGTGGGGGAACTATACTGCCAACTATTATGGGGGAACTATACTGCCAACTATTGTGGGGGAACTATATTGATATAAAATATTTTACTACAGTATTTGGTTCAGGATCTTTTTTTTTCTAGATTTTCCTCCTTTAAAATTGGGTGCGTCTTATATGCCGGAGCGTCTTATATGGTGAAAAATACGGTATGCTTTGTAGACACTTTTCTGCCAGGTCTGGCCAAAGGGACGTGGTCTTGGTAAAAGGGGCCTGGTCTAAATGCGGCACACAATTCTGGTTTCAAGTAAGCTGGCTAGACAGACTACAGATACACCAGATTTGTCAGCCTGCTACACTTTGGTAAACTAGTGGAGTGTCCCGGTACAGGACTTTTTCCTATCCCTTGTCTAAGGTTCCCTCAGCTGGAGTCCCTCCATTCATATAGGGCTCTCCTGCAGGACTTCCCTTTGGTCGCCTCATATAAATGTGTTATTTACTGTGTATATATTTATTTAATGTATAGAAGATATATGTACAGGACCTTAGTGATCACGTGATACACAGTTGTAATGTATAAAATGTTCAAGGACCTTAGAGGTCATGTGATATACCCAGAGTTCACTGGGTTCATAACTTACAGGTTTGCTGACCAATGAGCTTAGTCCAGCCCCTTATTATATAAAGGGCTGTAGTCAGTCAGTTCTCTCTCTTGTTCACCTCTCTTCCTGCCGGACTATCAAGCAGCACAAGCATCTCATCAGCATCAATCCAATTCAACTAGGCCCAAAGCCTAAGAACCTGCAGCCACTAAACGTGAGTTACTCAAAGCTCCATCTATCAAATCCTGTGTGACTACTACAAGCTCAAATATTATAATTAGTAGCACAGTGGCTCTCATCAAAAGCTCATTGCTTCCAAGTCCCAGCAAACCTGTGAGGAACCTGTATCCCGGTTCACTCTTAAGAGACTGTTATGTTCAATACCGTTGCATAAAAGCTGCAAGTAAAGTTTTTTCAGTTTATTCATAAAATCTGCTGTGGACATTCCGTTATATTATAATTTTTC
Organism: Hyla sarda; assembly: GCF_029499605.1. Taxonomy (NCBI): domain Eukaryota; kingdom Metazoa; phylum Chordata; class Amphibia; order Anura; family Hylidae; genus Hyla; species Hyla sarda. The sequence continues at coordinate 71,155,674 of NC_079200.1, read as the reverse complement.
CCTGCCGTTTGTGGGACGTTTGGCGGTAGGAACATTACTATTGAGGACACCGCACCCTGGTATCACGACATTCAAGGGTTAATACCACCAGACCCTACACTACCACTGCAACACCCCAGTCACCGTTACTCTCCCGGCACCATACTAGTGCATTTTGAGACTGTCGATCTTATCACAGTCTATGGATTAGACAGCTTTAGGCTAGGTTCACACTGTGTGAATGCTTCTGTCAGATGTATCCATTGGTATCCTGCAAAAACGGGATGCTGGCGTATACTGTAAAAGAGGGCAACGGATGCCCGTAAAGTGTCCCCTAGCGACTCCGCTTGCCATGTATTCGCTATTATAAGCGAACTGCACAACGCAGCAGACCGTGATTTTGAGTCTGCTTAAATTGCCAATACATAAACGAGTCCCAAGTGGTTCTGTTCGGGCCCCTTAAATGATTGCCATCCTTGCCCTCTGTTACAGTATATGTCAGCATCAAGTTTTTAGCGGAATGCCAACAGATAAAATCTGTGGGACGCCCTGTGTCTAATCACACGGCAGAATTTCCACTTGCGGAATTCTGCCTCAAATTAAAGCCCATAGACTTCTATGGGATTCTGCACTCCCATTCACACTTCTAAATTTCCGCTTGCGGAATTCCAGAATTCCGCTTCAAATTAAAGCTCATAGACTTCTATGGGATTCCGCACTCCCATTCACACTTCTAAATTTCCGCTTGCGGAATTCCAGAATTCCGCTTCAAATTAAAGCCCATAGACTTCTATGGGATTCCGCACTCCCATTCACACTTCTGAATTTCTGCTTGTGGAATTCCGCTAGCAGAATTCCACAATCGGAAATTCAGAAGTGTGAATGGGAGTGCGGAATCCCATAGAAGTCTATGGGCTTTAATTTGAAGCGGAATTCTGGAATTCCTCAAGCGGAAATTCAGAAGTGTGAATGGGAATGTGGAGTCCCATAAAAGTCTATGAGCTTTAATTTAAGGCGGAATTCCACAAGCGGAAATTCTGCAGTGTGAATAGACCCCGAGGCAGGGTGAACCTAGAATAAGTAAATTTCATCAACCAGTGGCTCTCCAGCTATTGCAAAACTACAACTGTCATCATGTCCTCACAATAGCACCTGCTGGAGAGACATAGGCTGGGAAACACTGCTCTGGAGAGATTTTTAGGGTGCACATATATATTGTGGCCGCAGTAAACACACATGGATTACCACTACCTGCTTGCAACCTAAAACCATGGTGGTTACAGTATAAGCATGTCACTAAGGTTACTTTAACACACCCCTTTTTTATTTCGGTTTAACATATACTTTTTTTTCTTTTAGGAAAAAACGTGTATGTTAATGGCTGTTAACAACAGATGCTGCTGTATGCCATACAACAGAATACATTTCCCATTGATTTACATTATTAATGAAAAGGGACCATAAGGTATCAGGTTTTTTTTTTTTGTGCACACAAGAGCATGGTTTTTGCATACAGAAAAATTGAACGGACTAAAATGAAAGTGTCCGCAGGTTGAAGACCACTGGTATTGGAGGTTATACTCACGTGTCCCCGCTGCTTCGGACCGTCACCGCTCGTCACCGATGCCCTGGATGTCACCTTCCATCGCTGTCGCCGCGTCCCCGGGGTGTCCCTGACGCTCTGGCAAGGCCTCTGCTTCCCCAGCATCCTCGCTCTCCGTCGCCACCATCACGTCGCTCCGCATGCCGCTCCACATGCCGCTTCTATTGGATGATGGAACGGTGTGCGCAGCAACGATAAGGCGTCGATGGAGAGCGCCGACGATGCACGGGATCCCGAAGAGGACGTGTCGGAGCCCCGAGGACAGGTAAGTGATCGTCAGTGGACCACACGGTGCAGCTGAAGCAGTCTGCGCTGCCGGATAGCCGTTTATGCGATGGCCCCGACATACAAAAGCATCGTATGTTGATGCTGCCTTCAACATGCGATGGCCTCTGAGAGGTCATTGTATGCTGAAATGATCGTATGTCGGGGCCAACGCAGGTCGGGGGGCCCGCCCGGTAACTGTACATGTATACTTGCCTTTAGCCATGTCAGTCATTGAATGGCGGCAGCTGATATCAGTCGTCACTCACTGTCTATGGAGCAAGTGCAGCTCCTATAATGCAACATACATGTATGTCGCTGTACGCTAAGGACCAGGACATACATGAACGTTGAATGTCCACTTAAATAGGATAAAAACAAATAAGTTAATGGATGCTAAAAATAGATTCGGCTGTATCCCATACCGCAGAATCCATTTCCTATTGACTTAGATTAGAAAGAAAAAAAAGGTTGCAACGTACACGTTGTTTTTTTTATTGATGTATACAATAACATAGTCACCTGTGCATTTGTATACAGCAAAATTAAACATGATGAAACAGAAAATGCAGTATGACCCTAGCCTTACTCTCGAGACTAGCCTGTGTAGTATAAAGCACTGATTCTACCCGTGTTACCATCCAGCTTTCCTGAACTGCAAATCTATGTAGCCATACGGGAATAAGTGATCGTTGCACAATCTTCTACATTTACAATTCAGCTGGGTCATAATAGATCTATGGTGGCTTTATTGTCTGTCACCCAACTTTTCCAAAATCTGAATAAAAAAGGAGATTAAACAGAATTGATGACAAATTGATAGAGGAGGAAGACTGGATATAACTGAGCGGTGGAGGGTATTGTGTCTGGGGGACTGGCCCATACAGGGGAGGGGGATAGTGGTGGTGACAGGACTGCTCATTGCCCTTTGTGTGCTCAGCATCTGCTACAAGATTCAGGACAGCCGCCTGCTCCGTGCTTTGCATTTTCTGGACAGCAGCTGCTGTGTATAATTGAAGGAGGAGTAAATGACAGACCACCGGCAACACGTGGATCTGGACTAATAATATACAGACGTGACCACCCCCAGGGGGTTCATCATCCCAGCCTTCTCCAGACCCCACACCCCATTAAACTTGGAAATGAAATTCTCCTTCCATAAAAGTTAATTATCTTTGTGTCTGAGGCGGCGCAGGGTTCATCTTCCGACTCCTAATTTGTGTCATATTATGGCCTGAAAAGACACTAAACTGGAATGGATCCAGCGGGCGCAGGTATGGGGGAGGGGGTCCTCATTACTGATATACAATCACATTTACATCCCACCCTCCAGTCATTCACAAACCGGCAAATAATCATTCTCCAAGGACAAAATAGTAACTGAACATTTGGACCAGAAGTGGAACATAACTCTCATCATCTGCAACAAAACAATAGGAATGTAACTGTAGCGAAGCAATCCGTTATTCTGATAGACTTTGTGTCAAGGGACATTGAAATCTGAGCAACATTACTAATCCTCTACTGATCCTAAGTTATATCCTGTATTATACTTGTCAGGATTTGGCAGGCTGAAGGTGGATCCTCTGTGTCAGAGAGGGATTGGCGTGGACCGTACCGGTGGACCGGTTCTAATTTGCTACTGGTTTTCACCAGAGCCCGCCACAAAGCGGGATGGTCTTGCTGCGGTGGTAGCAACCAGGTCGTGTCCACCGGTAACGGCTCAACCTCACTGACTGCTGAGAGTGGCGTGGGACAGGAGGACTAGACAGAGGCAAGGTCAGGGCAGGCGGCAAGGTTCGTAGTCAAGGGCAACAGCAGAAGGTCTGGTAACACTAGTAAGGGCATACACAAAAACGCTTTCACTAGGCACTGAGGCAACAAGATCCGGCAAGGACAGGAAGGGGAAGTGGGTTTAAATAAGCCTGGAGCAGATGGAAGCCAATTACACTGATTGGGCCAGGCACCAATTAGTGGTGCACTGGTCCTTTAAATCTTAGAGAGCCGGCGCGCGCGCGCCCTAGAGAGCGGAGCCGCGCGAGCCAGGACGTGACAGCCGGGGAACGGGACAGGTGAGTAGATTGGGATGCGACCCGCGAGCGGGCGCGTCCCGCTACGTGGAACGCATCCCAGCCGGCAGTGACAGCGCAGTGCTCCCGTTCAGCGGGTCTGACCGGGGCACTGCAGAGAGGAGAACGCCGCGAGCACTCCGGGGAGGAGCAGGGACCCCCCCTTAGGTCTCCCCCTCTTTTTATCTGCTTGTCCCTTCATACGAGACGAGTCCAGTGGGAGCGACTCTTGAGTCTTCTTCCAGATAACGGAGAAGTCCTTGGTTACTTCATCTACGGCAGGAACTCCAGAAGAAGTGGGAATGGGGAGGGGGGCAAAGGGTGAAGCTTGCCATGGGGCACAGTGGTAGCAGGAAGGAGGCTATGAGGAGGTAAGATCTCTGCTTGCTTTTTTGCAGAAGATATCAGAAAAGTCCTGGTAAGCCTTGGGCGGGACCGGTAAGGGTGGAACCTAAGGGGTTAGACAAGTGGGAGCAGATGTGAGGCATCGTTTGTGACAAGAAGGACCCCAATTTTTGATCTCCCCGGTGGTCCAGTCAAGGGTAGGAGAATGACGTTGGAGCCATGGCAGTCCGAGGAGGACTTCAGAGGTGCAGTTGGGCAGAACAAGAAATTAAATTTTTTTGTGATGCAGTCCAATGCTCATAAGCAAGGGTTCTGTGCGGTAACGCACAGTGCAGTCCAATTTTTTTCCGTTGACAGAAGAAATGTAGAGCGGCTTGACGAGACGGGTCACTGGGATACTGAACCTATCAACGAAAGAGGCCAAAATAAAGTTTCCTGCAGAACCGGAGTCCAAGAAGGCCACAGCAGAGAAGGAGGAGTTAACAGAAGGAGAAATCCGCACATGTACAGTCAGACGTGGAGGGGCAGAATTTATGCCAAGAGACGCCACTCCTACGTGAACAGGGTGCGTTCGTGCGTTTCCCAGACGCGGAGGACGAATAGGGCAGTCCACTAGGAAATGTTCGGTACTAGCGTAGTACAGGCACAAATTTTCATCTCTGCGACGAGACCTCTCTTCTTGGGTCAGGTGAGACCGATCCACTTGCATAGCCTCCTCGGCAGGAGGCACAGGAGTAGATTGCAGAGGATTCTGGGAGAGAGGTACCCAGAGATCAAGGTCCTTTTCCTGGCGGAGCTCCTGGCGTCTTTCAGAAAAAGCATATCAATGCGGGTGGCCAACTGGATAAGTTCAGATAGGGTAGCAGGAATTTTTCGTGCGGCCAGCACATCTTTGATGTGACTGGATAAGCCTTTCTTGAAGGTCACGCAGAGGGCCTCATTGTTCCAGGATAGCTCAGAGGCGAGGGTACGAAACTGGATGGCGTATTCGCCTACTGAAGAACTCCCTTGGACGAGGTTCAGCAAAGCAGTCTCGGCTGAGGAGGCCTGGGCTGGCTCCTCAAAGACACTACGAACTTCAGCGAAGAAGGACTGGATTGTAGCAGTGGCAGGATCGTTGCGGTCCCAGAGCGGTGTGGCCCATGCCAAGGCCTTTCCAGACAGGAGACTGACCACGAAAGCCACCTTAGATCGTTCAGTGGGGAATTGGTCCGACATCATCTCCAAGTGCAAAGAACACTGGGACAGGAACCCACGGCACAATTTAGAGTTCCCATCGAACTTGTCAGGTAGGGACAAGCGGAGTCTGGAAGTAGCAACTTGCTGCGGAGGAGAAGCAGGAGCAGGCGGAGGAGATGGTTGCTGCTGTAGAGGCAGAAGCTGCTGTAGCATGGCGGACAACTGCGACAGCTGTTGTCCTTGTTGGGCGACCACGGTGGCGAGGTCAGCGAGACTTGGCAGTGGCACCTCAGCGGGATCCATGGCCGGATCTACTGTCAGGATTCGGCAGGCTGAAGGTGGATCCTCTGTGTCAGAGAGGGATTGGCGTGGACCGTACCGGTGGACCGGTTCTAAGTTGCTACTGGTTTTCACCAGAGCCAGCCACAAAGCGGGATGGTCTTGCTGTGGTGGTAGCAACCAGGTCGTGTCCACCGGTAACGGCTCAACCTCACTGACTGCTGAGAGTGGCGTGGGACAGGAGGACTAGACAGAGGCGAGGTCAGACGTAGCAGAAGGTCAGGGCAGGCAGAAGGTTCGTAGTCAAGGGCAACGGCAGAAGGTCTGGTAACACTGGTAAGGGCATACACAAAAGACGCTTTCACTAGGCACTGAGGCAACAAGATCCGGCAAGGACAGGAAGGGGAAGTGGGTTTAAATAAGCCTGGAGCAGATGGAAACCAATTACACTGATTGGGCAAGGCACCAATTAGTGGTGCACTGGCCCTTTAAATCTTAGAGAGCCGGCGCGCGTGTGCCCTAGAGAGCGGAGCCGCGCGCACCAGTACGTGACAGCCGGGGAACGGGACAGGTGAGTAGATTGGGATGCGACCCACGAACGGGCGCGTCCCGCTACGCGGATCACATCCCAGCCGGCAGTGACAGTGCAGTGCTCCCGGTCAGCGGGTCTGACCGGGGTGCTGCAGAGAGGGAGGAGCAGGGACCCAGAGCGCTCGGTGTAACAATACTCCAGAGCTGTACTCACTATTCTGCTGGAGTCACTGTGTACATACATTATATTACTTATCCTGTACTGATCCTAAGTTATATCCTGCATTATACTGCAGAGCTGCACTCACTATTCTGCTGGTGAAGTCACTGTGTACATACATTACATTACTTATCCCCTACTGATCCTAAGTTATATCCTGTATTATACTCCAGAGCTGCACTCACTATTTTGCTGGTGGAGTCACTGTGTACATACATTACATTACTTATCCTGTACTGATCCTAAGTTATATCCTGCATTATACTGCAGAGCTGCACTCACTATTCTGCTGGTGAAGTCGCTGTGTACATACATTACATTACTTATCCTCTACTGATCCTAAGTTATATCCTGTATTATACTCCAGAGCTGCACTCACTATTTTGCTGGTGGAGTCACTGTGTACATACATTACATTACTTATCCTGTACTGATCCTGAGTTATATCCTGTATTTTACTCCAGAGCTATACTCACAATTCTGCTGCTGAGGTCACAGTGTACATACATTACATTACTTATCCTGTACTGATCCTGAGTTATATCCTGTATTATACTCCAGAGCTGTACTCACTTTTCTGCTGGTGGAGTCACTGTGTACATACATTACATTACTTATCCTGTACTGATCCTGAGTTATAGCCTGCATTATATTCCAGAGCTCTACTCACTATTCTGCTGGTGAGGTCACTGTGTACATACATTACATTACTTATCCTGTACTGATCCTGAGTTATATCCTGTATTATACTCCAGAGCTCTACTCACTATTCTGCTGGTGGAGTCACTGTGTACAAACATTACATTACTTATCCTGTACTGATCCTGAGTTATAGCCTGCGTTATATTCCAGAGCTCTACTCACTATTCTGCTGGTGGAGTCACTGCGTACATACAATACATTACTTATCCTGTACTGATCCAGTTATATCTTGTCTAATACTCCAGAGCTTTACTCACTATTCTGCTGGTTGGGTCACTGTGAACATACATTACATTACTTATCCTGTACTGATCCTGAGTTATAGCCTGCATTATATTCCAGAGCTCTACTCACTATTCTGCTGGTGAGGTCACTGTGTACATACATTACATTATTTATCCTGTACTGATCCTGAGTTATATCCTGTATTATACTCCAGAGCTGTACTCACTATTCTGCTGGTGTAATCACTGTGTACATACATTACATTACTTATCCTGTACTGATCCTGAGTTATACCCTGTATTATACTCCAGAGCTTTACTCACTATTCTGCTGGTGAGGTCACTGTGTACATACATTACATTACTTATCCTGTACTGATCCTGAGTTATACCCTGTAGATCTTTTATTAAAAAATATAAAACATTACAAAAAGAACGAACATCACCATAACAATAATACAAACAACATACACCTGTATAATATATACAAAAATGAGTCCATATTAGTCCAAAAATGTCCAACCAAGTATCTTCTGGTCCAGCCTCATTCTCACCAAACACACCGCTATAATAACAACAACTACTAAACACTCTACAATAATAATAATACTTACAGTAATAATAATAACAACAATAATAACTAAAAACTGGTCCGGTTGCATTTCCCCACCCAAAATAATAAATATAATAAATATGTGTCAAACCACCAACAAACACCGCAAACAGAAAAACAGAATATACAAAGTTTTTTTTTTTTTTTTTGGCCCTGAGCTGGTCCCGCATCCCATGCCCCCAGTACATGATAACAGACGTCCATGAACCAGTCCAGGATTTTTTTTATTTTTTTTTTAAATAAAAAGGTCCCACACAGAAACCCCCCTCCCCCCATCTACCCACCACCCAACCTAACACTAAACCCCAACACAACACAACCCCTAGAAAAAAAAACAATATATATACATATATACACATATACATAAATGTACAAACAAAACAAATATATACAAAATAATACAAACTATACAAACCAAACAACAATAAGGCTTTTCAATCACACAAACCCCTAAAGCTCAAGTTCAGTGCCTGCAAGCCCTATATCACCATATATCTACAGCACAAAACAAAAAGACTAATGTGCCAGCATCAGCCCACCACCAGGGGGAGACAACAGGCTAAGGCACTTTAAAGGCAGAGCCCCTCCACAGACGAGAGGCCCTGCCAGCACCCAGCCTCTCGTACTCCAGAGAACGCACCTTCACCAGGTCACCAAGAATGTTCCTAACCACCTCACCCACAGGGAGGATTTTACGCTGCGTCGACACTAAACACGTGTAATACCTGACCACTGAGCTGACTAGGAATAAAGTGCACTGGTCCCAGCCTCCAAGGTTTCTGAATGCCCCATAGGCCCATTCCGCATAGGAGAGACTGGCCAGCCGAGGCCAACCAATGGAAGCGCCCACCCTGTTGTAAACCTCTGTGTTAAAGGGACAATGAAGCAGAAAATGCTCCATGCTTTCCAGCATGCCTCCACACTCTTCGCGGGGACATCCCCGGTCATCAGAGCTCCTGCACTTCAGATTGTCCCTCACACACAGTTTCCCATGGAAGCAGCGCCAAGTCAAGTCCCAAAACTTCAAGGGGATCCTGATAGAATTCAAAAGCTCTAAACCCACCTCCAGATCCCGACTTGGGCAGTCCTTGAGCGCCAATGGCCTCTGGAAATGAGAAGACAGGACCCTCTTGTCAAGGAATTTCCTCAACAGAGTCCTAATCTCCCACATCCCCAGACCCCACCGACGAATAACCTTCAGAGCCAGGGTAGCGTAAGTCGGGAGATGCCCGTGTGGTGTGCGAAGATCCTTCACTTGCCCTCCTGTCTCCCATTCCTGGAAGAAAGGCCGAAACCATCCCCTACAGGAGGATACCCACGGAGGAGCCCTCTCTGACCAGAGGTTTGCTATATTGGTCTTAAGAAAGGTATTCACTAGGAACACCACAGGGTTGACCATACACAACCCCCCTAGTCTCCTCGTACGGTAAGTAACCTCCCTCTTCACTAGGTTCAGTCTATTCCCCCATAACATTTGGAAGAACACACTGTAGACCCGGGTCCAAAGAGGTTCTGGCAACATGCACACACTGCCCAGATATATCAGCAAAGGGAGCAGGAAAGTTTTCATCAGGTTAACCCTTTCCCGGAGGGTCAAAGACCAACCCTTCCACTGATCCACCTTCTGAGCGGCGATCTTAAGCCTGCTGTCCCAGTTTTGTTTGGGGTAATCCCCTTGACCAAATTCGATGCCGAGGACTTTTGCGGATTCCTGGGGCTCTGGAAGGGCGTCCGGGAGATTAAAATCAGGATCTCCCCCTCCCAGCCAGAGACTCTCACACTTATCCTGATTGATCTTGGACCCGGATACCTCCGAGTAGCGGTCCACCTCTGACACCACCCATCTGCTTTCCTCTTGTGAGGAGACAAACACGGTGATATCATCAGCGTACGCTACCACCCTCAGAGCCGAATCCGGCACCGCCAGGTCCATTCTCACCCCCGCCAACGGTCCACAACCAATCCTTCTAAGGAAAGGATCGATTGCAAACACGTACAGCAAAGGGCTCAAAGGACAACCCTGACGGACACCAGACCCAACCTCAAAAGAGCAGCCAATCCAACCATTCACAAGCGGGAAACTCTCTGCCCCTACATACAAGGTCTTAAGCCAATCAACAAAACCCCCTGGCAGGCCATATCTCAGAAGGACAGACCAGAGGTACTCATGGTTAACCCAATCAAACGCTTTTGCCTGATCCAAGGACAGCAAGTACCCCTTCCAGTGGCCAGCCCTACCCTGCTCCACAGCCTCTCGGACACTGAGCACAGCACTAAATGTACTGCGGCCCGGAACAGAGCAATGCTGAGCCCCCGAAAGGAGCCGGGGTGCAAACTCCACCAGCCGGTTAAACAGCACTTTTGCCAGAATCTTTCTGTCCGCATTGAGAAGTGCTATGGGACGCCAATTCTCAATGTGGGACGGGTCTTTACCCTTTGACAGGATGATCAGCGCTGACCTCCTCATTGACTTTGGCAGAGTGCCCGAGGATAGACACTCATTAAAAACCGCAGTCAAGAGGGGAACCAAAGTGTCCTTAAAGGTCTTATAGAACTCAGATGTTAAGCCATCCGGACCGGGTGACTTCTTGAGGGCAAGCCCATCAATAGCCATCCTGACTTCCTCTTCCCGGATCATCTCTGTCAAAACGTCAAGAGAGGGGTCTACTCCTGGTTCAGGGATGGTTTCAGCCAAGAAAGCTGATACCTTATCTCGATCTAGATCCTTCCTTCCCAAGAGGTGCGAGTAGAAGGATCTGACGACCTCCAGGATCCCTGATCTGGACCTTTTCAAGGATCCCGTACTATCAATCAGTCCTGAGACTATTTTACTATTCACTGACATCTTGCAGTTTCTGTAAGGGTCGGGCGAGCGGTACTTCCCGTAATCCCTCTCAAAAACCAAAGATGCGTGCCTATCGTACTGGCACTTCATCAGCAAGGACTTCACTCTGGAGATATCCTCTCAGCTACCTCCAGTCGAGACAAGGTTCTCAAATTTCTTCCTCAGGCCCTGGTACAAGCGGTACCTATTTAGGCTTCTGAGGCCCGAGAGCTGGCGGAAGAATCTCGCAACCCTTTCCTTGAAGATCTCCCACCACTCTGACTTACTGTTACAAAGGCCCAGCAATGGTACCTGGCTCTGAAGAAAATCCTCAAAGGACTGTCTTATCTCCGCTTCTTCCAAGAGAGACGAATTCAGCTTCCAATAGCCTCTGCCCATCCGGGGGGTCTCTGTGACATTCAGAGAAAACAAAATTAAACAGTGATCGGAGAACTCCACCTCAACAACAGACACTGCTGAAGAGACGGCTTCCTCCTTTAAATAAAACCTGTCTATCCTAGACCTACAACTACCCCTATGATAGGTGAATCCCGCGTGGCCTGGGGTGTGCCGGATGTGGACATCCACCAGGCGAGCCTCACTCGCTATGCTATTAAGGGCGACGCTATCATAAGTCAGCTTGTCTCTGGCACCTCCCGTCTTGGGGCCTCGTGACAGCATTAAAGTCCCCTCCAAAGACCACCTGCCGACTTGTAAAAAGATAGGGCTTGATCCTCATAAAGAGGCACTTCCGGTCCCACTTAGACTGTGGGCCGTAGATGTTAATAAGGCGAAGTTCTTGTCCCCTCATGAGGAGATCTAAGATCAGGCACCTCCCCATTTCTAACTCGATAACCCGTCGGCATTCTACCGCTGCGGTAAAAAGGACCGCCACTCCGCTATACGGCTCGGCCCCAAGAGACCAGTAGGAGGGCCCATTCCTCCACTCTCTTTTAGCCTTGTAGATAGATGACATATCTGTTAGCCTGGTCTCCTGCAAAAATAAAATATCAGCATTAATATGGGCAAAAAAATCATAGGCCGCAAATCGAGCTGTATCTGACTTAATGCTGGCAACATTAATGGATGCCAGGATCAACGGAGAGGGTGCCGCCATCAAGGGTGATTGAGTTAGACAGCTTTCTTTTTCCCACTCCCCTTCTCACCCTCCACATCAGAAGAACTCTTCACCCTCTTTAGAGAAATGGAAGTGTCCATCTCACCAGACGTCGTTTTACTTTCCCCGTCTCCGGATTCTAGGCCAGTCCCTTCCCCCGAGGACATAACCTCCCCAGGGGAACAGGACTCGGCGCCCCCTGGAAGCCCCTCTGCCACCTCCCCCTCATCCTCCCCTTCCGAAGAAGAGGAGGAGATGTCCCTGAGGGGTCGGAATCGATTGGAAAGGCCAACCAGAGGGGAGTCAGTTTTGCCTTCCTTTGGCACCTGGACCAGGGTGGGAGAAGATCTCAAATCTCCCTTTTTTTTTTTACTTGTACCCCGCTTTCGTGTCTCCTTCTGCCATCCCACATCCTCCTCCTCCACGCTATCTGAGGAGATGGCACCTTCCTCATTCTGGATCCTCCTGACCTCCTCATTCAGCTCGCCATCCCTCAGGGTCTCAGCAGCAAGGTTGGCCTCTGGGACAGAATGAGAGGTCGTCCCAGTAACCCGGGCTTTCCCCATCACCCTATCCCTTTGGCGTTTATCAAGACGTCTTAGTTGGGCTGGTGTCTTTCTCTTGCTGTTCCTCACTGACCCCTCAGTTCCTCCACCCCTGCTAGTCCCCTCCCCAGCAGATTCCGGCTCGTGATCTTCACCCGCTGGGGACAAGACTACATTAGCGAAAGAACGAGGGCAACGACTGAATGGGTGACCTAAGTCACCACACAGGTGACACCTAATCTCTGCACAAGATGCGGCAAGATGGCCTACACCCCCACACAAGGCACATTTCTGCACCGTACAGTTTGCACTGAAGTGTGTGGGGTCACCACATCTGTGACAGAGCTTCGGCTGACCCCTGTAGAAAATCTGGATACGATCCCTGCCGAGAAAGGCAGAGGATGGAATATGGGTAACTGTATTTCCTGAACGTTTAAGTTTTACCAAAAACGTCCAGGCTCCTGACCAGATGCCAAACTCGTCCCTGTTCTTCTGCGGGACCCCCATTACCTCGCCATACCGTCCTAACCAGGTGATGATGTCAACACAAGAGAGTGATTCGTTACGGGTCAAAACGGTCACTCTCTTGATTTCGTTTTGACGAGACAATGCCTGTACGGCAAAGTCTCGCCAGCCTGGCTCATTCTTTACCAATTCATAATTCGACCAGAAAAGCTCAAGCCCCTCTGGCCGAACAAAACTGATATCGAATTCAGGAGCACCGTAGGGATGTATCAAGGCAAAGATATCAACTGCCTTGAAGCCCATCTTTAGCAAGAGCTCAACCACTTTGGTCCTTGAAGGACACATATCTTCGCCCTGCCACCGAAGACGGACCACATTCCTACGGTTACTACCTGCCCCGGCTGTTGGGAGGGACCACACAGTATCGCCCCCTCTTTCCTCTCGGAAGGCAGAGAGACCGTGTCTCTCTATCCAGAAGGACAGATCAACTGCTCTACCCTCTACATTAATCGACCTTTCCCCCTTTTTCAGAGCTTCCAGGAGACGTCACTGCAATAAACCGTCCCTAGAGTCAGGAGACGAGGAAAGTATTCTACTTCCCCCAGCAGTGACATTGGCATAACTCCTATGATCTGTCACCACTGGGGGGGGCAACCGGACCAGACCCTACACCTACACCACTTCTAATGACAACATCCCCACCACCCTCAATAACAACATTAGCACTTCCCCCAACAACATTGTTTCCAATAACATCATCTGTAGTCCCATCACCACCCCTAATTTCAGCAACAGCAAAATCACCTTCTCCAATAACATTAACCTCCATCCGCTCCCCAGTCATACACCCCGTACCCCCATTTACCTTCTCATTCACACTGGCTGGACCAGAAACAGATAATCCGGCAAACAATGACGATGATGACATTTTTTCCCGTTTTGCCTCAGCATCACGGGGCACTAGGGCTGGGACAACCTCCGCTGGCCCTTTAAGGGACCGGGCAGCATGCTTGCCCGGTCTAGAGGAGGCCCCAGCCCTGTTCTTATTAGTGCCCTCCGCCTCATCAGCATCATCTCCAGTCTTTTCATGGCGCCGCTGATCAATGGGATCAGCGGCACCAATACAAAACAAACATTTTTCTTCACTTTTGGGAGTGTCCGTTATGCCCTTTACTACCTCCGGCACTGAGTCACCCCCCTCTCCCACAGGGGAGCGAACTACAGCACCGGAGTCTGCCTCTCTGCCCACCGCTGGGCCGCCCTCACTGTACGGCCTTTCGGCCGATGCCTTCTCTGCTCCATCCCTGCTACTGCAAACAGGCATGGAGCTCTGCGCCCTTTTAGTATCTGTACTCTCCCCGCACCTTTGCACCGAGTCCACCACAGAACACGGGCTGGGCTGGGTAACGGGGCTTGCACAATGAGCTGACCCTGCGGCCGACTCAGGATTTACAGGGAGGGGGGTGTAGATGTAACTCACCACTTCTTGCTGCTTTGGCTTGGTCTTCTTTTTCTTCTTACCCCCAGGTGCCTCATTTGGGAGCTCATCTCCAAACACCAGGTTCTGAGGACACACTGGGGATTCCAGCATGCGGATCTGGGCCATTAGCGCCCCTCCCTGGTAGCTGCTGTCACTGTCCTCGCCTGAGTCGGCAGGTGATACTGCTGGTTGCTGTGCAGGGGGCCCACTGTACGGGGCCTGCTGCTGTTGCCGCAGGCCACCAGGTGGATCTGGCTGTAGTTCTTCCTCCATCTCCTCCACATCATCCACCTGGCTCTCAGGTTGCAGCCCCATCAACCTTTTATTTTTATCTTCTTCTTTCACCCTGAAGCGCTCCTCATTTTCCAGTTTCTCTTTAAATGGACCACTCTTCTCCAATAATTCGGCTCTCCTCTCCTCCAAAGCTTGTATTTCAGCCATAAGTCTCTTTATCTGCCCCTGGATCTCCGTCTTTTTCTTTTTTGGAGTTACCTTAGCCCTGGCACGGGTACAGCGCAGTTCCTCTCGGAGCCTCCTAATGGCCTTACAGGCGTCTTCATACTCACGGAGGTGACTTTTTACCCGGGAGGTATAGGTGGAAATAGACTCCCGGGTCCTCAGCACTCCCCAGCCTTCCTCACTGAGGTCGGCTTCACCTCCGTGAGCACTCTGCCTTCTTCCAGACAAACCCAGCTTTCCGCTGGCTGCACCCAGCTTTTCCGAGGAGGATCCAGCCTTGCAGCTTCTCACCTCTGTGGGGGGAGTTGGAGCAGCATTGCTGCGACTCCTAGTAGAACGCCTCACCCCCAAATCCTCCGATGTACAGGCCGCTTGCTGGCTTCTACTGCTCCCCTGCGGCCTAGTCCGAGGAGCAGAAGCCTGGGCCTCGCCTCCCTCACTCATGCCTGGAAACCCACTCCCTCCCTGGGGAGGAGGAGGCAGGCCCCAGGTGGAACAGATGGTAATTCCCTGGAGCTCAAGAGACACAGCAGACACACACAGCACAGCTGAAGCACCCGCAACTAATTGGTCAGCACTCCAGAGCTGTACTCACTATTCTGCTGGTGCAGTCACTGTGTACATACATCACATGACTTATCCTGTACTGATCCTGGGTTGTATCCTGTATTATACTCCAGAGCTGTACTCACTATTCTGCTGGTGCAGTCACTGTGTACATACATTACATGACTTATCCGGTACTGATCCTGGGTTGTATCCTGTATTATACTCCAGAGCTGTACTCACTATTCTGCTGGTGCAGTCACTGTGTACATACATTACATGACTTATCCGGTACTGATCCTGGGTTGTATCCTGTAGATCTTTTATTTACAAATATGAAACATTACAATAATAATAAACAACAAAACACACCACTAAAATAACAACCACAAGTGTAAACTAAACACTACATTGTTTTACAATACAACCCTACTCATAATAACAACAACATTAATAACAATAACTATAATAATTATAATACTATTAACTAAAGTAAAATCCCTGTTCCAGTTGCGTTTTCCTCAGCCAAAAAAAATTATTTGTGTTGCAAACCACCAAACACCATAAACGGAACACTCAATTTATTTTATTTTTTTTGACCCTCAGCTGGTCCCACATACCATGCCCCCAGTACATGATAACAGACCGCCATGAACCAGCCCAGAATTTTCTGTATATATAAAGTCCTCTTAGAGCACACAACACACCTCACACGTTTACAACACTTGCTCAGACTAAAACACAACTGAGGCAACTCCTCCCCCACTACACTATATGGGCTAGAATTTAGGAGTTCCCATTGGCAGGCAGGGTCACGTGAGGGTACACTGCTCCTCTGCTTTAAAGGCATAGTAACACATAAATAACATACATAGGAATAACAACATAATAATTATAAAAATATATTAACTCTTGGCAAAGTGCTGAAACATAATTAATATAGCAATAAGTCCTTCAGTGGGCCCAATACCTGTGCTGCAGGTTTGCCTGAAGCAGTCTGAAGCCACAGGACAGCCTTTGGTGCTAGCACCACATATATATATATATATATATATATATATATATATATATACACAAACAACAATGAGGCTTTTCAGCCACACAAACCCCTAAAGCTCAAGTTCATTGCCAGCAAGCCCTATATTACCGTATATCTACAGCACAAAACAAAAATACTTATGTGTCAGCATCAGCCCACCACCAGGGGGAGACAACAGGCAAAGTCACTTTGAAGATGTATTATACTCCAGAACTGCACCCACTATTCTGTTGGTGGAGTCACTGTGTCCATACATTACATCACTTATCCTGTACTGATCCTGAGTTATATCCTGTATTATACTCCAGACCTCTGCTCACTATTCTGCTGGTGGAGTCACTGTGTCCATACATTACATTACTTATCCTGTACTGATCCTGTGTTATATCCTGTATTATACTCCAGACCTCTGCTCACTATTCTGCTGGTGGAGTCACTGTGTACATACATTACAATACTTATCCTGTACTGATCCTGTGTTATATTCTGTATTATACTCCAGAGCTGTACTCACTATTCTGCTAGTGGAGTCACTGTGTACATACATTACTTATCCTGTACTGATCCTAAGTTATATCCTGTATTATACTCCAGACCTCTGCTCACTATTCTGCTGGTGGTGTCACTGTGTACATACGTTACATTAGTTATCCTGTAATAAAAACTACCAAATACAGAACAATTGCCCAACAAGGACTTTAACCCCTTAAGACCAGTTTTTTTTTTCCATTTTTGTACTTTCGTTTTTTCCTCCTCACCTTTTAAAAATCATAACCCTTTAAATTTTGCACCTAAAAATCCATATCATGGCTTATTTTTTGCGCCACCAGTGACATTAGTCATTTTACCCAAAAATCTACGGCGAGACGGGAAAAAAAATCATTGTGTGACAAAACTGTAGAAAAAAGGCCATTTTGTAACTTTTGGGGGCGCCCGTATCTACGCAGTACATTTTTTGGTAAAAATTACACTTTATGTTTATTCTGTAGGTCCATACAATTTAAATGATACCCTACTTATATAGGTTTGATTTTGTCGTACTTCTGGAAAAAATCATACCTGCATGCAGGAAAATTTACATGTTTAAAATTGTCATCTTCTGACCCTTATAACCTTGATATAAATGATATAAAAAGTGACAAAAAATACGTCATTTTGGACTGGATTTTTTTGCGCATACGCCATTGAGCGTGCAGTTTAATAAATGATATATTTTTATAGTTTGGACATTTACGCATGCGGTGATACCACATATGTTTATTTTTATTTACATGTTTTTTTATGGGAAAAGGGGGTTGTCACGATGCCGGCTGGCAGGTAGTGGATCCTCTGTGCCAGAGAGGGATTGGCGTGGACCGTGCTAGTGGACCGGTTCTAAGCCACTACTGGTTTTCACCAGAGCCCGCCGCAAAGCGGGATGGTCTTGCTGCGGCGGTAGTGACCAGGTCGTATCCACTAGCAACGGCTCACCTCTCTGGCTGCTGAAGATAGGCGCGGTACAAGGGAGTAGGCAAAAGCAAGGTCGGACGTAGCAGAAGGTCGGGGCAGGCAGCAAGGATCGTAGTCAGGGGCAACGGCAGAAGGTCTGGAAACACAGGCAAGGAACACACAAGGAACGCTTTCACTGGCACTAAGGCAACAAGATCCGGCAAGGGAGTGCAGGGGAAGTGAGGTGATATAGGGAAGTGCACAGGTGAACACACTGATTGGAACCACTGCGCCAATCAGCGGCGCAGTGGCCCTTTAAATCGCAGAGACCCGGCGCGCGCGCGCCCTAGGGAGCGGGGCCGCGCGCGCCGGGACAGAACAGACGGAGAGCGAGTCAGGTAGGGGAGCCGGGGTGCGCATCGCGAGCGGGCGCTACCCGCATCGCGAATCGCATCCCGGCTGGCAGCGGAATCGCAGCGCCCCGGGTCAGAGGACGTGACCGGAGCGCTGCCGCGGGGAGAGTGAAGCGAGCGCTCCGGGGAGGAGCGGGGACCCGGAGCGCTCGGCGTAACAGTACCCCCCCCCTTGGGTCTCCCCCTCTTCTTAGAGCCTGAGAACCTGAGGAGCAGACTTTTGTCTAGGATGTTGTCCTCAGGTTCCCAGGATCTCTCTTCAGGACCACAACCCTCCCAGTCCACTAAAAAAAAAATTTTCCCTCTGACCTTTTTGGCAGCTAAAATTTCTTTGACCGAGAAGATGTCCGAGGAGCCGGAAACAGGAGTGGGAGGAACAGATTTGGGAGAAA
Organism: Hyla sarda; assembly: GCF_029499605.1. Taxonomy (NCBI): domain Eukaryota; kingdom Metazoa; phylum Chordata; class Amphibia; order Anura; family Hylidae; genus Hyla; species Hyla sarda. The sequence goes on along the minus strand of NC_079200.1, from coordinate 71,136,958 downwards.
AACGGTTGAGGATGAGTGGTTTGAGAAGAGAGACGTGAAAGGCATTAGGGATACGAAGAGAGGGAGGAAGAAGAAGTTTATAAGAGACAGGATTAATTTGACACAAAATTTTGAAAGGACCAAGATAGCGTGGTCCCAACTTGTAGCTAGGGACACGGAAGCGGACATATTTAGCGGAGAGCCATACCTTGTCTCCAGGGGAAAAAACGGGGGGAGCTCTTCTTTTCTTATCCGCGAACTTCTTCATGCGTGATGAAGCCTGTAAGAGAGAATTTTGGGTCTCTCTCCATATGATGGAAAGGTCACGAGAAATTTCATCCACAGCGGGCAGACCAGAGGGCAAGGGAGTAGGGAGGGGGGGAAGAGGGTGACGGCCGTACACCACGAAAAATGGGGATTTGGAGGAAGACTCAGAGACCCTGAAGTTATACGAGAATTCGGCCCATGGGAGGAGATCTGCCCAGTCATCCTGGCGGGAGGAAACAAAATGTCGCAAATAATCACCCAAGATCTGGTTAATCCTTTCTACTTGTCCATTGGACTGGGGATGATATGCAGAAGAAAAATTTAATTTAATCTTGAGTTGTTTACAGAGAGCCCTCCAGAATTTAGACACGAATTGGACGCCTCTATCCGAGACAATCTGCGTAGGCAACCCGTGAAGACGAAAAATGTGTACAAAAAATTGTTTAGCCAACTGAGGCGCAGAAGGAAGACCAGGAAGAGGGATGAAATGTGCCATTTTGGAGAATCGATCAACGACCACCCAAATAACAGTGTTGCCACGGGAAGGGGGTCAATCAGTAATAAAATCCATACCAATCAGAGACCAAGGCTGTTCGGGGACAGGCAGAGGATGAAGAAAACCAGCGGGCTTCTGGCGAGGAGTCTTATCCCGGGCACAGATAGTGCAGGCTCGCACAAAGTCCACAACATCCGTCTCCAGAGTCGGCCACCAATAGAAGCGGGAGATGAGTTGCACAGATTTCTTGATACCCGCATGACCTGCGAGATGGGAGGAGTGACCCCATTTGAGGATTCCGAGGCGTTGGCGAGGAGAAACAAAGGTCTTTCCTGGAGGAGTCTGCCTGATGGAGGCAGGAGAAGTGGAGATCAGGCAGTCAGGTGGAATGATGTGTTGCGGAGAGAGTTCAACTTCTGAGGCATCCGAGGAACGAGAGAGAGCATCGGCCCTAATGTTCTTATCGGCAGGACGAAAGTGAATCTCAAAATTAAATCGGGCAAAAAACAGAGACCACCGGGCCTGGCGAGGATTCAGCCGTTGGGCAGACTGGAGGTAGGAGAGGTTCTTGTGGTCGGTGTAGATAATAACAGGAGAACTTGATCCCTCCAGCAGATGCCTCCATTCCTCAAGTGCTAATTTAATGGCTAGAAGCTCTCGATCCCCGATGGAGTAGTTCCTCTCCGCTGGAGAGAAGGTCCTAGAGAAAAAACCACAAGTGACAGCATGCCCGGAAGAATTTTTTTGTAGAAGAACAGCTCCAGCTCCCACTGAGGAGGCATCAACCTCCAATAGGAAGGGTTTGGAAGGGTCAGGTCTGGAGAGGACGGGAGCCGAAGAAAAGGCAGACTTGAGTCGTTTAAAGGCGTCTTCTGCTTGAGGGGGCCAGGACTTGGGATCAGCATTTTTTTTGGTTAAAGCCACGATAGGAGCCACAATGGTAGAAAAATGTGGAATAAATTGCCTGTAATAATTGGCGAACCCCAAAAAGCGTTGGATAGCACGGAGTCCGGAGGGGCGTGGCCAATCTAAGACGGCAGAGAGTTTGTCTGGATCCATCTGTAGTCCCTGGCCAGAGACCAAATATCCTAGAAAAGGAAGAGATTGGCATTCAAACAGACATTTCTCAATTTTGGCATAGAGTTGGTTGTCACGAAGTCTCTGAAGAACCATACGGACATGCTGGCGGTGTTCTTCTAGATTGGCAGAAAAAATTAGGATATCGTCCAGATATACAACAACACAGGAGTATAACAGATCACGAAAAATTTCATTGACAAAGTCTTGGAAGACGGCAGGGGCGTTGCACAGTCCAAAGGGCATGACTAGATACTCAAAGTGTCCATCTCTGGTGTTAAATGCCGTTTTCCACTCGTCCCCCTCTCTGATGCGGATGAGGTTATAGGCGCCTCTTAAGTCCAATTTAGTGAAGATGTGGGCACCTTGGAGGCGATCAAAGAGTTCAGAGATGAGGGGTAAGGGGTAGCGGTTCTTAACCGTGATTTTATTAAGACCGCGGTAGTCAATGCATGGACGTAGGGAGCCATCTTTTTTGGACACAAAGAAAAATCCGGCTCCGGCAGGAAAGGAGGATTTACGGATAAAGCCCTTTTTTAGATTCTCCTGGACGTATTCGGACATGGCAAGAGTCTCTGGGGCAGAGAGAGGATAAATTCTGCCCCGGGGTGGAGTAGTGCCCGGGAGGAGGTCGATAGGGCAATCATAAGGCCTGTGAGGAGGTAGAGTCTCAGCTTGTTTTTTGCAGAAAACATCCGCGAAGTCCATATAGGCCTTAGGGAGACCGGTTACTGGAGGAACCACAGAGTTACGGCAAGGGTTACTGGGAACCGGTTTTAGACAGTTCTTGGAACAAGAGGACCCCCAACTCTTGATCTCCCCAGTGGACCAATCCAGGGTAGGGGAATGAAGTTGAAGCCAGGGAAGTCCAAGGAGAATTTCCGAGGTGCAATTGGGGAGGACCAAAAGTTCAATCCTCTCATGATGAGATCCGATGCTCATAAGAAGGGGCTCCGTGCGGAAACGTATGGTACAGTCCAATCTTTCATTATTTACACAATTGATGTAGAGGGGTCTGGCGAGACTGGTCACCGGGATGTTGAACCTGTTGACGAGAGAGGCCAAAATAAAATTTCCTGCCGATCCAGAGTCCAAGAAGGCCACTGTAGAGAAGGAGAAGGCAGAGGCAGACATCCGCACAGGCACAGTAAGACGTGGAGAAGCAGAGTAGACATCAAGGACTGTCTCATCTTTGTGCGGAGTCAGCGTACGTCTTTCCAGGCGGGGAGGACGGATAGGACAATCTCTCAGGAAGTGTTCGGTACTAGCACAGTACAGGCAGAGGTTCTCCATACGGCGTCGTGTCCTCTCTTGAGGTGTCAGGCGAGACCGGTCGACCTGCATAGCCTCCACGGCGGGAGGCACAGGAACAGATTGCAGGGGACCAGAGGAGAGAGGAGCCGAGGAGGAGAAACGCCTCGTGCGAACAGAGTCCATATCTTGGCGGAGTTCCTGACGCCTTTCGGAAAAACGCATGTCAATGCGAGTGGCTAGGTGAATAAGTTCATGTAGATTAGCAGGAATTTCTCGTGCGGCCAGAACATCTTTAATGTTGCTGGATAGGCCTTTTTTGAAGGTCGCGCAGAGGGCCTCATTATTCCAGGACAATTCTGAAGCAAGAGTACGGAATTGTACGGCATACTCGCCAACGGAAGAATTACCCTGGACCAGGTTCAACAGGGCAGTCTCAGCAGAAGAGGCTCGGGCAGGTTCCTCAAAGACACTTCGGATTTCCGAGAAGAAGGAGTGTACAGAGGCAGTGACGGGGTCATTGCGGTCCCAGAGCGGTGTGGCCCATGACAGGGCTTTTCCGGACAGAAGGCAGACTACGAAAGCCACCTTAGACCTTTCAGTGGGAAACAGGTCCGACATCATCTCCAGATGCAGGGAACATTGGGAAAGAAAGCCACGGCAAAACTTAGAGTCCCCATCAAATTTATCCGGCAAGGATAAGCGTATCCCAGGAGCGGCCACTCGCTGCGGAGGAGGTGCAGGAGCTGGCGGAGGAGATGACTGCTGAAGCTGTGGTAGTAACTGTTGTAGCATAACGGTCAGTTGAGACAGCTGTTGGCCTTGTTGCGCTATCTGTTGTGACTGCTGGGCGACCACCGTGGTGAGGTCAGCGACAACTGGCAGAGGAACTTCAGCGGGATCCATGGCCGGATCTACTGTCACGATGCCGGCTGGCAGGTAGTGGATCCTCTGTGCCAGAGAGGGATTGGCGTGGACCGTGCTAGTGGACCGGTTCTAAGCCACTACTGGTTTTCACCAGAGCCCGCCGCAAAGCGGGATGGTCTTGCTGCGGCGGTAGTGACCAGGTCGTATCCACTAGCAACGGCTCACCTCTCTGGCTGCTGAAGATAGGCGCGGTACAAGGGAGTAGGCAAAAGCAAGGTCGGACGTAGCAGAAGGTCGGGGCAGGCAGCAAGGATCGTAGTCAGGGGCAACGGCAGAAGGTCTGGAAACACAGGCAAGGAACACACAAGGAACGCTTTCACTGGCACTAAGGCAACAAGATCCGGCAAGGGAGTGCAGGGGAAGTGAGGTGATATAGGGAAGTGCACAGGTGAACACACTGATTGGAACCACTGCGCCAATCAGCGGCGCAGTGGCCCTTTAAATCGCAGAGACCCGGCGCGCGCGCGCCCTAGGGAGCGGGGCCGCGCGCGCCGGGACAGAACAGACGGAGAGCGAGTCAGGTAGGGGAGCCGGGGTGCGCATCGCGAGCGGGCGCTACCCGCATCGCGAATCGCATCCCGGCTGGCAGCGGAATCGCAGCGCCCCGGGTCAGAGGACGTGACCGGAGCGCTGCCGCGGGGAGAGTGAAGCGAGCGCTCCGGGGAGGAGCGGGGACCCGGAGCGCTCGGCGTAACAGGGGTGATTTGGACTTTTATTAGGGAAAGGGTTAAATCACATTAATTAACTTTTGTTTTACGCTCTTTGTTTGCAGTGTTATAGCTCCCATAGGGAGCTATATCGCTGCATACACTGATCTTATACACTGATCACTGCAAAGCCATAGCCTGCATCTCAGGCTTGGAGCAATCAATCGCAGAACAGACGCGCCAGAGGAAGGTAAGAGGACCTCCGCTCGTGTCCTAGCTGATCGGGACACCACACTTTTTTTCACTGCGGTGGTCCCGATTAGCGCCACCGAGCTGCTTTTACTTTTGTTTTAGATGCGGCGTTCAACTTATGAAAGCCGCGTCTAAAGGGTTAATAGTGCCCGACAGGTCAAGTCAGTCAAGGTCCAGTTGTGTGGAGAGAGGTCAATAGAGGTCGGTACTGCAGGAAAGCGTTGGTGCCTGAGGACCAGGTAAATACAATGTGAAGAAGAAAGGGCCCTGGCACTCAAGATTCTTGCTTGACCGAGTGGTCAAGCAAGAATCTTGAGTGCCGAGACCCTTTCTTGTTCCAGTTGTGGGGAGAAGCTGTCTTAGCACTGAAAGGGCCCCATAATGCAAGTCAAGGATGATGCGAGTGAAAGCCTCCGGCGGCTCCAGTCCAGAAGTCAAAGTTCTCCCCTGGTGGTAAGCAACTCTATGGAAGCTTCAGGGAGTGCTCCAAGTCTGTGTTAGTTATGTCCCAAGTCAGTCTAAAGTCCAGCTATGCCAAGTTAAGTCATCACAGCTACACCCCAACTACAAGTCCCAGAGTGCCAGTGATTTGAAGTGACATCCTATACAGCATTACCACGGAGCAGTGACCGAGTCCCTCACACATACCCATGCAGCACGTCAGACCCCAATGCCGTTTCACCATTAAGGCGGCTTCTTCTAAGAAATCTTTCTATGCACAGGGCCATATGTGAGCTTGAAAAAAAATATTTGTGTGTGTGGGTTAAATTTTTTTATGTGACAATACTGACACTGCTACAATTTGAGTGCACATCCTGTATAAGTGTTTAATGTTGTGTCCCCTCTACACACAGCCATTAATGTCAAAATCTTGGCAACCCCTAAGTGGAAATGTCCAAAATGGGCCCAAAGTGTCAATATTATGTGTGGCAATCATTATTCTCCAACACTGCTGCATCACACTACCACTCAGCCTATAGAGCATTGCTGTGGCCAGTGATTAGACGGCAGATGAGGACTGGAAGGCCAATACCGGGACACCGATGGAGCGGCGTCAGGTGAGTCTAGTTTGTTGTTTTATATTCTGGCAGCATGGGCATAAAAGCAATAATAGTTCTGCATGAGATATCTCCTTTAACTCCTTAAGGACACATGATGTACCGGTACGTCATATGTCCGCTCCCGATCTATAATGCGGGGCCACGGGGCCTCTAACAACGGCCGGGACCCGTGGCTAATAGCGCGCGGCATTGATCGTGGTGCCGCGCGCTATTAACCTTTTAGATGCGGCGTTCAAAGTTGAACACCACGTCTAAAGTGAAAGCATGCCGGTTAGCTCAGGGAGCTGTTCGGGATAGCCGCGGCATCCCGAACAGCTTACAGGACAGCTGGAGGATCCCTACCTGCATCCTCGTTGTCCGATCGCAGAATGACTGCTCAGTGCCTGAGATCCAGGCATGAGCAGTCAAGCGGCAGAATCATCGATCACTGGTTTCCTATGAGAAACCACTGATCAATGTAATTGATCAGTGTGTGCAGTGTTATAGGTCCCTATGGGAGCTATAACACTGCAAAAAAAAAAAAAAAAAAGTGAATAAAGATCATTTAATGCCTTCCCTATTAAAAGTTTGAATCACCCCCCTTTTCCCGTAAAAAAAAAAAAAAAACAGTGTAAATAAAAATAAAATATATGGTATCACCGCGTGCGGAAATGTCCGAACTATAAAAATATATCGTTAATTAAACCGCACGGTCAATGGCGTGCGTGCAAAAAAATTCCAAAGTCCAAAATAGTGCATTTTTGGTCACTTTTTATATCATGAAAAAATGAATAAAAAGCGATCAATAAGTCCTATCAATGCAAAAACTTCACATCACGACGCAAAAAATTTAGCCCTCATACCGCCCCATACGTGGAAAAATAAAAAAGTTATAGGGGTCAAAAGATGACAATTTTAAACTTATTAATTTTCCTACATGTAGTTATGATTTTATCCAGAAGTACAACAAACAAAATCAAACCTACATAAGTAGGGGATCATTTTAATCATATGGACCTACAGAATAATGATAAGGTGTCATTTTTACCGAAAAATGTACTACGTAGAAACGGAAGCCCCCAAAAGTTACAAAACTGCGTTTTTTTTTTCAATTTTGTCTCACAATGATTTTTTTTCCCTTTCGCCGTAGATTTTTGGGCAAAATGACTGACGTCATTACAAAGTAGAATTGGTGGCGCAAAACATAAGCCATCATATGGATTTTTAGGTGCAAAATTGAAAGATTTATGATTTTTTAAAGGCAAGGAGGAAAAAATGAAAATGCAAAAACAGAAAAACCCTCGGTCCTTAAGGGGTTAAGCCTTTTGGGCATGGAGTTCATCAGAGCTTTACAGGTTGCCACTAAACTCATTTTTCACTCCTCCATGATAACATTATGGATGGATGTTACAGACTTTGTGCTCCTCCACCTTTTGTTTTAGGATGTCCCACAGATGCTCAATGGGGTTTAGGTCTGGAGACGTGCTTGGACAGTCCATCACCCTAACCCTCAGCCTCTTAAGTAAGGCAGTGGTTATCTTGAAGATGGGTTTGGGGTTGTTATCATGTTGGAATACTAACCTGCAGGCCTGTCTTCAAAGAGAGGGAATCATGCTCTCCTTCAGCATATCACAATACACATTGGCATTTATGGTTCTTTCAATAAACAGTAGCTCCCCAGTGGCAGCAGCACTCATGCAGCCCAGACCATGACACTCCCACCCTCACATTTGTCTTTGTACTCCTCACCTGGTTGCCATCACACACGCTTGACACCATCTGAACCAAATAAGTTTATCTTTGGACCACAGGACATGGTTCCAGTAATCTATCTTAGATGAGTCTTTCTTCTGGGACAACAACCATGCAGACCAATTTGATGCAGTGTGTGGTGTATGGTCTGAGTACTGACAGACTGATCCCTCCACCCTCTGCAGCAATGCTGGCAGCACTAATATGTCTATTTCCCAAAGACAACATCTGGACTTGACGCTGAGCACATGCGCTCAACTTTTTTGGTTTCTCATAGTGAGGCCTGTTTTGAGTGGATCCCGTCCTGTAAAACTGCTGTATGGTCTTGCCCACTGTGCTGCAACTCAGTTTCAGGGTATTGGCAATCTTCTTATAGCCCTGGACATATTTCTGTAGAGCAACAATTTTTTTTTTAGATCCTCAGAGTTCTTTGCCATGGTGAACTTTCAGCGACCAGTATTAGAGAGTGTGAGAGCAACAACACAAAATGTAAGATACTTGCTCACCATTTACAACGGAGACCTTATAACAAGTCACATGACGCCGGGGAGGGTAAATGGCTAATTGGGCCCAATTTGGACATTTCCAGTTCGGGGCATTCTCTTTTTTTTTTTTGCCAAGGTTTAGACATTAATGGTTGTGTGTTGGGTTATTTTGAGGGGACACAACATTAAACACATTTACATTGTAGATTACCAAAAAGACACACCGGAACAGGGAAAATAAACAAGGAAGGGATGCATGCATACTGTATATACATACAGTGGGGATCAAAAGTTTGGGTACCCCAGGTAAAAATTTTTTTATTAATGTGCATAAAGAAGCCAAGGAAAGATCTCCAAAAGGCATCAAGTTACAGATTAGACATTCTTATAATATGTCAACAAAAGTTAGATTTTATTTCCATCATTTACACTTTCAAAATAACAGAAAACAAAAAATGGTATTTGCTAAAGTTTGGGCACCCTGCAGAGGTAATATCTTGTACTGCCCCCTTTGGCAAGTATCACAGCTTGTAAACACTTTTTGTAGCCAGCCAAGAGTCTTTCAATTCTTGTTTGAGGTATCTTTTCCCATTCTTCCCTACAAAAGTCTTCCAGTTCTTTGAGATTTCTGGGCTGTCTGTCACGCACTGCTCTTTTAAGGTCTATCCATAGCTTTTCAATTATGTTGAGGTCATGAGATTGTGAAGGCCATGGCAAAACCTTCAGTTTATGCCTCTTGATGTAATCCCCCATGGATTTCGAGGTGTGTTTAGGATCATTATCCATTTGTAGAAGCCATCCTCTCTTTAACTTCAGCTTTTTGATAGATGGCATCAAGTTAGCATCCAAAATTTGCTGAAATTTTATTGAATCCATTTTTCCTTCTACTCGTGAGATGTTACCTGTGCCACTGGCTGCAATACAACCCCAAAGCATGATTGATCCACTCCCATGCTTAACAGGTGGACAGAGACTCTTTTCATTACATTCTGTTCCCCTTTTTCTCTAAACATAAATTTGCTCATTCCAACCAAAAAGTTCAATTTTAACCTCATCGGTCCACAAAACTTCCAAAATGCATCAGGCTTGTCTATATGTTCATTTGCAAAGTTCAAACGCTGATTTTTGTGGTGAGGACGTAGAAGAGGTTTTCTTCTGAAGACTCTTTCATGAAGACCATATTTGTACAAGTATCTCTTTATAGTGGAATAGTGTACCACAACTCCAGTGTCTGCCAGATCTTTCTGGAGGGATTGTGCAGTCAAACATGGGTTTTGAATTGTTTTTCTTACAATCCTGCGAGCTGTTCTGTCTGATATTTTTCTTGGTCTTCCAGATCTTGCTTTAACTTCCACTGTTCCTGATGACTGCCATTTCTTAATTGCATTCCCAACAGAGGATATTGACATCTGAAAACATTTGCTATCTTCTTATAGACTTCTCCAGCTTTGTGAGCGTCAACTATTTTCAGTTTCAGATTTCTAGACAACTGCTTTGAAGAACCCATGGTACGGATTGTTGGGGCAAGGTCAGATGAGTCTGGGCATTTAAAACCTTTGAGATTGACATCACCTGGTCTTCCCAGATGAGGATTGAGCACAATCCATGACACTGGCAGGTCTCAGCTTTGCAAAGGGGGAAGTGCATGCTATAAATTCTGCAGGGTGCCCAAACTTTTGCAGACGCCATTTTTTAGTTTTCTGTTATTTTGAAAGTGTAAATGATGGAAATAAAATCTACAGCAGTGCATTAGAACACTAACAAGTAAAATCAAAATGATACAGTACATCATCCAGCATCAATAAAAGTCCCAGACGAAGGCTGGACGTGCCGAAATGCGCATCGGAGTGGCAATACCCTGGACTGTATGGCTTAATTTTTGTTAATATGTATAAGATGCTCTATGGTAATGTACTTACAGTGATTAGACACTTAGCACTCTAGTAACAGTAATGGCAGAGTGACATTTCTTAAGTGTTGTCACATGAAAAGATAAGATAAAATATTAGTGGAAACTGATGGCAGTCCTTCTGCAGCTGGTCATTGGCTACCCCTGTCCCCTGTAGACCTGATTTGGGGGGCAGGTATTGGAGTTGTCCTATCATCCTGGACAGGAGCCCTCCCCCGGGAGGACGATGTTTTCCCCTCCAAGCACAGAGCACACCAAACGATCCTCACCACACACAGCACAGGAATAGGAAGATGCTCCCTTTAGTGTTGTATATTAAACAATGAAATAGGGAAACTTTGGATACACAATCTAATTATACTGCATATATACCGCTGGTTTAGACAAATAATGTTTTCGAGCTGTTTTAAACAGTATTGTATAATATTTTATTTTATTTCATATTTTGGTCTGCAGACCTGCCAAATGCCTTGTATGACTTCACACTGTTCATATGTATTTTAGTCGCTCTGTTTCAGGACTGTCATTCCAGTTACCTGGTGGCTGTAGTACCACATGTTGGCCTGCAGGGTGTACAATGAAAAAAACTCACTAAACTGGACAACAGCATTACAGCGCCACCTAGTGGTGAACCCTTTTCCCGGAGAAGTGCCAAGCAGAAATATACTAGCAGTATGCCCAATAATGATTAGAAACAGAAAATAATTATGTTTTAAGTAAGTAAATGTCTAGAAGAGCAGGGGCTGTGTATATCTATGAAGTCTGTTGACTCATTGACAAAATAATAACATCACAGCTTTTAAAAATGGCTTCTGACTTATGTAGCCACTTATTTTGGCCAGTTACAAAGAAGTAGAATTAGCTGACCTAGGAAGAAAACACAGCATAGGACAAGAACATGAAGTTCTTGGTTCTACTTTAGGAAATCTGTTCTGTTGGTTTGACCTGCTTTAAAATGAACCCAACGTCCTCTCTAAATATAAAACGGGGGCAGTAAATGTGTCAGACAGTGATGGAGGCACACAGACCGAGCAGGTGCAGAGCTGCCGTGTGGTGTCTTTTACGAACATGTAGGTATTAGATGAAGGTCGTTTTCCTTTCTGGTTACAGATTTTATCATATTCTCTGTCTGCTGCAGAAAATATCTCACACAACATATAGGACAAAAAGGATACAACTGGAAGACTATAATACTTCTTTTATGTATAAAACTATACGTACTATAATACTGCTGAATGTGTACAATAATATAACTACTATAATACTGCTCCCATGTGTAGGAATATAACTACTAGAATATTGTTTCCTATGTACAAAAATATACCGTAAATACAATAATACTGCTCCCTATGTACAAGAATATAACTACTATGATATTGCTCCCTATGTACAACAATATATCTACTATAATACTGCTCCCCATGTTAAAGAATATAACTACTATAATACTGTCTCCTATGTACAAAATTATAATTACAATAATACTGCTCCCTATGTACAAGAATATACCTACAATAATACTACCCCCTATATACAAGAATATAACTACTATGATACTATAGTATGTACAAGAATATAACTTATAAAACTGCTCCTATGCACATGAATATAACTATCATACTGTACAAGAATACAAATACTATAATACTGCCCCCTACATACAAGAATATAACTAATATGATACTGCCCCCTATGTGCAAGAATAAATCTTCCATAATACTGCTCCTATGTACAAGAATGTAACTACTATAATACTGCCCCTATGTACAAGAATATAACTACTATAATGCTGCCTTCTATGTACATGAATTTAACTACTATAATACTGCCCCCATGTAAAAGAATATAACTACTATAATACTTCCCTCTATGTACGAAAATATAACTACTTTCCATTTCGTCTTCAGGCTGCACAAAAGGGTTAATAGCTCCTACCAGTTCATCCTAGGACCGCCCACCTAGCAAACAATTAAGAGAATTAACAAGCCCCAGGCCAGGCTATAACCATACATCAGAGCCCCATCTACTTTGTGTTTTTTTCTGTCCTCCAGTTCTGGGAAAGGTGTCAGGTGTATACCTGCTATTGCCCACCAACTAAATTCTGGACACCTGTAAGAACACAGGAGTTGAGCCACTGGATTCTATCAGAGCTCAATCTGCACTCTAGACAACCAAAACTGGGGTCCAGCCTCTGGCACAGCGGTGCTTAATGCAGCATTCAATTAAGTATCCCACCCTTTATGTTGCTATTCAGATCCCTTCTGTGCTGCCTGAAGACGAAATGGAAAGAGAAAATTTGTACTTACCGTAATTTTGCTTTCCATGAGTCTGAAGGCAGCACATACAAACCCTTACAACTAAATATAATCTTTTTGCATCAGAACTGAGTCTATTCAATAACACAAAGTAGATGGGGTTCTGATTGATGGTTATAGCCTGGCCTGGGGCTTGTTAATTCTCTAAATTGTTTGCTAGGTGGGCGGTCCTAGGATGAACTGGTAGGAGCTATTAACCCTTCTGTGCTGCCTTCAGACTCATGGAAAGCAAAATTATGGTAAGTACAAATTTTCTCTATAATACTGCCCCCTTTGTACAAGAATATAACAAATATAATACTATCACCAATGCACACAAACATAACTACTATAAAACTGCTCCCATGTTCAAGAATATAACTACTATAATACTGCTTCATATGTACAAGAATATAACTACTATAATGCAAGGCAGTAGAGGAAAGGTAGGATGGCACTATTCAGTACAGGTAGTAGGTAGCAATGGTCACAGGAGGGGAGGGTAACGTCCGGAGGACAGGGGTGCCAAATGTGTAAAGAGCAGAAAGGCATCCAACTAGAATCCGAGGTAAGAAAATCACATCTGCACTCATCTGTAAAAATGCTTCTTTATATCATCATCAAGGTAGAAAGGTACAAGCCAGCCTAGGTGGGATCGGGAAAAGGAAAACGCAACAGCCGAGGCTGTGCAGGTGGGTGGCAACAAGCTGGTTTTGCGGGTATTCCTCTGGCGGCACCTGCCATCACGTCCAGGTGTGGTTATAACCATTGTGTAGACCGTGACGTCATGGTGGAGGAGGAGCGCAGAGCGCTTCCACTGAGAGGAAAAAATGCAAATCACAGGGGTGGCCCGAAAAAGGGGCGACAGTAATAATTCTCAGAAAAGAAGGGAAAAGAAAGGGATGGAGCTAAAGTAAATGGGGTATGGAAGTCATAGGTCAGGGGAGAAAACAGAAATTAGAGGAACACGGTAAGTTCATCACAATCGTTCAGTCCGAGGATGCCGAGCACGTCGGTGCGCATGATCCATACGGCTTCACGTTGTCTCAGGATGGTTTCTTTCATGTTGCCTGTAGTGATGATTCTTTCAATGCCACTGCCATTTTCAACCACCCCTGTGATTTGCATTTTTTCCTCTCAGTGGAAGCGCTCTGCGCTCCTCCTCCACCATGAAGTCACGGTCTACAAAATGGTTAAAACCACACCTGGACGTGACGGCAGGTGAGGCCAGAGGAAGCGGAATCCACGCGAAACCAGATGGTTGCCGCCCACCCGTACAGCCTCGGCTGTTGCGTTTTCCTTTTCCCGATCCCACCTAGGCCGGCTTGTACCTTTCTACCTTGATGATGAAATAAAGAAGCATTTTTACAGATCAGTGCAGATGTGATTTTCTTACCTCGGATTATAACTACTATAATTCTGCCACCTATGTACAAGAATATAACTGCTATAATACTGCCACCTATGTACAAGAATATAACTACTATAATACTGCCACCTATGTACAAGAATACAACTACTATATTACTGCCCCCTACGTAGAAGAATATAACTACCATAATACTGCCACCTATGTACAAGAATAATTCAAATATAATACTGTATCCTGTGTACAAGAATACAACTACTATATTACTGCCCCCTACGTAGAAGAATATAACTACTATAATACTGCCACCTATGTACAAGGATATAACTACTATAATACTGCCACCTATGTACAAGAATACAACTACTATATTACTGCCCCCTACGTAGAAGAATATAACTACTATAATACTGCCACCTATGTACAAGAATAATACAAATATAATACTGTATCCTGTGTACAAGAAAAATACTACTATTATACTGCCTCTTTTGTGGAAGAATACAAGAATTACAACAGCTTCAGCCAGAATAGTTGAGGTTGGCAGTTCAGCTTACCATACGTCTCCTGTATATCATTTACACCGTGTTGCATAATATAAAACGCAGGATATGTTAGTGATAACTTCCATTAGGGGCGCTGCATTCTTCACTAATTATACATTGATCAGGCTGATAAGTGATGAGCACCTGACTCTAATGTGACAGCTGCAGAGAGCAAAACACCTCTCACAGTAAAGAGGACAGGAAGGAGCTGTGAGACACTACTGCCATCATTTATCATCCCCAAAAGTAACATGTAAATGAAAGCATTCAGAAAGGATATCATACATAAGAATAAGACAGACAGCAATAACTACTATAATACTGCTCCTATCTATACAAATATAACTATTATAATACTGCTCCTATATACAAGAATATAACTGCTTTAATACTGCCCCCTATGTACAAGAATATAACTACAATAATACTGCCTCCTATGTACAAGAATATAACTACTATAATACTGCTCCTATCTATACAAATATAACTATTATAATACTGCCCCTATGTACAAGAATATAACTACTATAATACTGCCCCCTATGTACAAGAATATTACTACTATAATACTGCCTCCTATGTACAGGAATGTAACTACTATAACAATGCCTTCTATGTCCAAGGATATAACTACTATAATACTGCCTCCTATGTACAAGAATATAACTACTATAACAATGCCTTCTATGTCCAAGGATATAACTACTATATTTCTGCC
Organism: Hyla sarda; assembly: GCF_029499605.1. Lineage (NCBI taxonomy): Eukaryota > Metazoa > Chordata > Amphibia > Anura > Hylidae > Hyla > Hyla sarda. The sequence continues at coordinate 71,121,950 of NC_079200.1, read as the reverse complement.
CCCTACGTACAAGAATATAACTTCTATAATACTGCCTACATGTATAAAAATAAAACTACTACAATGATTTTTATTTAAACTTGGAACAAAATATTACAATATATTTACAATAAAATCATTTAAAAAAATTAAGTAAATAAAGTTTCATCACTGATATTTTAAACATTAAACAAAACATAACACAAGACCATTCCTCCACGGCACATTGTGTCTTATATAAATTTCAGCCTTATCCTGATCACTTAGGCTTCTTAGTTTTTTTTCTTACTTGCCCTGCTGTGACTTGTAGTGCCCCATCTCTTGGTGGACACTGAGGGACCAGGATAATCTTCTTGAGGGTCATCATCAGGGAAGGTTGAGGGGACCTGGTCCATTGGTATATCTGTATCTTCTTCCCCCAGCGCACTATAACGCCCGGATGTTATCTCCACTGTTGGCCGTGCAGCTGATCTTGCTGCAGACATGGCTTTTCTGAATGTAGCTGCTCCAGTGTCTTTCCATTTTACAGCCTGGAACCGGTTCTCCTCCACACTGGTCCCTGTGGCCGGGTGAGCTGGTTCTGGACTAGGACTGGACGATTGTTTGACGGAATTAGTGAGAGATTTTTTTTTACACTTATTGGATGACCTCTGGCTGGTGATATTTCTAGTGCAGCATCCACAGGCGTTACATTTGGCTCTGCAGTGACAGCTGGTACTTGTAGTTCAGGATTCATAGATACTTCAGGCTCTGTAGTGGCTGGTGATTCTTTTTGTGCTGCATCCAGAGTTGTTACACTAGGCTCTTCACTGACTATTGGTACTTGTAGTGCAGCAGTTGTTAACTCTGGTTCTGTAACCGTCACGACCCCCTACAATAGACATGAATGAAGGGGGCGTGTCGTGACATCATGTCCCCAGTCCCGGAAACCGGGAAGAATAGAATGTGGGTGCTGCAGGGAGATCGCGGGGGTTCCAGAGGCGGGCCCCCCGTGATCAGACATCTTATCCCCTATTCTTTGGATAGGGGATAAAATGTTTTTGCCCAGAATACCCCTTTAAGGTCTCTGAGTCACTGGTCACCTCCGTGGGCCCTGGCTGAACTGTATAGACTTTACCAACTGTCTACCCTCAGTAAAGCTACTGTTATCCGTAACTTGGCATCGGAGTCTTTATTGCCTCCGTGCCTTGCCCAGGATCTAGCGGTATACCTTCGGGTGGTATCGAGGATAAACCACAACCTGGCGTTGCGAATACAAGGGGTTTATGCCATCTGCCCCTAGGGCAGTGTTTCTCAATTCCAGTCCTCAGGGCCCCCTAAAAGGTCATGTTTTCAGGATTTCCTAAGTCTTTCACAGATGACATAATTATGGTCAGTGAATCAGGCATCACCACAATTATATCACCTGTGAAAGACTAAGGAAATCCTGAAAACATGACCTGTTAGGGGGCCCTGAGGACTGGAATTGAGAAACACTGCCCTAGGATAACAACATCTGCCCTCATCACACCCCGTTACCACAACTTTTGGTGTCACGAACAGGATACGGGTATGCGCCTTATGCCACAAGTCCTCCCCCTAGTCTGAACTGTGTTGAGTATTGTCTGCAAAAATCACATGCGGATGCAAATAAAGTTTGCGCCAGAAAGTGTATGGGACTTTGTCAGAGGAAAGCGTTTTACCCGTGGTGCTTGTGAAATAGAGGGGGAGGTGAAGAAAAACTGTTATTTGCCATTGTGGATTGTAGAGAGTAGGTACCTGAACTCCCTCGCGCGAGCGGTCGCAGCCCCGCCCTGTCAGCCCCCAGCGGTGACGCCTCTTCAGCACAGAGAGAAGGTACCAAAGAGCGTGCACAGGGGAAGACTTTGCCGACTGGACCAAAACAGGAAGTTCCCTGGGCGCTGCCATATTGGAGGTATGTCGGCTGCTGCGTCCGGCTTTGCTGTTATCTGTCAAGCACCTGCTGCAGCGCACACTCTGCAAACACCAACGATTGTCAGTATTAAGTCTCCGGTGTCAGTACCTGTTGGCATTAACCCATTAGTACCTGCAAGTCTGGTCGCAAGATTATTTACAACAGGGTGCCTGCAAAATAGAGGGAGAGCATCCATTACAGTACCCCCATTAGCCAAGTCCAATCCGCTGCAGCACTTCAGCAATCATATTAAAGGGGAAAGCACCTTATTTCCCTTAAAGCAACAGCGCACTCAAAATTCAAAAGGATGTCACAACCCAGCTCTCCAGATCAACCAAGCGACAGTGCCCCTTCATTTCCAGCAGTGAGGTCATCACCTGCCCCAGCAGCCAGGATCTTGCCAGCCCTGCCTGCAGTCAGCATCAACAGTCCTGGTGTTCCAGCGTCTGCAGCAGTATTCATGGGGAACCCTGTCCTCCCTACCTACAATAGAGACCCCTTCACCTTGAGGGATTTCCAAGAGAGCATCCAGAGTTTGTTTGTCTTTTACTCTTTCCCTCCTAACCAACAGGAGCAATTGCTCACAGGACAACTCCAAGGACCAGCATTAGAGGAAGTCCGCACCTGGCCAGCCTTCGAGAAGGTCGCTGTAGAGCAAATCTTTGAAGGACTGTACCAGGTATTTGAGTCACACTCTCCGTCAAAGGTATGTCTCTGGCTGTATGGAAGGCGACAAAAGCCAGATGAGACCTTGAGAGCGTATGCCGTAGCCCTACAGAATACCCTAGAGACTGTCCAGAAATTAGATGGTATAACTTCCGAGCAGGGCAACAAGGTGTTAATGGACAGATTTATTGATGGGGCTCATAATAAGTGGAACAAAGCCCAGCTGAGAATGTTAGTGGTCCAAAATCCCAACATGTCATTCCCCGCTTTCAAAAGACTGGCTATCCAAGTGATTGAGTCCGTGACCGAGTAAGAGGGAGTTTGTATACCCTTACACCCATTCCAGAGCCACTAGGGCAGTAGTCGGACCTATACCACCACCATCACCAGCCCCTGCCCCAGTGTCATCTACTTTGCCAGTCACTGCAGCCTCAGATTTACAGAGTGTTAGGCAGGACATTAAACAACTGACTAAGGCTGTGAAGGAGCTTGCCACCCGGGCCGCTCCACCTGACCGTGAGACGCCCCTGCCTAGGAAACCTGACCCTGCTCCTACTCCCCACAATTTCAATTACCCCAATCCTCCGCCCAATAGATCCTCGGGGACTCAAAGACCCTTTTGCACTTACTGTAATAAGTCAGGACATTGGAAACTGCAATACTGGGATTTAAATGGATTTCCGTTAAGGTGGCGAACTAGCCCTCAGGAAAACAGTCATCAGGTCCAATCCCAGTAGGGACTCTCACTTTATGTCGCCTCCTGCCCCTATGTAAAAGATATTGTAGAAGGTGTACCGTTGGAAACATTGATACATACAGAGTCACAAGTGTCTACTATACCTAAAAGTGTGTTCTATCAGCATTGGGAAGCTAGTTTATTGTGTAAGCCTGATGATGTTAACTTCCAAGTAGTTGCGGGTAATGGGCAACCAGTCCCCAGACATGGATACTGGGAACCAGCCATCCAGTTGGGAGAGCATGTACTTAGCGGGCAGTGAGTGATTGTAACTAATGTGACAGATAAGGCATCTGCAGAGTTTATATTGGGGATGAACATTATGAAAAATTGTTTTGCTGAAATATTAGATGCCTTGCATGCCTCTCTTCCCCATCTGTCCCCTTCAGCCCAGAGGGCTGCGCAGCACCACTTGAAAGTTCAACAGGCAGAGAAGAAGTTTGCCAACAGGCAAGGTGAAATCTGCAGAGTACGAGTTCAAGACATCAGGTCGGTGACCTTACATCCAAACACGGAGACCATCATCTGGTGTCATGCACATCCCAGAGTCAAGAATAGGGACATTCAAGCTCTGCTGGAACCTATGCAATTGGAAGATCATCCTCTTGTTCGAGCTGCAAGAAGAATTGTCACTGTCACCAATGGGAGAGTCCCGATGCGATTAGCAAACCTGTCTGATTCTGCTACTATCTTGCCCAAATACACTCCTGTAGCCCAGCTGTACCTCCTAGAGTCGAAAGACATTGTGACAGAACGTCTGATAGCCTTTCAGTGTGCAGGTCAAGTGGCCGAAGGATCCAGTGTGAGCCAGCCAGAGCCCTAGTAGGATCAACTCATGGTTGGAGACTACCCCAAGGGACCAAGTCAATGGAATCATCAATGTTGCCAAGAAGTACCATGAGGCTTTCAGCAAGCACCCCACAGACTTCGGGCAGACTTCAATGATTCAGCACCAAATCCTCACAGGTGACAGCCCACCTATCAAGGAAAGACACCGTCCGGTCCCACCTGGCATGTATCAGACTGTCAAGAAGATGCTGGCCGACATGAAAGAAGCAGACATAATCCAGGAAAGTCAGAGCCCTTGGGCGGCACCACTTGTCCTAGTCAAGAAAAAGGATGGAAACATCCGCTTCTGTGTCGACTACAGGAAATTGAACAATGTCACACACAAGGATGCTTATCCATTGCCAAGGATCGAGGAGTCACTCACTGCCCTCGGGTCGGCTGCTTACTTCTCCACCCTGGACTTAACCAGTTGATATTGGCAAGTGCCCATCACCGTGGAGGATCGGGAGAAGACCGCCTTTGTGACACCCATGGGACTGTTCGAGTTTAAAAAGTATACTGTTTGGGTTATGCTATGCCCCTGCTATGTTCCAGCATTTGATGGAAAGGTGCCTGGGCCATCTGAATTTTCAAAGTGTCCTATTGTACCTGGACGATGTCATTGTGTATTCAGAGTCTTACCAGGAACACCTTAGCTACCTGTTAGACGTCTTCCAAGTCCTGATCAACCATGGGCTGAAGGTCAAACCATCAAAGTGTCACTTGCTCAAACCTCAGTTCCACTACTTGTTGTCCCAACCCCGAGCACGGTGAAAGATGTAGGGAGCTTCCTTGGGTTTGCCGGCTACTACCGCAATTTCATTCCCCACTTCGCCCAGATTGCAGAACCCCTCACAGCTCTCTTACGGGGTACGGTGAAGGAGAACTATATGGGCCGAAGAGCAAGACATGGCGTTCCGAGCTCTGCTGACAGAACCACCTATCTTGGCATATCCAGACTACAGTCAGCTGTTCCGGCTATATAGGGATGCAAGTTTTGAAGGTCTGGGAGCTGTCAATTCCCAAGTCCAAGAAGGGCAAGAGTGAGTAATTGCCTATGCCAGTCGTAACCTGCGAGGAGCAGAGAAGAAAGATGCAAATTACAGCTCATTCAAGTTGGAACTTCTCGCCCTGGCATGGGCAGTGACCGAAAAGTTCAAAGACTATTTGGCTGCCACGCCATTCACTGTCTACACGGACAATAACCCATTGGCCTACCTGAACACTTCCAAGTTAGGTGCCATCAAACAGCGTTGGGCTTCAAGATTAGCCAACTACAGTTTCACCATCAAGTACAGAAGCAGCAAGTCAATTGTCACTGCCGATGTACTGTCTTGGATGACCCCCGGCGAAGAACGCTGTCAAAGATGTGTGGGAAGACGTGGAGATGCCCCCATTCTATCAATGGTTCGTGAACCAGTGAACCAGAATGTTGTGACCGCACTCATGGACGGTGAACCCAGGTCCAAAAAGGTTAAAGAAGACCTATACACCTGGAAGACTCTTCAAGAAAAAAGATGAGTCATAGGGTATCTGTTGGACTACCTTCTGGCAAAAAAGGTACCATCTATGCCAGGCCCAGTGTGACTACGAGCTGAAACATCTGTGGCGACAGAGGAAGCGACTATTTGTGCACAAAGGACTGTTGTACCGAAATTCTTTGGATCCGGTCTCTGGTGATCGACTTCATCAGATTCTGGTTCCCCGAAGAGACGTGGCGATGGTCCTTAACGCATGCCATGATCAGTCGAGACACTTTGGAGTCGACAAGACCGAAGCTACTGTCAGGCGAAGATTCTATTGGATCGGAATGTGGAGCGACATTGAGAAATGGTGCAGTGAATGTGCAATCTGTAACGTCACCAAGAATGTGCGCAAGTATGCAAGAGCACCCCTCCATTCCATCCAGAGTGAAAGGCCTCACCAGTTGGTTGCGCTAGATCGTGTCAAATTGTCTCCTACCCGGTCCGGGTATACTTATGTACCATGGTGGATCACTACTCTAAATGGGTTGTCATTGTTCCTGTCAAAGATCTCACAGCCAAGACAGCAGCCCAGATGTTCTACTACAATTGGGTGCAAACCCTTGGGTGTCCGGTGTCTGTCCTAATGGAACGTGGAACAACCCTCGAGGCCCAACTCTTCCAAGAGCTGTGTCAATTCCATGCCTGCAAGAAACTCTGGACTACTGTTTATTACCCCCAGGGGAACGGGCTCTGTAAGCGCATCAACCAAGTCTTTATCCACATGTTGCGAGCAGCCTCTGTGTCAAGACAAGAAGAGTGGCCCCGAATGCTGCCCGAACTATTGGAGATCTAAAATAACACAGTCCACAAGTCTTCAATGTATGCATATATATACAGACCAAAAGTTTGGACACACCTTCTCTTCAAAACTTTATTTATCAGGTTTTACAGGTATATAAAGCACAAAACAGGCATAGAATGTAAACGAGCAACCACATAGGTTACACTACAGCCCATAGAACTCAGATAAGGGAGAGTGGGTGAGGAAAGAAACAGACAAGGGATACCGACAAGGGGATGGACACACCTTCTCATTCAGGACAACTGTATTTAAGAGGGGGAGTTTGTGGTGGCCCAGTATGGGAGGTGTTACTCCGTACCCTTTCTGCCCTGTCCGGCAGCCTCCCTTCAGTGTCCTCTGGGTCCCTTGTACTTGTTTCCCCCCTGTATATATGTTTTGCTATGTATTATAATATATAATGTGTTGTTGCTTTAAGAAATGTACCTTGTGATTGTTACCCAGGAGGTACCAGTGACCAGGTAATCCCAGGGGTTCCCTATGGGCTCCCTGCTAGTCTTCCCTATATAAGCCCTGGGAAGAGCTAGCTCTCTCTCTTATGCTTCCTGATGAGGTCCAGTCAAGTCGAGTCCTAGTGTGTGTGTCCAGAGTCATTGGAGGCCTCAAGTCATGTCTGCAGCCACAGCCAATTGCAAGTAAGCTACAGTCATAGCTTTGTCAGTCGTCAGTCAAGTCAAGTCAGTCCCTGTCAGCAACTGTAAAGTTAGTGTGGCCTGCATTAAATTGTCCATTCCTACTACAAGTCCCAGCAAGCCCTTAAGGTCTCTGAGTCACTGGTCACCTCCGTGCGCCCTGGCTGAACTGTGTAGACTTTACCATCTGTCTACCCTCAGTAAAGCTACCGTTATCCGTAACTTGACATCGGAGTCATTATTGCCCCCGGTGCCTAGCCCAGGATCTAGCAGTATACCTTCGGGTGGTATCGAGGATAAATCACGCCCTGGCGTCACGAATACAAGGGGTTAATGCCATCTGCCCCTAGGGTAATAACAGCTGCCCTCATCACACCCCGTTACCACATGGTGATGTCCTCCAGTTCTTCCTCCATGGCCTTTGTGACAGTCTCACCACATTTAATCTGCTCTGCATGTGGACACCCTCTAAATGTATGTCCTGGTCCCGAGCACAGGTTACAGATCACTGGTCCAACACAGTCCTCTTTTACATGGCCGAACTGTCCACATAGAGAATATTTGACCCGAGAGCAGTTAATAGCGAGATGGCGGCCCCCACATCTATCACAAGAAAGAAACAAATCCCCCGCTCTAAGCCCAGGTAGAAGGAGTGCGGCAGGTGTCTGGTCATACTGTTCTGTTGCATGAGTTGGATCTTCACAGTGTATCCTCCATTCCATATATCCTCATCATCATAAATTTTAGCTGGTTGACTCTTTACCACACACTTTCTGCTCAGCCAGAGCATCAGATCCACCAGAGCCACCACCTCCTTTAACCTCCTTTAACAATACCTTCCCAATAAACAATCTGGATGGATTCCTCTGGACCTGTATAGCAGATCCTGACTGCATTTTTCCTTTGTATGGGGTTAGCTGATCCTGTGACATTAGAGAACAGTCTCCTGTACTGAGGTCTGTCAGCAGGGGGCGCAGTCCTCGGGATCTCCTCAGCTGCACCTAGATGTCCTACACCTGTGTGTACTGCCGACGGCTCTGCATCCTGTACTCCATTCACTGACACTGTGCATAGCTCTACACCCTGCACTCCATTCACTGCAGGTGAGGTGACTGAGTGCCCTGTACAGTGCCGCCATCAGAAGGATGCAAACAGTACCCCAGTAAGGGGCCTGGACCCCCAGTGGGGCCCGACCGGGCCCAAACCCTTTTTTTTTGCGAATTAGTGAGTGACTGTCACTCACTGACCGCTGGGGGGCATCACTATACACTGACTGACTACCTGACCGTACTCTGTACAGGCAGTCAGTCATTCACACCAGCTATTATCAAGTTCCTTTTTTTAAAAATTATTTTTTTTATTTTTTATTACTGAGGCCCCACCAGCCCATCCCAACCCTACCCTGGCTGTCTGCGTCTGATCGCGGGCCAGAGCGAGAGGTAGCGCCATCCAAAGGGCAGCACACTGATACTTTGTGGCTGCAGCTGGTAAGAGACATGCCTGCGCGCGGCCGTCAGTTTCCAGCAGGCCATTGACGTCAGCCCACGTGTCCCTCCTCTCCCTGCCTGGCACTGCAATAGAGAAGCAGAGCAGCCGGCTACACTGCACACAGGAACTAACTTATATGGTGGCTGTGTATGTGTGTGTAGATGGGGGCAATGTATGGGGGCAGTGAATGTGCATGAGGGAGTGTATATGTGTATGGGGCTTTGTATGTGTGTATATGGGGGCTCTGTGTGTGGGGGTGGCCGTGTGTGGGGGGCTGTGTATGTGTGTATATGGGGGCTCTGTGTGGGGGGGGGCTTTGTAGGTGTGTATGGGGGGCTGTGTGTGGGGGGCTGTGTATGTGTGTATATGGGGGGCTGTGTGGGGGGCAGTGTATGTGTGTATATGGGGGCTCTGTGTGTGAGGGGCTTTGTATGTGTGTATATGGGGGCTCTGTGTGTGGGGGGGCTGTATATGTGTGTATATGGGGGCTCTGTGTGTGGGGGGCTTTGTTTGTGTGTATATGGGGGCTCTGTGTGTGGGGGGGCTGTATATGTGTGTATATGGGGGCTCTGTGTGTGGGGGGCTTTGTATGTGTGTATATGGGGGCTCTGTGTGTGTGTGGGGGGCTGTGTATGTGTGTATATGGGGGCTCTGTGTGTGGGGGGCTTTGTATGTGTGTATATGGGGGCTCTGTGTGTGGGGGGGCTGTGTATGTGTGTATATGGGGGCTCTGTGTGTGGGGGGCTTTGTATGTGTGTATGGGGGGCTGTGTGTGGGGGGCTGTGTATATGTGTATATGGGGGCTGTGTGTGTGGGGGGCTGTGTATGTGTGTATATAAGGACTGTGTATGTGTGGAGGGGCTGTGTATGTGGGGGCTTTGTATGTGTGTATGAGGGATGTGTATGTAGGGTTGCCACCCAGCCGATATTTCTAATTTGCTGCAGGTAACTTGATATGAAAAATAATGGCCATGCAGTAGCTGGTATTTTTCAGTAATGAGAGCCCACCCCGGCCAGAATAAAATTTGCCTTGGCTCCCGAGATGCTGAACAGGCAGGGTTGCAGCCACTTTAAATCAGTGAGCACCGAGGATGTCACTCGTCGCTATCGGTGCCGCCCTAACTGAAAGCCCACCGGTGCCAACAGACTGCCTGCAAGAGAAGCTGCCTGGAGTGGGGTACAGGCAGCTCTCTAGACCGCCAGCAGGGAAATAAAGGAGGGGGCCAAAATGCATAGTATGGTGGGGTGGGGTAAGGTATTGCTGGAGTTAATTAAATTAATCAATTGAAATGGCACAGGGGGATTCAAATTGAACCCCCCTGATCCCTTTGTGCCATTTTAATTGACCTGAATCGGGGGGGGGGGGGGGCAATTAAAATGGCACAGGAGGATCAGGAGGGGACTGAAATTTTCCCCCCTCTGATCCCGTGCCTTTTTTTTTATTCCCCCCTCTAATCCCTCCGTGTAATTTCAGTCCCCCCTTCTGATCCCCCTGTATCATTTCAATCCCCCCATCTGATCCACCCTGTGCCATTTTAATCCCCCCTCCTCTGATCCCCCCCCCCCAAAGGATAGGGGATAAGATGTCTGATCCCAGGGGTCCTGCCGCTGGGGACCCCCACGTTCGCCTTGCTGGGTTCGAGAGTGTTGGGTGAAGCGCCAGAGGCTAATGTCGTCACGGCCCCTCAATGCAAGTCTATGGGAGGGGGTGTGATGGCTGCAGTGGCGTCTCCAGCATTCATATTTAGGGGGGCACATGGGGGGCCAGTGACAAAAGTGGGGGGCAATTTTAAAACGTGTGTGCATGTATGTATATATATATATATATAGACATACACACATATATATATATATACATGTTTAATAAAAAAAATTATATTTAAAATCTTCATATATTCTTGTTGCGCAATGATTTTTTTTTTCCGTTTTTGCCATAGATTTTTGGGTAAATGACTGATGTCATTATAAAGTAGAATTGGTGGCACAAAAAATAAGCCATCATATGGATTTTTAGGTGCAAAATTGAAAGGGTTATGATTTTTAAAAGGTAAGGAGGAAAAAACAAAAGTGCAAAAACGGAAAAATGTCATTAAGGCGTTAAAACCTTTGGACACTACCATCAACTTTGATAGCGGCATCTAAAGTGTTAATGTCGGACATCAGCCTGATTGGTGATGTCTGGCATTAGCCGAGGGTTCTAGCTAATGATTTATACAACACAGTGGGAGCAGGCACTGTGCGTACACATACACCTTGTGTCCTTAGGTCTCATTTACACAGATGGATCCCCAGCATATTTTACGCTGCGGATCCCCCGACAATGGACCCTACAGTGCTGCCTCCATCTGTGCCTGATCATACCGGCAATCCTCCGCCACGAGCAGACACACTTTGATGTGTATGCTCACACACACCGCGGCTGCTCTCGGCCTAACTCAGGGAGCAGGAGGAGCGGCCATGATGTGTGCGAGTATACACATCAAAGCGTGTCTGCTCGTAGCGGAGGAGCGGGCACAGATGGAGGCAGCACTGTAGGGTCCATTGTCGGTGGAAAAATGCAGCGTAAAATATGCTGGGGATCCACCCCTGAATGAGCCCTTAGGGTACGTTCAGACGTACAGGATCTGCTGTATATTTTCTGCAGCTGATTTTGCTACCTATTGAAGCTAATGGGTTGCAAAATCAGCTGCACAAAATATGCAGCAAAAATATGCAGCAGATCCTGTACATGTGAATGTACCCTTAAATGGGCACTGTCATGAAATTTTTTTTTTGATATGTTGTAGTACTTAAGTACTACAACATATCTCTAATATACTTTTATATAAAAAAAAATGCTTTTAAAACATTTTAAAAGAAATTTGAAATTCGGCCACTAGGGGTGCCCTCCTAGTGGCCGAATGCAGTGCGGAGTGATGTCACTGCAAAATTCCGACTGATTCCGGCAGGGCATCAGTCGAAATTTTGCGCAGGCGCAGTAATAGCCAGGGCTGCGCATCGGCTTCCCGCACTCGCCGACGACCCTGCTGCAAGGTGCGGGCGGCTGCTCCTGCAAGGTACGGGAGGCGCGGGGGGCGCTGCTGCAAGGTACTGGGGGGGGGGATGGGGCGCGCTGCTGCAAGGTACGGGGGGCGCAAGGGGGGTGTTTGGGTGTTACTCACCGAGTGGCAGGAAGAGGCTCCCCCGCACCCGTCCCTCCCGAATCGGCTCCCGGCTCACTCCTTCCCCCATGAAGCTCCTGTCCTGGGTGCCTACAGTTGTTTTACCACTACAACTCCCAGCATGCCCTGACAACCAATAGATGTGAAACAGCTGGAGGCACCCTGTTAGGAGAACTAAGGGCGGAAGTTGGCCCCCCCAGCAGGCATCAGTGACGTGGTGCCTGCTGGGGAAGTCTGCCTGGTAGTGAGCACACTACCATGCAGACTAAATGCCATTTTTAAAATAGTAAAAAAATAAATAAAGGCAGGGAGGGTGTTGGGATAGATGGGAAATAGGCAGGGCCAGAAAAAAAAAAAACATGATGGTGGGAGCTACCCTTTAAGGGGTTAATGATAAACAAGCAGTATGTTCACATGTTGTCCTTCCAGAGAGGTCACTTTCCCCCCTCCAGTGTCCACAGGTCACCAACACGTCACATTACCAGAACAATTTATGGAAAAATCTTGGCAAAAATTGCGCGGTTTTACCGCGATTTACGAAAAATCGCGGTAAAACTGCGCAATTTTTGCCGCGATTTTTCCCAAAAATTGTTCTGACAATTTGACCTGTTGGTGACCTGTGGACACGAGGAGGGAAAGTGACCCCTCTGGACTGCTACCATACACATTACTCAGCCCTGGGTTATACTGCTGATCAGAGGGGAGAGGCAGGACACGGGGACATCACTCACCTCACATGTAGCGGTCGCTCTGCTGTGTCCTGTGGAGACCTGTCAGCTCTCGGCCCCGTCCTCTCCTGTGCTGGGGGCGGAGCCAGCAATGAGGTCCTCTTCATCACTGCTCTGCCTGTCTCTGCTAATGATACGCAGACCAGAAGCAGCGCAGGGATATCCTCAGCAGCTGCAGTGGGCCCTTTACCCAGCCGGTCAGTCTGCCCTGGCCCCGATACTAGTATCGGGACATCCCTATTTATTTTAAATTGGGGGGCCCCCTGTGGCCCCCCCCCCTAGTGATGCCACTGGATGGCTGTCACGCCCCCTCCCATAGACTTGCATTGAGGGGGCATTACTGTGATGTCACGAGCCTCTGCCCTGTATCACCAGTCATCCGACACGGCGCGAAGTTCATTCCGTGCACCGGATGTCAGGGGTGGGGGAGATTTATCAGAACCTTTAGAGAGGAAAAGTGATGCAGTTGCCCATAGCAAAAATCAGATTGTTTCTATTTATTTTCCAAAGGCTTTCTTAAAAATTAAAGAAGCCACATGATTGGTTGCTATAGAGAACTTCTCCACTTTTCCTCTCACAGGTTTTCATAAATCTCCCCCAGTATGTGGGAATATTCACAAATTTTTAGGGCAGTTTTACACTAACAGTTTAGGATATATTTGATTATAGCAGAGTGCTGCGCAGTTACATACTTTGCAGCACAGTGTTTCACTGCACTGCCTTCTGCTGTAATCTAATTAAAAACACATAATAAGAAAAATTGTGTAAGGGGCCCCGAAATTTCTGATGGCAGCCCTGGCCCTGTACACTATCTGCATTATCTGCTGCAGTCTGAATAGTTGGCTCCAGTATTTGTTGGGTCTCACATACAGCAGTATCATATACAAAGTTTGTACATGAAGCACTTTCTTGCACAGCAGCATCATTTGCAGTCCCATCAGAGTCCATAGCTATTAACCCCTTGTTGGCTGGCTCACAGTCCTCTGCAGTATCACCAGCGCTCTCAGACCCCTCACATGCTGTATCTGGGTGCAGTAACCCCTTAGTATCCGCACCCCCATATCTCATTTCCTGCTCCACAATGTCATCATCAATGCCAATGTTTCCAATGGTTTCTCTCCTCCTCACACTCTGGGCTCTGGTCTCCCTCCTTCTCTCTGTCCCCCAGTTTTGCACTTTGGGCACCATCTTTGTGCCCCCCTCAAGCCTCTCCTGGAGTATGGTGCGGTCCCTCATACAGTCATCCAACCTCTCACATTTCATCAGCTTTATTTTAGGATCAGTCTCTTTCTTAATTTCATCTCTTAGCTTACAAATCTGCATTTTCTTCTTAAATAAACTTTTCTTGGTCACTTTTGTACTCAATCCAGCAACATAAGATTCAGACGACTAACCAGCCACCATCTCCAGATCTTCACCAGCTCCATGCTGCAGGCCGCACTCCAGACCCCGGCCTCTCCCAGGATCCTCTGCCCACTTCCCTCCCCTCCTCCTGGGTCAGAAGCCATGCCTCCTCCCCACAGGGAGCTCACCAGCACACGTCTATCCTCTCCTATGTACAAGAATATAACTACTATACTACTGCTCCCTATGTACAAGAATATCACTACTATAATACTGCTCCCTATGTACAAGAATATAACTATTATAATCCGGGGTAAGAAATTCACATCTGCGTTCACCTGTTTAAATCCACTTTATTTCATCATCTTCATAAGACAAAAAAGCCGGCCTTGGTGGGATCGGGAAACAGAAAGCGCAATAGCTGAGGCTGTGCGGGTGGAAGGCAACAAGCTGGTTTCGCAGGTATTCTGTTTCCTCTGGCCTCACCTGCTATCACGTCCAGGTAGGATTTACCATGGGGGAGCCGTAGGCTCCTCCCTCCATGATGATGTCATGGCTCCCCCCATGGTAAATCCTACCTAGAAGTGACGGCAGGTGAGGCCAGAGTAAGTGGAATACCCGTGAAACCAGCTTGTTGCCACCCACCAGCATAGCCTCGGCTGTTGCGTTTTCTGTTTCCCGATCCCACCAGGGCCGGGTTTTCTGTCTAATGAAGATGATGAAATAAAGTGGATTTAAACAGGTGAGTGCAGATGACAATTTCTTACCCCGGATTTGGATGTCTTTGCATTAATGTATCTTGCACCCCTCTCCTCCGGACGTCACTCTCCCCTTACGTGACTACTGTATATGCTGTATAAATTACCGCCGAGTGGTGCCTTCCAATCTCTCTATAATATTGCCTCCTATGTGCAAAAATAAAATTACTATATTACTGCATCCATATATAGGAATTTAACTACTATAATACTGCTCTCTATGTACAAGTATATAGCTACTAGAATACTGCTCTCTATGTACAAGTATATAGCTACTATAATACTGCCCTCTATGTACAAGTATATAGCTACTATAATACTACCCTCTATGTACAAGTATATAGCTACTATAAACAGTCCAACAAGATGAGTGGCACTATTGTGTGGTCTCCCTTAGTAACAGGTAAAGTTCTTAGCATACAAAGCGAGGCTGTGCAGGTGGACTGATAATCCAGGCTAGACCTGGAGGTGCAGGTAACGGTATAGTATTCATATGAATCCAAAAAGCAAGTAAAGAAAGAAGTACCGCACTCACCCACTGTCAAAAGCCGGGAACGGGAGAGGTTTATTTCAGATCATAAGATCGGAATAACAGGTGCAGGACGTGGAGGAGGGAAAAAAAAGCCACACACGACTAGTTTCACGCCGGACGGCGCTTTCTCTGGCTGACTTGGCTACATCAGTTGGCAGGAAAAGGAGGGATTTAAAACGCCAAACTGATGACGTATACAGATGCAAAAAAGATATTATTAAGGTTCGTACACAGAAAAAAATATCCAATCAAAAAAGCAAAAAAGTAGGGAGGAGGGGGGGGAAAAAAATTCCCTTTAAAAAAAAAAGGAGAAAAAATGTATATATCAGGACCAACAAAAGAAAAAAAAGGAAAAGTTATAAGAAGACACTGAGGTCTTGGCGGTCATTAAGTCCAGTTCCTAAAAAGAGGCTATCCTCCATCTGAACTAAATAAGGCACTTGAGAAAGCCACCAAAATCCCAAGATTGGATTTAGTTAAAAAAACTTATAAAAAAAATCGCAACAAAAAAGAAAAAACTATAGATAATTCCCTACAACCTCAATTTATTTTTTCATTCAGATACAACGTGTTGGCGGATACAATAAGACAAGTAATAAAAAACAACTGGTTTCTCATGGAAAACGATCCTTTGTTTAAAGAAGCAGCGGTTAAAAAACCAATAATATCGTTTAGAAGGAGCAAAAGCATTTCTAATGTATTAGTTCGCAGTGCCCTCCCTTCCACTCAAAAAGAAAAGGACTGGTTATCGGCAACAATTCCTTCAGGCAACTATAAATGTGGAAACTGTTCACACTGTAAATTCTTCCTACCTGGTAAAGAATATCAGCTCGCTGGAAAGGAAATAAGAATCACCGATTTCATCTGCTGCAGGACCGAATATGTCGTTTATGCTATAGTCTGCCCATGTATGTGCTTTTACATTGGATCCACTATTCGACCGCTGAAAATTAGATTCCGGGAACACTTGAGGTCAATTCACACCGGACACGGCTGTGCCCGCCTCATAACGCATATACGATCAGGGCATTCAGGAGACGCCAATATTATGCGCTTCTTCGGGATCGAAAGAGTTAAAACTTGCTCACCAGGAATTGATCGTCACAAAACATTGCTACGCAAAGAAGAGAGATGGATCATGCGCACAAGAGCGCTTGAAGGAACTGGACTTAATGACCGCCAAGACCTCAGTGTCTTCTTATAACTTTTCCTTTTTTTTCTTTTGTTGGTCCTGATATATACATTTTTTCTCCTTTTTTTTTTTTTAAAGGGAATTTTTCCCCCCCCCCTCCTCCCTACTTTTTTGCTTTTTTGATTGGATATTTTTTTCTGTGTACGAA
The DNA here is from genome assembly GCF_029499605.1 of Hyla sarda. Classification (NCBI taxonomy): domain Eukaryota; kingdom Metazoa; phylum Chordata; class Amphibia; order Anura; family Hylidae; genus Hyla; species Hyla sarda. Next base: position 71,105,518 of record NC_079200.1, on the reverse strand, counting down.
CCTTAATAATATCTTTTTTGCATCTGTATACGTCATCAGTTTGGCGTTTTAAATCCCTCCTTTTCCTGCCAACTGATGTAGCCAAGTCAGCCAGAGAAAGCGCCGTCCGGCGTGAAACTAGTCGTGTGTGGCTTTTTTTTCCCTCCTCCACGTCCTGCACCTGTTATTCCGATCTTATGATCTGAAATAAACCTCTCCCGTTCCCGGCTTTTGACAGTGGGTGAGTGCGGTACTTCTTTCTTTACTTGCTTTTTGGATTCATATAGCTACTATAATACTGCTCTCTATGTACAAGTAAATAGCTACTTTAATACTGCCCTCTATGTACAAGAATATAACTACTATAATACTGCCTCCTATGTACAAGTATATAACTGCTATAATACTGCTCTCTATGTACAAGTATATAGCTACTATAATACTGCCCCCTATGTACAAGAATATAACTACTATAATACTGCCTCCTATGTACAAGAATATAACTACTATAATACTGCTCTCTATGTACAAGTATATAGCTACTATAATACTGCTCTCTATGTACAAGTAAATAGCTACTATAATACTGCTCTCTATGTACAAGTATATAGCTACTATAATACTGCTCTCTGTGTACAAGTATATAGCTACTATAATACTGCTCTATATGTACAAGTATATAGCTACTATAATACTGCTCTCTATGTACAAGTATATAGCTACTATAATACTGCTCTCTATGTACAAGTAAATAGCTACTATAATACTGCTCTCTATGTACAAGTATATAGCTACTATAATACTGCTCTCTATGTACAAGTAAATAGCTACTATAATACTGCTCTCTATGTACAAGTATATAGCTACTATAATACTGCTCTCTGTGTACAAGTATATAGCTACTATAATACTGCTCTATATGTACAAGTATATAGCTACTATAATACTGCTCTCTATGTACAAGTATATAGCTACTATAATACTGCTCTCTATGTACAAGTAAATAGCTACTATAATACTGCTCTCTATGTACAAGTATATAGCTACTATAATACTGCTCTCTGTGTACAAGTATATAGCTACTATAATACTGCTCTATATGTACAAGTATATAGCTACTATAATACTGCTCTCTATGTACAAGTATATAGCTACTATAATACTGCTCTCTATGTACAAGTAAATAGCTACTATAATACTGCTCTCTATGTACAAGTATATAGCTACTATAATACTGCTCTCTGTGTACAAGTATATAGCTACTATAATACTGCTCTCTATGTACAAGTATATAGCTACTATAATACTGCTCTCTATGTACAAGTATATAGCTACTATAATACTGCTCTCTATGTACAAGTATATAGCTACTATAATACTGCTCTCTATGTACAAGTATATAGCTACTATAATACTGCTCTCTGTGTACAAGTATATAGCTACTATAATACTGCTCTATATGTACAAGTATATAGCTACTATAATACTGCCTCTTTCGTGGAAGATTACAACATCTTAAGCAGAAGGTCAGCCAGAGTAGTTGACCATATGTCTTCTATCACTCACACCAAGTTGCATGTTATAAAGTGCAGGATATGTCAGTGATAATCTCCATTAGGGGGCGCTGCATTCTTCTTTAATTATACATTGATCAGGAAGGATGATGCCAGGTTTAACACCTCTGTGAAGTTAAGCTTCTTCTCATGTCCAATCTGTCACTGAGTAACCTTAGAATGACAGCACGCAAGATGCTTTTCATTCCACAAGGATCACTCCTCATCTATAAAGAGCTGCTGCCATAGCTTTCCACTGTCTAGCAGTAGCATATAAGTAGGACGTAAGAGGTCACACTCTATGGTCATACCCTCAGAAAGACAAAAAGCAAGACAAGCCATCTACTGGCCTATATATTACGTATCATAATCTTCTATGACGGACCGGATTATTAGAGCACTTTGTACCTCTTGGAAATTAATTTGGTTGGGCATTTCACACTTTAAATTTTGAAAGACTATCTGTCCAAAAACGTTAAAATGTGCGACAGTGAAGAAGTCAAGAAGAAGCGGAGCTCTGAAGCTGAGGAGCGGAGAAAAGCTGTTCTGTCCAAGGTAAGTTAGAACTAATAATGGAACTTACACACTAGGAAGCCTTGATGCAAAATTGGTAATGGGACCCCAACAAGAATGTGATGGTTTTAAGTCAGAGACCTTAGGTTCCTCCAAGAACCAGGTCAGGTGTACCCCTACTATGCACCCAATCATCATCATGTGGACTGCCGGTGAGATCCTGTTAGTAGCATATGAGTGGGGGACATACTTCTTTAGTGCACAATGACAAAAGGGAAGGATCAGATCATGGTGGGAGAGATTTATGAAAATTGGTGTACATTGGAGACATTGTTGATGGCAATCACCAGGGTATTCGCTCTCTTTTTCAATGGCTCTTTGATAAATTAAAGTAGTACCAAATTGTAGCCCCCCCCCCACCCCCAGAGTGAACCTGATTAAAGCTGCTTTCTTTCATTCCTAATATTTTATGCTCATATGAATAAAGATAGAAAATGTGCATTACATGGTTTGTCCTATAATATAATGTCGTAGGAGGTGGGGGCCCCTTCTATTAACAGGACTCCTGTAAAAGGGATATTTTCTTGGGTGGGGGGGGGGGGGGGGAGTTCTACTTGAATTTTACATGTTGTGCAGACAACTGACATAAGAGATAATTATCTGATACTAAGAGGGTCCCCCAAGAATTGGTGACTGGGTTTGCTTTTTAATTAAAAATATGTTGACCAAGATGGAAAACCCCTTAAAATATCATCTCCTCCTGTGGCTCTCCAGCTGTTGCAGAACTACAACTCCCATAATGCCCTGACAACCAAAGGCAATAACTGAAGAGTCACTGGTTGAGAAACACTGTTCTTCATGGATATAGTTAAGGACTACTTAAACAGATCGCTGATATATGAACTGCTGAGTAGTGTTGAGCGGCATAGGCCATATTCGAATTTGCGACATTTCGCGAATATATGGACGAATATTCGTCATATATTCGCTAAATTCGCATATTCATAATATTCGCATTATATTTTCGCATATGCAAAAATTAGCATAAACGAAAATTTGCTTGTGCGAAAATTTGCATATGCGAAAATTAGCATATGCAATTTTTCCCATATGGGAAAATTCGTACGCCAGTCTCACACAGTAGTATTAGAGCCTTCTTTACACCACACAAGCTGGAAGCAGAGAGGGATGATCACTGTGATGTGTACTGTGAAGAAAAAATAAATTAAACAATATTCGTAATTACGAATATATAGTGCTATATTCGCGAATAAAATTTGCATTGCGAATATTCGCGAGCAACACTACTGCTGAGTATGTCAATACCAATAGAATGCAGATAGTTGTTATTGTTTTTCATTTTGCAACTTATTAGTTTGGATCTATATTAAAATAAAACGACAGTTTGACATCTCATTAAAGGGGTACTCCAGAGATTTTTTTTTGGTGCCAGAAAGTTATGCAAATTTGTAAATCACTTATATAAATAATAATAATAATAATAAAAAAAAGCCTTCTAGTACTTATCAGCTGCTATATGCCCTGGAGGAAGTAATGCACTCTGATATAGTGTTCTCTGCTGCCACCTCTGTCTGTGTCAGCAACTGTCCAGAATAGGAGCAAATCCTCATAGCAAACCTATCCTGCTCTGGACAGTTCCCGATACAGACAGAGGTGGCAGCAGAGAGCAGTGTGGTTGAACTGGAAGGAACTAGTAGAGTTCCTCCAGGGCATATAACAGCTGATAATTACCAATAGTCATAAATATATATTAAATAAAGGTTATTCCCTACTGGGATTATCTCTACAACAAGTGGTTGAGGAGCCAACCCGGAGGGAGGCCATTTTGGATTTGGTATTCACAAATGGGGATTTGCTATATGATGTTATTGTAGGCGAAAGCTTGGGATCTAGTGATCACCAGTCAGTGTGGTTTAATATAAGAACAGTGAAGGAGTAACACCACACAAAAACAAAAGTTTTAGATTTTAGAAAAAACGACTTTTCAAAAATTAGATTAGTCCTAAATGAGTCCCTAACAGACTGGAACGGATTACATGGAGTCCAGGAGATATGGGACTACTTAAAAGACACATTATTGAAGGCAACCGAAAATTGCATTAGACATCAGTAAAAGCAGAAAAAGGAAGAGACCACTGTGGTAGTCAGCAGAAGTGGCCAAAATCATAAAAAACAAAAAGCTAGCATTTAGTAATTATAAAACAACCCAGGGCAATGAAGATAGGGAAATCTACAATATTTGGCAGAAAGAGGCCAAGCAAGTTATAAGAACTTCTAAAGCGCAGGCAGAAGAAAAACTATCTCAGTCTGTGTAAAAATAAGACATTCTTCAGGTATATAAATGAAGAAAGGAAATTAAAACAAGGAATAACTAAATTAAAAACAAAGAAAGGAAGGTATGTAGAAGAGAATAAAGGGCAAGTCGACTGCCTTAATGAATACTTCTGTTCAGTTTTTACTGAAGAAAAAGAAGGAAAAGGACCTCAATTACAGAGGAAGAGGTTCTACGTTTGCTGTCTAAAGTGAAGACCAATAAGTCACAGGGGCCTGATGGGATACACCCAAAATTATTAAAAGAGCTTAGTGGTGAGCTAGCAAAACGTTAACAGATTTATTTAAACTAACACCACAAATACCCTCATTAGGGAAGGCAATCAAATACAAAAAAACAGTGCCAGCTAGGCACAAAAATGCCGGTTACCCCTAATAATAAAACGTAGCTTTTATGTGATATTTATTAAGACAGACGTGAATTAAAGACACCTATATTGTCCCGGTTTTATAAAGTGCATTAGATATCACAGTGTAAAGTGTATTGGGGAAAATATTCCAATACCCAAGTATTGGGTGTGGAATATTTTCCCCAATACACTTTACACTTTGATATCTAATGAACTTTATAAAACCGTGACAATATACCGTATATATTCGAGTATAAGCCGACCCGAATATGAGCCGAGGCCCCTAATTTTACCCCAAAAAACCGGGAAAAGTTATTGACTTGACTATAAGCCTAGGGTGGGAAATACATCATCCCCTCATGTAATCATCCAAACCCCCGTCATCATCCCCCCCCCTTCATCATCACGGCCTGTCAATCCCTTCATCAGTGGTCTTCAACCTGCAGACCTCCAGATGTTGCAAAACTACAACTCCCTGCATGCCCGGACAGCCATCGGCTGTCCAGGCATGCTGGGAGTTGCAGTTTTGAAACCTCTGGAGGTCCGCAGGTTGAAGACCACTGCGGCCTTCGTCATCATCCCCCCCCTTCATCATCACCGCCTGTCAATCCCTTCATCAGTGGTCTTCAACCTGCGGACCTCCAGACGTTGCAAAACTACAACTCCCAGCATGCCTGGACAGCCGATGGCTGTCCGGGCATGCTGGGTGTTGCAGTTTTGAAACCTCTGGAGGTCCACAGGTTGAAGACCACTGTGGCCTTCATCATCATCCAGCCCCCCTCCCTTTTGTTTTGTACTCACCTCCCCTTGGCAGGAAGTTAGGTTGAGCTGGTCCGGGCCATCTATGCTGCAGGGACCGTCTGGTGGGGATGGTTAGTCATTGCGGGCTTCCATTTTCACCAGGAGGGCCTCTTCTCCGCACTTCGGGCCTGGACTAGTGACGTTACCTTGACGACGACGCACAGGGACGTTGCGCATGAACGTCCCTGTGTGTCGTCGTCAAGGCAACGTCACTACTCCGGGGCCGGGCCCAAAGCGCGGAGAAGAGGCCCCCCCGCTAAAAATGGACAGCCCTCAACGACTAATCCTCCCCACTGGACGGTCCCTGCAGCATAGATGGCCCGGACCAGCTCACCCTAACTTCCCGCCGAGGGGGGGGGGGGGGTGCTGGATGATGACGAAGGCCGCAGTGGTCTTCAACCTGTGGACCTCCAGAGGTTTCAAAACTACAACACCCAGCATGCGTTGTTGGCTGACAGTTATTAAAGAGGTATGGTAACCTTAAAGGAGTACTACGGGATGTAAAAATTGGGTTTCCGGCAGTAAAAAAAAAAAGAAAAAAGAGAGAAATACACACCTGCCGCCGCTCCTCCGGTGCCTCTGGTAACCCGCTCCGGCCTCCTCTTCCTGGTTGCCCTTGGTCGGTGAGTCATACTGCACTCAGCCAATCACCGGCCGCAGTGAACTCCTGCCTCATCAGGCGATAGGCTGAGTGGCAGTGTGGCGTTTTCGGTCTCGGCACCAGTAAGAAGACCTGTGCCGGGCTGAAAATGTCACACTGCCATTCAGCCTATCGCCGGCTGAGGCGGGACTTCACTGTGGCCAGTGATTGGCTGAGTGCAGTATGACTTACCAACCACAGGCAACCAGGAAGAGGATCGGGGGAGCGGTGGCAGGTATGTATTTCTTTTTTTTTTTTTTTTACTGCCGGCAGTCTGAAACACAATTTTTACATCCCGGAGTGCTCCTTTAAGGGTTGGACATATTGGATTTCAATATGCCTGATTCTTTCGTTCTGTGAGAAACAAGCACCAGGGACATTCTTTAACCCATAAGAAATGTGACCTCACAGCTTAGTTTACACTGTATATCATCTCCTGGAATACACTGATCTCTAGTAAAAATAGAGCAACATCATCCCAGACCTTGATGTCAACTTTCCTATTTCTCAAATAAAATGTAAATCTTCTTTCCACGCAGATAAAAATTCTAACCATATCTGATCTGAGGAAGGAATGGCAGCTCCGGTCTGAGAAGCATGTGGAGAAGCAGAGACTTAACCCATTTAGCGATGACTTTGACTTCCAGCACTCCATGGACGTCCGTCTCCACAAGGGGGATAGTGGCTATGGAAGACCAGAGAAAGGGAGCAGGACGGAGCAAAGAGGCAAGAGGGCTCATCAGCACATCCAGAAGGAGATTGATGAAATGTGCCTGATCATAAGAGACATGGGGGTAAAGGGCAGAGACGGACAGATCAGAGTGAGGTTTGGGAGATTGTTTGATAGATATGTGCAGATCTCGGACAAGGTGGTTGGGATCCTCCTGAGGGCTAGAAAACATGGACGCCTAGATTTTGAAGGAGAAATGTTGTGGCAGGGAGTCCACGATGACGTTATCATCACTTTGTTGGATAGACCATTGACTTGAACATTATAAACATATAATATGGACCATTCCAATGAGAACTTCTACATGTGTGACAATGTTCAATCACCAGTTATTGCATGACATAAAATGATCACTGAAGGAGCCATCCAGACATAACTGAGGGGGCGGAGCATGACACTAGGATTAAAAAAACACTAGAAGAGAGAATCGGGGTCATTCTTCACCCCTTCTGAGCCTGCACTAGGCTCAACACAGTGTATTAGATTGAGGGGTTCATCATAAATGTATACACTTGGGATTATAGGCAGGAGATATTTTCCTATGTACAGCACAAATTCTATGTGCTCCTATGTGCTTCTGCAGCCATTGATGCCGGGGGCCTAGGGGCCCATACACACAAGTGCACAACACAACCAATTTCAGTGGAAGCAACCCACCATCTTATGTTCATGTGATGTATCATCTGTACCCTAACAAATGCTTTGGGAAAAAAGAGGCTGGGTTCACACTACGTTTTTCAACTACGGTTCCCGCATACGTTTTCTATAAAAACCGTATGGGAAAAAAACGGATGGAACAGTATGGGAAAAAGTAAACCACGGTTTTGACTCCGGTTTAAAAACCGTACTGCAACCGCATACGTTTTTTTAACATGGACGTCAATGGGAAACGCACATGTATACGGTTCCATACGGGAAAAACGTATAAGTTTTTACTTTGCACATGCACATTTGAATCCAAAAGTCCCCACCCAAGACCCCTCCCATTAAAATGGACAAAATTTTCAAAAATGTATGTTTTTTTTTTTCTATAAAAACTGACGGAACTGTATGCACTTTTAAAAACAGTATACTGTTTAAAAACGCATACGGTTTACTTTTTCCCATACTGTTCCATTCCTTTTTTTGCCATATGGTTTTTGATAGAAAACATATGCGGGAACCGTAGTTGAAAAACGTAGTATGAACCCAGCCTGAGACAAAAATTGCTGAGAGCTGAGGAGTACAGCTTGTTAACGTGCGCTTATCTCAGCTCATTCTGTTATTTGGTGGGGGGATCATCACTAAGACATCAACCAATCAAAACTTTTGGCATGTCATTTTAAAAAGTCTTTTAAAATGACAGTGACACTTTAAGGAGGCAACACACTTTACATTACTGTTAGCTTCTTCAGCCGATTATTTATCCGATTCCCCATATGATCTCCCCCACCCACCCAAAAAACATAATCCATTTGAAAGCTGTGCTTGTTCACCTATTATCCCATACATATTAGATTGCCAAAACTGACGAATACACATTTCTCATACACATAGGCCGATATTTATTAAAACTGACAGTGTAAACATAGACAGTGTAAACTTAGACTAGACAGTCTAAGAATGCAGAAGATTTATCGCAGTAGCTCAGAACAAAATCTCTAATGACACAAATGATTCCCAAATGCAATTTTCTCGATGTGTTTCGGTTTCTTTATCATTATAAGACCTATGTTGGTTGTCAGTGAATTTAAATATATTTATTTGCTTAAAAGATATATTCTTGGTCTAACCTGCATGTTTCTCTTTAGTAATAAAATGTGCATCTTTTTGAGTATGGGGTTGAGAATGGGGTCCAGGAAGAATAGGTTTAGGCTGAGGACACCTACTGAAGGTGTTTGGGAACCTTAAAAGCAGAAGAATGGAAAATTACCTGTCAGGACAGTCCAAGGGCAGAGGCTGGGGAACGGTGTATTATAAAAGAAGGTTTATCGCCTCCTACTGGACATTATCTGATGACAAGATAAAGACACAAAGCTGGACAAACTCCAAGATGACATGTGACTGTGGATAATAAAGACGATGTTATCTCATGATTCTGGGGTGATGAAATCTCTGCTTACAAGTTATGACAGATCTGCTAACCAAGCAGAACAGCTGTCTGTTAACTGAATACACACGGGATGGCTGTCTGTGTCTGCACCCAGGAGTGTTTGCTTTATTACCATCCTCCTATATTTAGCAGAGTAGATTCCATAGGTTCCACTTGAATGTATAAATTGCTATTCCACAAGTGGCCTCTGTGTATACAGTAGTGCATACAAAGTGACCCAGCATGCATTATACTGTATTTCTTATATGTTATTGTGGTGGCCCAGTACGGGAGGTGTTACCCTTGCAGAGTCTCTTCAATGTCCCCTGGGCCCCTTGTACTTGTTTCCCCCCTATATATATATATATGTTTTGCTATGAATTATAATATATAATGTGTTGTTACTTTAAGAACTGTACCATGTGGTTGTTATCCAGGAGATACCAGTGACCAGGTGACCTCAGGGGTGACCTATGGGCTCCCTGCTAGTCTCCCCTATATAAATCTGGGAGGAGCTTCTCTCTCTCTCTTTCCTTGCTCTTTCTGCTAAGCTGAGGTCCAGTCAAGTCGAGTCCTAGTGTGTGTGTCCAGAGTCATTGGAGGCCTCAAGTCAAGTCTGCAGCCACAGTCAACTGCAAGTAAGCTACAGTCCTAGCTTTGTCAGTCAAGTCAGTCCCTGTCAGCAACTGTAAAGTCAGCATGGCCTGTATTAAATTGTCCAGTTCTACTACAAGTCCCAGCAAGCACTTAAGGTCTCTGAGTCACTGGTCACCTCCGTGGGTCCTGGCTGAACTGTATAGACTTTACCATCTGTCTACCCTCAGTAAAGCTACCGTTGTCTGTAACTTGGTGTTGAAGTCTTTATTGCCCCCCGTGCCTAGCCTAGGATCTAGCGGTATACCTTCGGGTGGTATCAAGGATAAACCATGCCCTGGCCTCACAAATACAAGGGGTTAATGCCATCTGCCCCTAGGGTAACAACATCTGCCCTCATCACACCCCGTTACCACAATATCCCTTTTACCATGCACGGATCTGGTCCTCATGTGTGACTGCACCTTCAGCCACCCCTATATCTGTGCCGCTGATCTCTGCTGCCCTCACGACACTATGGCAAGACAGTTCCCTTGTTCTTTAAGAGACTGTAGACACTCTGGCCCGATGGGTCACATGGACCCTGATGACCATAAATTATCATGAAGCTCAACAATGTCCTTGGCTGTCAGCCATTCTGGATCATTCTGATACACAGCCAAGAGAGCAGCTCCCAATGATGGTACATAGCAGAAAAGTCATATCAGAGTCACGCTGAAGATCCACAGTCACTGTCACTTTTATCACAGGGATAGAAAGAACTAGATCACTCACTTACCTTCTCCATACAGTAAAGATTACTCACAATTACAATGGAGTTTTCCATGATGAATATTGGTTATTACATTCTTACATCCATCTATCCAAAAGCAACAATAATTTAAATATATTACAATCTCTATGCAATATTTGACTTAAAGGGGTATTCCGGGAAAAAATATTTTATCCCCTATCCAAAGGATAGGGGATAAGGTGTCTGATCGTGGGGGGCACGCTGCTGAGACCCCCCGCGATCTCCCTGCAGCACCCGCATTCTATGCGGGTGCTGAATCTCCAGTTTCGGAAACCTCCTGGTTTCCGGGACTGGGGACGTGACGTCACGCCACGCCCCCTCCATTCGTGTCTATGGGAGGGGGCGTGACGGCCGTCACGCCCCCTCCCATAGACATGAATGAAGGGGGCGTGGCGTGACGTCACGTCCCCAGTCCCAAAAACCCGGAGGTTTCCGAAACTAGAGACACGGTCCCCACATAGAATGCGGGTGCGGCAGGGAGATCGCGGGGGGGGGGGGGGGGTCTCAGCAGCAGGCCCCCCGCGATCAGACATCCAAAGGATCGGGGGTTTTGCCCGAAATACCCTTTTAAATATGAAGGAATTTGGTCTCTTACTGTCCTGAGCTGAGGTCACCCCTCCTGTCTGGAGCAGAGCCCAGAACACTGTGTTGTACAAGTTGTTGAAGTGACCAGCAGAAATAGAACATGGAATCAATGTAAATAAAACAGCAGACAGAGGATAAACTGGGCTATGAATGGGTTACATATGGTTTTTAATGGCCGCAACTAAGGAGGATTTGTAATTTGTGTATTGCAGAAGATCTCTCTATTTTCACACTGGAAAACTTGCAGAATGTCTGCATGAAAAACACGAGTGGACATTCTGCAAATAGCATGTTGTGCTAGGACTGCTCAAATATGTTCTGTTTCCATAGATGGCAATGCATTACTGAGCACATCATGCTGAAAGAATAAACATGTTCATTCTTTTGCAAAAATTGGAACAGTGTAGCAGAATCCCATTGAAAACAATAGGACTCAGCTGCAACAAAATTTTCAAGTGGGATTTTTCCACCGGAAGTACACCCCCCCCCCCCCCCCCCCCTCCCACATACATTAAAGTATCTCCAAAATTACATTTATGCTCAAACTTTCTTAATAATGTTACAGCATTGCAGTACTTCATTCAGAGTTGGGGTAAATTCACACGCTGCAAATGTGTGCTGCAAAATGCACGCTTTCAATCTAAAGCAATTTACAGCCTTGTAGCTTGTACTATAGTGTACTCGTAGCTTATACTACACACTTGCAGAAGCCATACGGTTCATGTGCTCGTAGTTTTGATACTGTACATATGGTCTAAGCACGGTACTGTACATATGCTCATGGCGTTTAGGTTGCACATACGCTCTTAGCTTTCATACTGTACATTCATAGTTTTCATACTGTACAAACGCATGTAGCGCTCATACTGTACAACCGTAGCTTTCATACCGTACCCTCGTAGCACTTACTCGGTACACACGCTCATACTTTTAGTCTGTACGCTCGTAGCATTTATACAGTTCATTAGCTCATTGTTTGTATGCTGTTTACTCGTTGCTTCATACCATACATACCCTTGCAGCATTTATACTGTGTATATGCTCGTAGCTATTATACTGTACAATCGTAACTTTATGCTGTACCCTTGTAGCACTTACACTGTACACAAGCTCGTAGTTTAGACTGTACGCTCATAGCATTTATACTGTACATACGCTCGTAGCTGTTGTACGGTACCCTCGTAGCTTTTATATGGTACATATGCTCTTAGCTTCTTACTGTACACTCGCAGATTTATACTGTACACTCGTAGCATTACACGATACATACACTCATAGCTTGTATATCATACACACATGCATAGCTTATACTGTACACTCATAGCATTTATACTGTTCATAGCAGTTATACTGGGCACTCGTAGCTTTACATTGTACTCTCATAGAAGTTATACCACACACAAGCTTGTAGCTTTCAAACTGTACACTCGTAACTTATACTGTGCATACGTTCGAAGCTAGGTACTATACATGCGCTCACAGCAGCGTTCATACCGTACGGTCGTAGCATTTATACTGTACATTTGTACTTTCATACGGTACATACGCACTTAGCGTTCATACTGTACCCTGGTGGCACTTAAATGGTACATACTCTCATAGAGCTTAGACTGTACGCTCGTAGCAGTTAGACGGTACTTACGCTCGTAGCTGTTATACGGTACACTTGTAGCTTTATACTACACCCTCGTAGCATTTATATGGTACATACGCTTGTAACTTTATACTGTACATACGCTAGTAGCTGTCATACTGTACTCTTGTAGCTTTATACTGCACCCTTGTAGCTGTTAACACTGTACATTCATAGCTTTCATACGGGACATTTGTAGCTTTATACTGTACATAGGCTCATAGCATTTATACCGTGCTCTCGTAGCTTTATACTGTAAATACGCTTTTAGCTTTCACGCTGTACACGTAGCTTTTTTCGGTACATACGCTTGTAGTTTATACGGTGCACTCGTAGCTTCCATACTGTACATACGCTCGTAGCAATGTACTGTACATGCGCTTGGCATTTGTGCTGCGCATATGCGCTAAGTTTTATACGGTACACTCGTAGAATTCATACGGTACATACACTCGTAGCTTTATACTGTACACTCGTAGCTTCTATACTGTACAAATGATCGTAGCAAGGTACCGTACATACGCCCGTAGCTCGTACCGTACACTTGTAGAATTTATACAGTTCATACGCTCATAGCTCTATACTGCACTTAGGATTGTAGCTAGGTACTGCACATACGCTTGTTGCCTTCATACTGTACATTTATCGCAGTTATACTGTACATACGCTTGTATCGTTTGTGTTATACATACGCTTGTATTAACCATTCTTAACAGTTGGTACATTGATTTAATGGTAGCTTTACTTTATATAGCTGTTACACGGTGCATACACTTTATCTTTTATATTATACATACATAACTTACTACTGTTCATTCTGTGCATGCGGTTACAGCGTTTTTCAGTATAGGCAGTAGTTAGTATTGTCAATATGCATACATTAGTAGTGCATTCAGGCTTGGTTCCCAGCATTCACTCTGTTCATTCAGACATAGCCTGCAGCAGGTGTGATCGTTTGCATTCCTATGTGCCTAGAATGGTTACTGGCATACGATCATAATTTTGGGGCATGTTTATAGTTTCATTCTTTACAAAGTTAGCACATCTATTTAGTACATGTGGTATAGCAGGTAGTACTAGTTAGGATATGTGCAGCTTAAGAGTCAGCAGTGTTGGTATCTCTTTGAATTGACCCGCGAATATGTTCAAATACATGTCACTGCATGCATACGGTGCACACTTGCATTGCAGCTAGACCGTCTGTGAGGATGCTCAGTCATTTTTGCTCACATGTATCTCTCTTTCATAGCTTTACTCACGCATACAGTTATAGCAGGTATATCGGGCTCATGTTCAGGACAGTCTATACAAACAATGAAGCACAGTCATGGTAAGGCTTATCATTTTCAAGCACACACACAGTGCCTGCTTTGTCCACAAGGCGCTTGCATTGTGGTGTTGTTGACATATATTCAAAGTAGACATGTCAACATATAGGATGTATTTTTCCGTCACGCCTGCCACATTGGTAAGGGGGTGCCTTGTTATGCAAAGACCTGTCATGTCTACAAGCACGATGGGTATGCAGACCTGTCGTGTCTACAGGCACGATGGGTATGCAAAGACCTGTCACGTTAACAGGCACGATGGGTATGCAGAGACCTGTCACGTCTACAGGCACGATGGTTCCACAAAGACCTGTCACATCTACGGGTACGAAGGTTTCACAAAGACCTGTCAGGTCTACGGGTACGATGGTTCCACAAAGACCTGTCACATCTACGGGCACGATGGTTCAACAAAGACCTGTCACGTCTACGGGCACGATGGTTCCACAAAGACCTGTCACGTCTACGGGCACGATGGTTCCACAAAGACCTGTCACGTCTATGGCACAATGGTTCCACAAAGACCTGTCACGTCTACGGGCACGATAGTTCCACAAAGACCTGTCACGTCTACGGGCACGATGGTTCCACAAAGACCCCTCATGTCTATGGGCACGATGGTGCTACAAAGACCTGTCACGTCCACGGGCAAGTTGGTTTCACTAAGACCTGTCACATTTACAGGCACAGTGATTATGAGTAATTACAGAGTCCTGTCACCGGCATTAGGTTCTCACTTCTGAATTCACGCAGGTCACAAGGTCTGTAGTTGGGTATGTCTGACGATACAGGTAAGTCTTTAGGTAAGGTACACACGAGTCTTGTTCCCCACAGATGATAGGGCCTGCAAGGTTGTTGTGTCCAAAGGTCTGTCATGTAGTCGGGTTCTTGCTTTACATTATCTGAGTTTACTTTGCCTCTTAAATTACAGGTACTTGGGTAGCATGCCTGATGGGTGACTGTCAGTGTCTTCTTTGGTAGTACTGTCACAGGTAGTATCAGTTAGCATCTCAGCCTGTTCCGGTTTTCAGTTTCAGGTCATTCTCTGAGTGGGGGAATACTACCACAGTTTGTCAGGTACAGGCACCGCCTCGGGTGGTCACTGGTTAGTAACTGCAACTCTTTCGTCACACAGGGTGGAGTCTAGTATAATGTATGTGATACTTATTATCGAGGCTTTGTTTGTTAGTTATCAATTTTATTATTCATCCTACTAAGTTGACTTTTGCCCTCTATAGGCGTGCCCTCGGACGCGGTTCATGGCACACCTCTGACCGCATTGCTAAGTTTAAGGTTTCTTACAGATATGTATGCAACGTTTCAGATTCAATCCAATTTGGAGACCTGAGCACAAATATAACGAATAGATCCGAAATAACGAATGCATCCGACAGCCGAACAGTTTCCAAATAGAACCGAAAAAAGATATATACGGATGTGTCCGAAAACAGAATAAAACAAATTACTGTATCCTGAAGGTTTAACAGAACCAAAATTTTTTTTATCCGAAAAAAAACCGAAGCGAAAATTTTGGTCGTGCACAAGTCTAGTCAATAATAGTTATTATATAGTTGACAATAGTTATTCTACAGTCATACTTCATGCATTCTCTGGAAAGCATGCATGTTCTATAAGGATTGGTGATGTCACTATCCATGTTCTGTCCCTGTCCCCTTATATCTGTTGTTTGTGGACAGTTATGAGCCCCCCATAAGTTTTAGTCCATTCACTGATCCCACTTTAATCAGCAGATTTTGGTTAATGCCTATGGGTAATGTGGTCACTGGGGTGTTGCAGTATGTAGCAGGGTCTGGTGGTATTAACCCTGGGGGCAAGATGTTGTTAACCCCTTAGTGTTCGTGATGCCAGGATGTGGTTATTCCGGTATGGTAACTGCTGTCATCCAACCCAAAAACGGTTTATAATGAAGGAATGTCCACAGCAAGGATTCTGAATAAACTGGAGATTTTACTTGTAATGCTTAGGGAACAGTGTTTACAATTATGCAGTTCCTTCAGAGGCAACCGGGACACAGGATACCTCTCAGGCTTGCTTGGACTTGTAGTTATGAGGATATTTAGGCAGGCCACTGTGCTACTAATATATTCCTGTTACGCCGAGCGCTCCGGGTCCCCGCTCCTCCCCGGAGCGCTCGCAGCGTTCTCTTATTCACAGCGCCCCGGTCAGACCTGCTGACCGGGTGCGCTGCGATATTGCTCCCAGCCGCGATGCGGGACGCGCCCGCTCGCGATGCGCATCTCGGCTCCCGTACCTGACTCGTTCCCCGTCTGTGTTGTCCCGGCGCGCGCGGCCCCGCTCCTTAGGGCGCGCACGCGCCGGGTCTCTGCGATTTAAAGGGCCACTGCGCTACTGATTGGCGCAGCAGGCCTAATCAGTATCCTCACCTGTGCACTCCCTACTTATACCTCACTTCCCCTGCACTCCCTCGCCGGATCTTGTTGCCATTGTGCCAGTGAAAGCGTTTCCTTGTGTGTTCCTAGCCTGTGTTCCAGACCTCCTGCCGTTGCCCCTGACTACGATCCTTGCTGCCTGCCATGACCTTCTGCTACGTCCGACCTTGCTCTTGTCTACTCCCTTGTACCGCGCTTATCTCAGCAGTCAGAGAGGTTGAGTCTTTGCCGGTGGATACGACCTGGTTGCTACCGCCGCTGCAAGACCATCCCGCTTTGCGGCGGGCTCTGGTGAATACCAGTAGCAACTTAGAACCGGTCCACCGACACGGTCCACACCAATCCCTCTCTGGCACAGAGGATCCACCTCCAGCCAGCCGAATCGTGACAGTAGATCCGGCCATGGATCCCGCTGCCAGTTGTCGCCGACCTCACCATGGTGGTCGCCCAGCAGTCGCAACAGATAGCGCAACAAGGCCACCAGCTGTCTCAACTGACCGTGATGCTACAGCAGCTACTACCACAGCTTCAGCAATCATCTCCTCCGCCAGCTCCTGCACCTCCTCCGCAGCGAGTGGCCGCATCCAGCCTCCGATTATCTTTGCCGGATAAATTTGATGGGGAATGATAAGTTTTGCCGTGGTTTTCTTTCGCAATGTTCCCTGCATTTGGAGATGATGTCGGACCAGTTTCAGACTGAAAGGTCAAAGGTGGCTTTCGTAGTCAGCCTTCTGTCTGGGAAAGCCCTGTCATGGGCCACACCGCTCTGGGACCGCAATGATCCTGTCACTGCCTCTGTACACTAATTCTTCACGGAGGTTCGAAGTGTCTTTGAGGAACCTGCCCGAGCCTCTTCTGCCGAGACTGCCCTGCTGAACCTGGTCCAGGGTAATTCTTCTGTTGGCGAGTACGCCATCCAATTCCGTACTCTTGCCTCCGAATTATCCTGGAATAACGAGGCCCTCTGCGCGACCTTTAAAAAAGGCCTATCCAGTAACATTAAAGATGTGCTGGCCGCACGAGAAATTCCTGCTAACCTGCATGAACTTATTCATCTTGCCACCCGCATTGACATGCGTTTTCCCGAAAGGCGTCAGGAGCTCCGCCAGGATATGGACTTTGTTCGCACGAGGCGGTTTCTCTCCCCGGCTCCTCTCTCCTCTGGTCCTCTGCAATCCGTTCCTGTGCCTTCTGCCGTGGAGGCTATGCAAGTTGACCGGTCTCGCTTGACACCTCAAGAAAGGACACAACGCCGCATGGAGAACCTTTGCCTGTACTGTGCCGGTACCGAACATTTCTTGAAGGATTGTCCTATCCGTCCTCCTCGCCAGGAAAGACGCACGCTGACTCCGCACAAAGGTGAGACAGCTCTTGATGTGAACTCTGCTTCTCCACGTCTTACTGTGCCTGTGCGGATGTCTTCTTCTACCTTCTCCTTCTCTGCTATGGCCTTCTTGGATTCCGGATCTGCAGGAAATTTTATTTTGGCCTCTCTCATCAACAGGTTCAACATCCCGGTGACCAGTCTCGCCAGACCCCTCTACATCAACTCTGTTAATAATGAAAGATTGGACTGTACCGTGCGTTACCGCATGGAACCTCTCTTAATGTGCATCGGACCCCATCACGAAAAAATTGAATTTTTGGTCCTCTCTAACTGCACTTCTGAAATTCTTCTTGGATTACCGTGGCTTCAACGCCATTCCCCAACCCTTGATTGGACCACAGGGGAAATCAAGAACTGGGGTACTTCTTGCCACAAGGACTGTCTTAAACCGGCTCCCAGTACTCACAGTCAAGACCCTGTGGTTCCCCCGGTATCTGGTCTTCCCAAGGCCTATCTGGATTATGCTGATGTTTTTTGCAAAAAACAAGCAGAGACTTTGCCTCCTCACAGGCCTTATGACTGTCCTATTGACCTCCTCCTGGGTACTACTCCACCCCGGGGCAGAATCTATCCTCTGTCTGCTCCGGAAACTCAAGCCATGTCGGAGTACATCCAGGAGAACTTAAAAAAGGGGTTTATCCGCAAGTCCTCCTCTCCTGCCAGAGCTGGATTTTTTTTTGTTTCCAAAAAAGACGGCTCACTACGCCCTTGCATTGATTACCGTGGACTTAATAAAATCACTGTAAAAAACCGCTACCCCCTACCTCTTATTTCGGAACTCTTTGACCGCCTACGAGGCGCCCGCATCTTTACCAAGCTGGACTTAAGAGGTGCTTATAATCTCATCCGCATCAGGGAGGGGGACGAATGGAAGACTGCATTTAACACCAGAGATGGACACTTTGAATATCTGGTTATGCCCTTTGGCCTTTGCAACGCCCCTGCCGTCTTCCAAGACTTTGTAAATGACATTTTTCGTGATCTTCTATATACCTGTGTTGTGGTTTACCTGGACGATATTCAGATTTTTTCTGCTAACCTAGAAGAACACCGCCAGCATGTCCGCATGGTTCTTCAGAGACTTCGGGACAATCAATTATATGCCAAAATGGAAAAATGTCTCTTTGAATGTCAGTCTCTTCCTTTCCTAGAATACTTAGTCTCTGGCCAGGGACTACAAATGGACCCAGATAAACTATCTGCCGTATTGGATTGGCCACGCCCCTCCGGACTCCGTGCTATCCAAAGTTTTTTGGGTTTCGCCAATTATTACAGACAATTTATTCCACACTTTTACATTATTGTGGCTCCTATCGTGGCTCTAACCAAGAAAAACGCCAATCCTAAGTCCTGGTCTCCTCAAGCGGAAGACGCATTTAAACATCTCAAGTCTGCCTTTTCTTCTGCTCCCGTACTCTTCAGACCTGACCCATCTAAACCCTTCTTATTGGAGGTAGACGCCTCCTCGGTGGGAGCTGGAGCAGTTCTTCTACAAAAAAATTCTTCCGGGCATGCTGTTACTTGTGTTTTTTTTTCTAGGACCTTCTCTCCGGCGGAGAAAAACTACTCCATTGGTGATCGAGAATTACTGGCCATAAAATTGTCGCTTGAGGAATGGAGGCACCTGCTGGAGGGATCCAAATATCCAGTTATTATATACACTGACCACAAGAATCTCTCTTATCTCCAGTCTGCCCAACGGCTGAACCCTCGCCAGGCTAGGTGGTCGTTGTTCTTTGCCCGTTTTAACTTTGAAATTCATTTTCGCCCTGCTGACAAGAACATTAGGGCCGATGCCCTCTCTCGTTCTTCAGATGCCTCTGAAGTGGAAGCCTCCCCGCAACACATCATTCCTCCGGACTGTCTGATCTCCACTTCTCCAGCTTCCATCAGACAAACTCCTCCAGGGAAGACCTTCGTTTCTCCACGCCAGCGCCTCGGGATTCTCAAGTGGGGACACTCCTCCCACCTCGCAGGCCATGCTGGCATCAAAAAATCCATCCAACTCATCTCTCGATTTTATTGGTGGCCTACTCTGGAGACTGATGTTGTTGATTTTGTGCAGGCTTGTACTGTCTGTGCCCGGGATAAGACCCCTCGCCAGAAGCCTGCTGTCTCCTTCATCCTCTGCCTGTTCCTGAACAACCTTGGTCACAGATTGGTATGGACTTTATAACTGACTTGCCTTTATCCCATGGCAACACAGTTGTTTGGGTGGTCGTTGATCGATTCTTCAAGATGGCACATTTTATCCCTCTTCCAGGCCTTCCTTCGGCGCCTCAGTTGGCGAAGCAATTTTTTATACACATTTTTCGCCTTCACGGGTTGCCCACGCATATCGTCTCGGATAGAGGCGTTCAATTTGTGTCTAAATTCTGGAGGGCCCTCTGTAAGCAGCTCAAGATCAAATTAAACTTCTCTTCTTCTTATCATCCCCAATCCAATGGGCAAGTAGAAAGAATTAATCAGGTCCTGGGTGACTATTTGCGATATTTTGTTTCCTCCCGCCAGGATGACTGGGCAGATCTTCTACCATGGGCCGAATTCTCGTACAATTTCAGAGTCTCCGAATCCTCTGCTAAATCCCCATTCTTCGTGGTGTACGGCCGTCACCCTCTTCCTCCCCTCCCCACTCCCATGCCCGCTGTTGATGAAGTGACTCGAGACTTTTCCACCATATGGAAAGAAACCCAAAATTCTCTTTTACAGGCTTCATCCCGGATGAAAAAATTTGCTGATAAGAAAAGAAGAATTCCCCCCATTTTTGCTCCCGGAGACAAGGTATGGCTCTCCGCTAAGTATGTCCGCTTTCGTGTCCCCAGTTATAAACTGGGACCACGTTATCTAGGTCCTTTCAAAATCAAGTGCCAGATCAACCCTGTCTCTTACAAACTCCTTCTTTCTCCTTCTCTCCGTATTCCCAATGCCTTCCATGTCTCTCTCCTTAAACCACTCATCCTTAACCGTTTCTCTCCCAAAGTTGTTTCTCCCACTCCAGTTTCCGGGTCATCTGACGTCTTTTCGGTGAAGGAGATTCTAGCATCCAAGACGGTCAGAGGTAAAAGATTCTTTTTGGTTGACTGGGAGAATTGCGGCCCAGAGGAGAGATCTTGGGAACCTGAGGACAACATCCTGGACAAAAGTCTTATCCTCAGGTTCTCAGGCTCCAAGAAGAGGGGGAGACCCAAAGGGGGGGTACTGTTAAGCCGAGCGCTCCGGGTCCCCGCTCCTCCCCGGAGCGCTCGCAGTGTTCTTTTATTCACAGCGCCCCGGTCAGACCTGCTGACCGGGTGCGCTGCGATATTGCTCCCAGCCGCGATGCGGGACGCGCCCGCTCACGATGCGCATCTCGGCTACCGTACCTGACCCGTTCCCCGTCTGTGTTGTCCCGGCGCGCGCAGCCCCGCTCCTTAGGGCGCGCACGCGCCGGGTCTCTGCGATTTAAAGGGCCACTGCGCCACTGATTGGCGCAGCAGGCCTAATCAGTATCCTCACCTGTGCACTCCCTACCAATACCTCACTTCCCCTGCACTCCCTCGCCGGATCTTGTTGCCATTGTGCCAGTGAAAGCGTTTCCTTGTGTGTTCCTAGCCTGTGTTCCAGACCTCCTGCCGTTGCCCCTGACTACGATCCTTGCTGCCTGCCCTGACCTTCTGCTACGTCCGACCTTGCTCTTGTCTACTCCCTTGTACTGCGCTTATCTCAGCAGTCAGAGAGGTTGAGCCGTTGCCGGTGGATACGACCTAGTTGCTACCGCCGCTGCAAGACCATCCCGCTTTGCGGCGGGCTCTGGTGAATACCAGTAGCAACTTAGAACCGGTCCACCGACACGGTCCACGCCAATCCCTCTCTGGCACAGAGGATCCTCCTCCAGCCAGCCGAATCGTGACAATTCCTTAGCTGAGTAGTAGTCACTAGATTTGTAGAGAGAATTGTAACTCACATTTTAGAAGTGGCTGCTAGACTTTAAGCTTTGGCCTAGATGAGATGGATTTGCAGTATACAGGACGTTGTGCTTTCTAAGAGAGTGCAGGAACAACAGCAGGAACTAAGAGATAAGAGAGACTTCAGCCCCTTATATACTAGGGGATTGGACTGAAGAGCATTGGTTGCTAAGCCTGTAGGTTCTGTACCCAAGGAATTCTGGGTATGTCACATGACTTACACTTTTATACATTTGTACAAACTTTATACACATTGACAATGCATACAAAATATATACAATGCATTTATATGAGGCAACAAGGGGGGGGGGGAGCCCTGCAAGAGAGCACTATGGACTCAAGGGACTCTTCCTGAGGGGACTTAAGGATGGTACAGGACTAGGTCCTGTACCAGGACACCACAGTAACTTAAGGGCTAGAAAGATTTATTGATAGCCATGGTTGAGGGGGTATAGTGGTCTTGTGACATGCTATCTCGCCTGTCTCAGCAATCCCTAGGTTATATTTTACTGAATAGAGGCAGTAACTCACTATAGTCTCCATGATGGGATACAACACAACTCTTCCGAATCCGAATCATGGAGGATATATGATCGGATGTCCTGGAAAGACTTAATTCCAATAAAATATGTAACTGAGGGCAAACTGTGAAACAAATGTGAAACTTGTTCACAAATGGAAAGGAAGTTTATAATTGTAACAAATCAGAGCTGGATGTTCTTGGGTTCCCATAGCCCTAAAAAATACTCCCCAGTACCTTGTAGATGTAGAGCACACTATTCAGAGGCTGTGCCCATAAGCCTTCTTTGATACCGCACTATGATAAAACACTTTTATGAACAAGTAGGTATCACCAATAAAGACAAAATAGTGCTGGTCCACATGGAAAAAAAAAACACTAGCCACTAAAAAGAGAAAAGCTCTAATGCACCGATATGACCGCCCATCCAATATCAAACCAATAATATGAATCTATATTAATACCACCAATAGACTTCTTGGAAAAAAAAACTAGCCAATATTAAACAAGAAAGGCTGCCTAATCCCACACACAGTTTACAAACAGTATAGTTAGGTGAACAAAAGAGACATTTAAAATCTCAATATACCCTACAAAAAAGTGTATGAACTGTCACATCAGACCCTGTTGTATATAGGGCCATGAGACTGCATGGACCACTTACCTTATATATTTACGGCAAGCTTGAGATACCTTCCATTTAATAAAAACCCCTACACTTGTGGAATGTGGGAATGGCCACAGCTTTATTTCTTTTACATCCTTATGACAGAAAAACAGCAGAACTGTGTTTTGCCCAAGTTATATCAATTGATTTGAAAAACTGATACGGATTGCCAGCCCCTGTATTTGACAGTAGGTATGTGCAACAAATACCCTCTTCAAGAGCAAAAACAACACCGCCATGGGAGGTGGATGAGTCACCTCCTCGTTTTGCCATCCACCCCCACAGAGACACACCAAGACACTCTCAATCCCGTCTCCGACAGGAAGATATCTGACCCGTTTGCTTTCAGATGCACACCATCTTCCAGTAAAATATTCCTATTATCCCCTTCCAGCATCTGGTGTCTCACAACTCCTTCCAATGTCCCAACATGCCTGGACAACCGAATGTTCAGAAAACACAGCGCACGCTCGATTCCAGCCAAGCTCCGTGCTCCACGGCAATGTAATCTGGGAACATTTTCTGACCACACCACAACGCACGGATCCAACATTTCCTGAAAACTGCACAAATCAGACTTGATGAGACACAAAAGCCCGGCCACCTTTACCCAACCCAAGTCATTCCCACCCCTAACACCATTGGGCAACAGCCTTGCCTGAAGATATGTACAATCTTCGGCAGCAGCTGCAGCCACTGCAAACTGCCAGTTATTGTTGAGCGGCATAGGCCATATTCGAATTCGCGAATATTCGCGAATATATGGACGAATATTCGTCATATATTCGCTAAATTTGCATATTCATAATATTCGCGTTTTATTTCCGCGAAAATTTGCATAAGCCAAAATTCGCATTTGCAAATGTTCGCATATGCGAAAATTCGCACGCCAGTCTCACACAGTAGTATTAGAGCCTTCTTTACACCACACAAGCTGGAAGCAGAGAGGGGTGATCACTGTGATGTGTACTGTGGAAAAAAACAAAAAAAAATGAATATTCGTAATTACGAATATATAGTGCTTTATTCGCGAATAAAATTTGCATTGCGAATATTCGTGAGCAACACTACTGCCAGTGCCCCACCAGTGGACCTCAGCCTGTCTGAAACACAGATCAGATCAAACTTCAGCGCATTCAGTCCTAAGGAATGGAACACTGCTTTAAAAACAGAAATAAACTGGAAACATGTTAAAAGGCAGAGGTCCTCATCTAACAAGAAACTATCACCTACCAGATAGTCAACAGTCAATGCCACTGGGCAAACACTCCCTCCCATGGTGCAAATGGTCAGCCAAACCCCTTGCGCCTGCTGGTCTGTCTTAGACCTGTGCACGAACACTTTAATGCAGCCCAAGCTAAACAGAACATTAGTCCCGGACAGACATCCTGCGCAATTGGCACTGGGGAAAACAAGCTCCCCAATGAGTAATGCAGCAAAAAATGCTGCCACAAATGCAGCCCTAAATAGAGCTGTTTTAAAAGCAGAGCAACACACATGTCTAAAACGGCCACCAAACGCTTCAACATGGCAAGGCAAAGGTCATCTGGAATACCTTGGACCCTGCTCCTTTTTCCACCCACGAAAGATCTGACGCACAACGAAAAACTTAGTGACATCAACAAAACCATGCAATTCTAACATAAATGCCACTCTGCTTAAGCCTTTACTCTTCCATGTTCACGGAACCACTGACGGCCAGATCAAACATTCAAGCTCTGCTCTACCACTAACCACAAGTGTTCTGGACAAACTTACCCGTCTTACAGTGCTGTTGAATGTAGATCCCGGAACAGCCGCATCTGAGAACGAGTTGGCAACAGTGTTAGCAACCCGAAACCATATATATATATAATATATTACAACACAATACCAAATGGTGCTGCAAAGCCAAAACCGGTAAGGAGAAGACAAAGAGTTCACCACCTGTACGACTGACATATTATCAGACCAGAACCATATTCTTTGATCTGGCATGCCAGCTCCACAGTTCCACAGCAACAATAATTGGAAATAGCTTCAACAGCTTGATATTCCTGGTCAGACCAGACTCCTCAGATACCTTGGGCCACACATTCCGACACCAAAACGACCCAAAACAGCTTCAAAACCCATACCACCAGCTGCATCTGTAAACCATTGAGGATCAAAACTACTAAATTCATCCATTCGGTATACTGCCCTGCCATTAAAGGTATACAATAATGTCTGGCAAACCAGCAAATCCTCCCGTAGGCACTGTGTAATACACACAAAATGATCAAGGTGACGTATCCCCTTCGTCACCAAGGATAGACATCAAGAGAATACCCTACTTATTGGGATCACCCTGCACTAATAAACCCAACAGTGATTACAATTGCCGCAGAGCTAGCTTCTTTGAAACCAGGAACTAATCAATGAGCGAAACCAGCCTTCACAATTGTCAGCTGGTAACCGACACACCATATCTACATTATCCAGTTCAATATCCAAAAAAACAACAAACACATGACTGGACTCTCTGTTTTGTCTTCCGCAATGGAGACCCCTCTCCTCGCCATCAGCTGCTGAAAAGAGAAAGGCACAAGTACCATTTCCTTGCAGGACCACAAAGAAAAAAATCATCCAAATAATGCGTCGAAGAACAGACCCCCGTCTCAAAGCAAACCATCCAATCCCAAAAAGAACTAAATGACTCAAAATAACTACAGGAAATTGAAAACCTCATGGGGAAGCACAAGTCCATAAAACCCATCGTCCAACCGACAGCCTAACAAATGAAAGTAATCAGGGTAAACAGGCAACAAGCAAAAATGTCCGATTTGGCTAGGAGAGCTCCGGGCCCAACCCATTTCCCCAACTGAACTGCAAAATCAAAAGAGGTATAGAACACCGCCATCTCCTCCTTAGATATCCATCATTGATCCGATCCCCAGACAGAAAAGATTAATGATGAATCAAACAAAACTTGCCTGACTCCTTTTTGGGGACAAAGCCAAGAGGGGATACCCTCAGGTTGTTAAATGGAGGGTCCAAAAATGGACCTGCCATCCTGCCCAACGCTACTTCTGTGTAAACCTTTTGTGTTGCTAGAACCATTCGCAGCCAACAACAAAGACTTCGAAGATTGGTGCGGCATAAAGAAACTGTATGTAAAACCTTCACACAGCAGTGTGGCCTCCTGACTCTTTGGATATAATCTTACCCATGGCTGCATCTCTGTGATGCTCATTGGTGTTCTCTGTTGAATCTGCAGGGCCCACCTTGGAAGGTTGTCTAGCCTTGCTGAAACACCGAAGGGCCAAAGGAGCACCGCCACATATGGAGCATTTGTGACAAATTCTACAAATGGCATAAAACCAACAATGTCCCTTTTGTAAAGCCAACAGACTCCCGTGGGACGGTGTGTCAGCATTTTGGAGGAAGCTCCGGAACTGCCGGTTCCCCCAGGAATGGAGCGCGTTTGTTTTTGTGCCAATATCAACTGAATCCAAACATCCGTGGCCTTAGATGCCCAACCAATGTTAAGGCCAACCTTCGTCTAAACTTTTCACCATAGCACTAGCAGGCCACACCACTGTGCAGCTTGTGGGTGCTATAAATAGTGTCAAGATAAACAAAATGTTCCATCCCTTTTTCAGCAAAACCCTGAATACAATTGCCAAAAGTATTGGCAACCTTAGCCTTCGTATCTGAACCTTTTTCAAAAACCTTTTCTTTGTCTACCGCCACATGATCCACTGAGACCAGAGACCAATTGTCAACAAATTCCCCTTTCCAAATTTGTTCCCTCATCTCTGTAGACAGTTGAGTGGCTAATGTGGTGGGCCACACCACAGAACAAAGAATCTCTAAATGTCAACCTGGCTAACTCAATCCTGACCAGCTGTGTCCCATCTAAACCCACAACCTCAGCTAAAGGAGGAAGCTCAACTCTATGGAAAAAAGAGAGCTGCCAGAAGGCATGTTCCTATCTTGCAATATCCCATTTGTCCTGCAGGGTGCACTATAACCACTTATTTTTCCTGCCTGTACTCAGCTCTCCAGCATCTGCAGAGGAAGTTTCTGCAAAAACTGTGGAGTTATGCCCCCGAGTAAGTGAGCCAGTTATTTGAGCTGCACCAGTGTTAGAGAAGCCAGCCAAATCCTGAGTGCCTGCAATCCCTGCCTGCTGCACAGGACCTTGTTTCAGGCACGCTGCAACACTGGCAGGTACCGCACTGCGGACCAGGAGGGGTGGGAGGTACAACATTATCTTCCAGAGCAAAGCTGAAAGAAGCATGCCTTATCCCTGTGCTGCCAAAAGCCTCCATGATCTCCCCTGAGTGTAGTGCTGACCCAGCACAGAGGGGGCTGAACGCATAAGGACAGGACATGGGGGAGCCACTTGGCTGAAAAGAACCCCTGGACCTGCCATCACTAGTCTTCTCTTTGCCCTTTGCATCTGTGAAGGAGGAGGGAGTTTGGCAACAGGGCTAGTTGTGAGCTGAGCAGGAGGCCTAGTTCGCCTCTGAGGCCTACCTCATTCCTGCGGTGTCCCAGCAAACAATAGCTCTCCTGTGGCTTTGGACTGCTTTGGGCAGCTTTGCAGCACAAGGTGTTGAGCCCACCAGAGTCTTAGGCCCCTTTCACACTACATAATTACTCTATTTTCGGAGTTCCGTCAGAAAATCGGCAGTTAAACGGCAGTTACAAAATCCTATACGGCCTTTAGAAAATCCCATTATAGTCTATGTGATTTTTCTAATAGCCGTTTTAACCCGTTATTAATAACGACCGTTATTTTGTGACGGAAGATAGTAACGGGAGAAATATTTCATGAACTATTTCTCCCTTTACTATCTTCCATCACAAAATAACGGCCTTTATTAATAACGGGCTATAACAGGTTAAAACGGCTATTAGAAAAATCTTATAGACTATAATGGGCCGTATAGGATTTTGTAACTGCCGTTTTACTGCTGATTTTCTGACGGAACTTCGAGAACGGTGTAATTATGTAGTGTGAAAGGGGCCTTATTGTTATACCAATTATGTTTGCACTTTATTAAAAAGTAATATATTTTTCTGGTAAAATTCTATTGTTATCTGTATGTATGTTATTAATATGTTAGGAGCTGTGTAAACCCCATGTGACCCTGCCTGCCAATAGGAACCCATAAATTCTCCCCCTTATAGTGTAGTGGGGGAGGAGTTGCCCCAGTAGTGTGTGAGCTGAGCCACAGTCTGGTTCAGGTGTTGTAGTGCTGTGTGCTCTGAGGGAAGGCCTAGCTCAAATCTACTTAATAGGGTCATTCTGCAAGGATCTCCCGTACATTGGAAGTTCATGTCCTGATGGAAAAGGCTACAAGACCTTGACAGAACCCTACCTACCAGGATTCATCTACCCGTCTTACAAGTCAGTATTAATCTATCTGGTGAAATCACCACAAGTCCCAGCAAGGCAACAGGACTCCCGAGGGGTTCCTGTCTGCTTAATACCATCTGCACCCTGCTCAGTTAACACAGTTATCTGTAACCTGACGTTGGTGTGTTCATTTACTTCCCGTGTCTGGCCCAGGAGACGCTGTCTCTAACCTTGGACCGTGTATAGGATAATGGTGCCCTGGCGTCACAAAGTGATTAGGTATTTTTTCTAATACCCCCGTGGCTACCACATTCCTGTAGAGGCCGTGCTCTAATGAGAGCACCTCTGCAGCATCTGATGTGGTCAGCTTCCCCTTCTTACACCACTTTTTCTAAACACCAAGCATTCCAAATCATTGGCCATGCTTAGAAGGAACCAACCTTACTACAGCTAGCAAAAATGAAGCTCACCACATTTGCTCAGCAGCTGAAGGACAAAGAGGATCCTCTTCCTGTAACCCCATGTATTTATCAACCACCACACCACTCCCCTCACACCACACCTACCAATCGCAGGACCTCCCTGCTAGACCAATAGAAGCTCCTATTAAAGCTACAACGCCCCTGCAGTCCCTGGCACTTTCCCTTAGCTGTTTACAGCCATCTACACCACCCACTGGGCAATAATCCCCTTAAATATACAAACAATAATAATCTGTACTACCAGTAATCCCAATACCACAGATATATAGATGATTACAATATTGTACAAAACATTATGCAAAGCTCCGACGTCAATCAAGCATGAGTGGCTGAGAGGAGGGCTCCCACTAATACCTACTTACCCAATAAGATATGTGGGTTTAGATTTTAACAATTCAGGGAATAGCCAGATGGACCTTCAACTTAATTTTATTAATGGGAGTGACAAATCGTCCGGAACTGACGTATCTCGTGAATGACCTTGAAAAAAACTTAACAACATGTGCTTTGGCTTTATAAACTGCATCAAAAAACCTGAACCTGGGAACACATCAGGTTTAAATTAGAAGTAACAATAGGAGGCATTATGTACTAAGCTGCTCAAGGGGTATTTTGTGTGCTAATATTATGTATAAACAGATAAGGACGATACTGATGACATAAAATAAAGGGGCAAAGCTGTTTATCCAATATGGGTTTGTTCAAAGATTAAAAGGACCAGGCAGAGTGTGGAGGTGGAGCCTGGTACGTTGCACATGTTGCTTCTTATCTAAGCTGAGACTGTTCTTATGTCAGGATATCTGGATTGATAGACATGTAAGGATTATAGTAGTCTTCAGTATTACACTGCGTGATGGGGTCCTAAATCGCTTTCACCACAGTGAGTACGAAAGTTTACTGAAATGTAATATCTTGTATAAAACTACTTTATGTTCAGCAAAACATAAGGGGTGTATAGAGGTTACTCTGTTCTTGAGGTAAGATTCCAGGGAGGAAGTTTGGTAATGCATGATGGGGACACGGTAAGGCTGGGTTCACACCACGTTTTGTAACTACGGTTCCTGTATACGGCTGGGAGGAGGGGGGCGGGGCTTAATCGCGGCGCCCGCACTCAGCCGTATTCGGGAACCGTATTTAATGCATGTCTATGAGCCGACCGGAGTGAACCGCAGCCTCCGGTTGGCTTCGTTTTAGGCCGTATGCGGTTTCCCGACCGCAGGCAAAAACTTCGTCGACCGCGTTTTTGCCTACGGTCGGGAAACCGCATATGGCCGGAAAAAAAAAAACCATACGTTTTTGAAAATTTTGTCCATTTTTAATGGGAGGGGTGTTGGGTGGGGACTTTAGAATGCAAATGCGCATGTGCAAAGTAAAAACCGTACATGTTTTCCTGTATGGAACCATATACATGTGCGTTTCCCATTGACGTCCATGAAAAAAAAAAACGTATGCGGTTGCAGTACGGTTTTTGAACAGGAGTCAAAACCATGGTTGACCACGATTTTGTCTCCGGATTAAAAACCCTACTGCAACCGCATACGTTTTTTTTTTTTAACATGGACGTCAATGGGAAATGCACATGTATACGGTTCCATACGGGAAAACGTACACAGTTTTAACTTTGCACATGCGTTTTATGCAAATCATAACTTTGCCTTTTACACCGTTCAATTGTTGGCTGAACAGTCTGATTATTGTCCCACGTAAAAGACCCATCGCTCAACGATAAATGAGAAATCCTTTGTTCATAAGTTGATAGCTGGGATTGTGCAGCCCTAAAGATAAGTTGGCCTGCCGGGGGATATGTGGCTGGCAGTGATGGTTTATTGCATTGATGGGAGCACAGGTGTTTTTCAATGGCTGGGGTGGCTGATGTGTGGGAGGGAGGAAATTGACCTCAGACTTACAAACAAGGAATTATAGGACTTGTAGTTGGAGGGAGGGAACTCCAACAGGAAATAGCCAGTTCACAAAAAGATAGCCACAGCATTAAGGTTGTATCAGAACATAGCTGTTTACCTCCAAGACAAGCATGGATCCTTCCTAAGCATGTCCATTACTGTCTGGCAAATAAGTACTGGAATACAATTTATTTTAAATCAATTGGTGCCAGAAAGTTAAACAGATTTGTAAATTACTTCTATTAAAAAAATCTTTCCTTTACTTATCAGCTGCTGTTTACTACAGAGAAAGACCTTTTCTTTTTGAATTTCTTTTTTGTCTGTCCACAGTGCTCTCTGCTGACACCTCTGTCTGTCTCAGGAACTGTTCAGAGTTGGAGCAAATCCCCATAGCAAACCTATCCTGCTCTGGACAGTTCCTGAAATAGACAGAGGTGTCAGCAGAGAGCACTGTGGTCAGACATAAAATAAATTTAAAAAGAAAAGAACTTTCTCTGTAGTAAACAACAGCTGATAAGTACTGGAGGGAAGTCATTTACAAATCTGTTGAACTTTCTGGCACCAGTTGATTTAAAATAGAGTACCCCTTTAACCCCTTGCAGTAGAATGCTGTTTATAAACGGCGCTGCGGCACGGTTATGAAGCAAGCTCAGGAGCTAAGCTCGCATCATACCGACACGGTCCCGGCTGCTATCTGCAGCCAGGACCCGTGGCTAATGCCAGACATCGCCATTCAGGCAGATGTCTGGCATTAACTCTTTAGACGTGGAGAACAAAGTTGATCACCACGTCTAAAGTGAAAATGAAAGCTTCCCGGCAGCTCAGTGGCTGATCGGGACCACCATGGTGAAAGTTAATAAAGATTATTTAACCACTAATCCCTAATAAATACTGTGTAAATAAAAATAAACATATGTGGTATCGCCACGTGCGTAAATGCCCGAACTATAAAAATATATCATTAATTAAACCACACGGTCAATGATGTATGTGCAAAAAAATTCCAAAGTCCAAAATGGCGTATTTTTGGTCACTCTTTACACCATAAAAAAATGAATAAAAAGCGATCAAAGCAAAAAACTTCAGATTACGACACAAAAAATGCAAAAAATGAGCCCCATACCGCCCCGTATGCGGAAAAAAAAAAAAAAACCTTAAGGACCAAGCCCATTTTCACCTTAAGGACCAGAGCATTTTTTGCACATCTGACCACTGTCACTTTAAGCATTAATAACTCTGGGATGCTTTTACTTATGAATTTGATTCCGAGATTGTTTTTTCGTGACATATTCTACTTTAACATAGTGGTACATTTTTGTTGATACTTGCATCATTTCTTGGTGAAAAATTCCAAAATTTCATGAAAAATTTGAAAATTTAGCATTTTTCTAACTTTGAAGCTCTCTGCTTATAAGGAAAATGGATATTGCAAATACATTATATATTGATTCACATATACAATATGTCTACTTTGTGTTTGCATCATAAAGTTGACATGTTTTTACTTTTGGAAGACATCAGAGGGCTTCAAAGTTCAGCAGCAATTTTCCAATTTTTCACAAAATTTTCTAAATCGGAATCTTTCATGGACCAGTTTCGTTTTGAAGTTGATTTGAAGGGTCTTCATATTGGAAATACCCCATAAATTACCCCATTATAAAAACTGCACCCCTCAAAGTATTCAAAATGACATTCAGAAAGTGTTTTAACCTTTTAGGTGTTTCACAGGAATAGCAGCAAAGTGAAGGAGAAAATTCTAAATCAGCATTTTTTACACTCTCATGTTCTTGTAGACCCAGTTTTTGAATTTTTACAAGGGGTAAAAGGAGAGAAATCCCCCCAAAATTTGTAACTCAATTTCTCTCGAGTAAGGAAATACCTCATATGTGTATGTAAGGTGTTCGGTGGGCGCAGTAGAGGGCTCAGAAGGGAAGGAGCGACAATGGGATTTTGGAGAGTGAGTTTTTCTGAAATGGTTTTTGGGGACATGTCACATTTGGGAAGCCCCTATAGTGCCAGAGCAGCTAAAAAGAACCCATGTGGCATACTATTTTGCAAACAACACCCCTCAAGGAACGTAACAAGGGGTACAGTGAGCCTTAACACCCCATGGGTTTTTGACGACTTTTCGTTAAAATTGGATGTGTAAATAAAATAAAAAAATGTTTTCACTAAAATGATGTTTTTTTTCCCAAACTTACCATTTTTACAAGAGGTAATAGGAGAAATGCCCCCCAAAATTTGTAACCCCATTTCTTCTGAGTATGGAAATACCCCACATGTGGATGTAAAGTGCTCTGCTAGCGAACTACAATGCTCAGAAGAGAAGGAGTGCCATTGGGCTTTTGGGGAGAGAATTTGTTTGGAATAGAAGTCGGGGGCCATGTGCGTTTACAAAGCCCCCTGTAGTGCCAGAACAATGCATTACAAGGCTCAGAAGAGAAGGAGCACCATTGGGCTTTTGGAGAGAGAATGTGTCTGGAATTGAAGGCCATGTGTGTTTACAAAGCCCCCCTGGTGCCAGAACAATGGGCCCCCCCCCACATGTGACCCTATTTCGGAAACTACACCCCTCACTGAATGTAATAAGGGGTGCAGTGAGCATTTACACCCCACTGGTGTTTGACAGATCTTTGGAACAATGGGCTGTGCAAATGAAAAATTAAATTTTTCATTTTTACGGACCACTGTTCCAAAAATCTGTCAGACACCTGTGGGGTGTAAATGCTCACTGTACCCCTTATTACATTACGTGAGGGGTGTAGTTTCCAAAATGGGGTCACATGTGGGGGGGCCCATTGTTCTGGCACCAGGGGGGCTTTGTAAACGCACATGGCCTTCAATTCCGGACAAATTTTCTCTTCAAAATCCCAATGGCGCTCCTTCTCTTCTGAGCCTTGTAGTGCACCCTCAGGGCACTTTACGCCCACATATTGGGTATTTCCTTACTCAGGAGAAATTGCATTACAAATTTTGGGGGGCTTTTTTTCCTTTTACCTCTTGTGAAAATGAAAAGTATGGGGCAACACCAGCATGTCAGTGTAAAAAAAAATTTTTTTTTCCACTAACATGCTGGAGTAGACCCCAACTTTACCTTTTCATAAGGGTAAAAGGAGAAAAAGCCCCCAAAATTTGTAACACAATTTCTCCCAGGTACGGAGATACCCCATATGTGGCCCTAAACCGTTGCCTTGAAATACGACAGGGCTCCGAAGTGAGAGAGCGCCATGCGCGTTTGAGACCAAAATAAGGGATTTGCATAGGGAGGGACCCAGATGCAAGAATTACACTTGCCTCCGATACCAAAAATACCCTACGGCAGTGTTTCCCAAACAGGGTGCCTCCAGCTGTTGAAAAACTTCCAGGATGCCTAGAAAGTGAATGGCTGTCCAGCAATACTGGGAGTTGTTTTGCAACAGCTGGAGGCTCCGTTTGGGAAACAGTGTCATACGAGAATTTTTTTTATTTGGTGGGGACGTCTGTGTAGGGGTATATGTATATGTAGTGTTTTAAACTTTATTATGTGTAAGTGTAGTGTAGTGTTTTTAGGGTACACTCACACGGGCGGGTTCACAGCGAGTTTGAGCTGCAGCGGAAAATTTGCTGCATCTCAAACTTGTAGCAAGAACTCGCTGTAAACCTGCCCGTGTGAATGTACCCTGCTGTTGCAAGACTACCACTACCAGTATGCCCTTTGGCTGTCTGTGCATGCTGGGGGTTGTAGTTATGCAACAGCTGGAGGCACACTGGTTGCAAAACACTGAGAGTTTGTTATTTAACTCAGTGTTTCCCAACCAGTGTGCCTCCAGCTGTTGCAAACCTACAACTCCCAGCATGCCCAGACAGCCGAAGGACATATTGGGAGTTGTAGTTTTGCAACATCTGGAGGGCCACAGTTTGGACACCACTGTGCAGTGGTGTCCAAACTATAGCCCTCAAGATGTTGCAAAACTTCAACTCCAAGCATGCCCAGACTGTCAAGGCATGCTGGGAGTTGCAGTTCTGCAACATCTGAAGAGCCACATGTTGCAGAACTCCCAGCATGCCTGGACTGTCTGGGCATGCTGGGAGTTGTAGTTTTGCTACATCTGGAAGGCTTATAGTTTGGACACCACTGCACAGTGGTGTCCAAACTGTGGCCCTCCAGATGTTGCAAAACTACAACTCCCAGCATGCCCAGACAGGCTTTGGCTGTCTGGGCTTGCTGGGAGTTGTAGTTTGGCAACTCCTAGGACGCAGCAGTGAAGATCACTTACCGCTGATCTTTACTGCTGCGTCTGCCGCTGCCTCCGCCGGTCCCGCGATGCCTCTGCCGGTCCCGCAATGCCTCCGCCGGTCCCGCGATGATCCCTGCGATCATGTCTCGGGACCCTCCGCCATCTTCCCCCCACTCTGTCCCGACATCCAGGGGCGGGGCAGAGCGGGGATTTCAACTTTAACCCCCCGCCCCCCTCCTGCCATTGGTCACTAGTCCTAACAACCAATGGCAGGGGTTTAGGAGCGAGGTGGCAGCTGCCACCTCGCTCCTATACCTTAAGATGATAGGGGCAGTCTCTGACAGCTCCGTTCATCTTTATTTTCCAGGCGATCGGGTAACCAGAGACCCGATCGGCCCGGAACCCCGCAAGTCCTTGTCATTAGTCAGTCACTTACTGACTGACAAATGACAACGATCAGCAGCAGGGGACCAGTCTGATTGGTCCCCAGCTGCATAGTGTCATCGGTCAGCTGTCCAGAACCGCTGCGATGACGTTTCTATCACCATGCCAACGGACATTTATAAACGTCCATTTGCCTTAAGTCACAGGAAAAATGGACGTTCATAAACGTCCATTTACTGTAAGGGGTTAAACATATTCATTTTCGGGCATGTAGTTATGATTTTTTCCAGAAGTACGACAAAATCAAACCTATATAAGTAGGGGATCATTTTAATCATATGGATCTACAGAATAAAGAGAAGGTGTCATTTTTACTGAAAAATTTACTGGGTAGAAACGGAAGCCCCTAAATGTTACAAAATGGCGTTTTTTCTTCAGTTTTGTTGCACAATTATTATTTTTTTTTGTTTCGCCGTAGATTTTTGGGTAAAATAATTGATGTCAATACAAAGTAGAAATAGTGGCGCAAAAAATAAGCCACCATATGGATTTTTAGGAGCAAAATTGAAAGGGTTATGATTTTTAAAAGGTAAGGAGGAAAAAATGAAGGTGCAAAAACGGAAAAACCCTCAGTCCTTAAGGGGTAAAGTACAGTATAATGGTGGGAATTTATAATTAGTGGCAGAGCAATTTTGTTGTCTGTCCTAGGCGCAAATCTTTGCACAGTGGCATTTTTGCGCAAGAGGTTTCTGCCTATTTACATGGTGTAGCAGTAAGTGCTTTTGTAGAAAGTAGTGTTCTATTTGTTTAGCTTTGCAGTGGTACTGTATTTCTGAAATGCGTCTGTGGTAGAGGGTGTGATGCAAGGCAGATGGAAGTACCCTAGGGGCAGATGGCATTAACCCCTTGTATTCGTGATGCCAGGGCATGGTTTATCCTCAGTACCACCCGAAGGTATACCGCTGGATACTGGGCTAGGCACGGGGGCAATAATGACTCCGACGCCAAGTTACGGATAACGGTAGCTTTACTGAGTGACAGATGGTACAGTCTATACAGTATAGCCAGGCCCACAGAGGTGACCAGTGACTTCAGAGGCCTTAAGGGCTTGCTGGGGCTTGCAGTGGTTTTGGACAATTTAGTGCAGGCCACATTGACTTGACAATAGATGACAGTGACTTGACTGGAGACTGACTAAGCTGTGACTTTAGCTTACTTGTAGACTTGTAGCTTGTGGCTGCAGACTTGACTTGAGGCCTCCTATGACTCCAGACACACTCTTGTCTTCAGAGACCTTAAGGTCTTGCTGGGACTTCTAGTAGATGGGGTCAATTTAATGCTGGCCACGTTGACTTGACAAATGATGACTGTGACTGACTTGACTTGTGACTGATGACTGACAAGACTGTGGCTTACTTGCAGGTTTGTAGCTTGTGGCTGCAGACTGGACTTGAGGCCTCTTATGACTCTGGACACAAACTTAGGCACAGCTTGACTGGACCTCAGCAAAGACTAAGAGAGCAGAGGCTCCACCCAGGGCTTATATGGGGGAGGTTCTGGTGTGGTCCCATTGGTAACCCCTAGGTCACCTGGTCACTGATACCTCCTGGGTAACAATCACATGACAAATCACATGGTAAACAGTCTTAAAGATATAACACTCTTACATATATAACATAGGGATTATACACTGCAGGGAGGCTTCCTGATAGGGCAGCAAGGGTACGAGGTAACACCTCTGGGCCACCACAATTCTTTATATACATAGCATAGGGGATAATATACAATTACAGTAGAACAGATGCAGGGGGGGCCTTCTGGGAGGCTGCCTGACAGGGCAGCAAGGTTACAGGGTAACAAATCCCGTACTGGGCCACCGCATTTCTTTTTGGCGTAAATTAATGTGCAAAGCATGACCTTTAGGTGCAAACTCACACCATCCAGGACCACATTTAGAAACTTGTCTACATCTAAGCTACTTTGCTATTTATATTTAAAAAAAATGTACACCTCTTTGATATATGTGGGGGAAGTACACATGACATATGTCCAGGCAAAAAGGGGTAAAAAGAACTTGAAAATGTAAATTTTCCCCCAGTGTCCACCCTTCAACACCATAGTGTTTCTCTTTTACTCTAAATGGGTGCAGGTCCAAAATTTGGTGCCAATTTATCTGTTTTTTTAATTTTTTTTTATGGAGCTCCAGATAGGGAGCTTATACCGTGAATTCAATAATGAAACAGTAACCAGTTCCTCCTAGTGATGTCTGCAGGCAACCAACAATCTATGTCTATGCAGGGGACATGAAGCTCTGTATCAGAAGAAAATGACCCGTAAATGATATAATCAGGACAGAATATTGGACCAAAAATTGAGTTCCTGCTATGAGTTTGACTGGTGATAATCTACAACTCCCATTATGCCTTGACAGCCTATGGCTCTCCAGCTGTTGCAAAACTACAATTCCCATCATGCCCTGACAGCCTGTGGCCCTCCAGTAGTTTTGCAACAGCTCAGGGGTATTACAGGAGGTGCAGGAGTTCAGCTGCTTCATGACAGAATGGACTTTGGCTACAGAAGATGAGATAAGATGTACAGTATTTAGTGGAGGCAGCGTGCTGCAGTAGGACAGAATACGGCCTGTACTTTACCTCAGAACATGAGCACATTTTCTTCTCTTGTTTAGCCTTGTGATTTGCAAAGAGAACATCGACTCACCAGACGTCCTCACTTCCCCCTTGGCTACTCTGAGAGAACTGCTTAAGTAATAGGCATGCAATGGGTAAGAATTTCATTGTTTTCATTTTACAGTGTCTTCCATTTAGACTAAAATGCGAAATTCCTTTAGATTATTAACTTAAAGATCTAAGATCCTTAGACACTTTAACAGAAAGTCTTATGCTTCAATATTCCTGGAGAATACCTTCACCAAGGTGACTGCTCTGTTTTCTTTGTAGGATTGATCAGCTGATATGTACAGAGAACTCTCTTCTGGAAGACACGGTCATATAACAGGCCACCTCTGACCATCCATGATCCTTTGACCTTTTAGTGGACAGTCTCTACTGCTTGGAAACCTTGAGGACAGAGCAAAGTAGTCAGACATGGCTTTTGTTACTCACCTGTTGGCGTGTATCTTTGGAACCGGTGCATGGGTTGCTATCAACGGTCTATGGGTAGAACTTCCACTTATAGTGAATGATGTTCCTGAAGGATGGTACTTACCATCATATCTTACCATCCTTATCCAAATGGCCAACATTGGCCCTCTATTTGTTACTATAATGCACAAGGCAAAGCCTGGCTGGGTGAAAGAGGTTGTGATTATATATATTATTATTGTCCTGGGAATCGTGGCTTTGTTTCTGTTGGCCTTTTTCTGGAAAGAAACCACCTGGATTGCCGGGCAGCTACACAGTACAGGATTCCTGATCTTAACCTTTTTCTTGTCGGTGGTGGATTGTACTTCATCAGTGACCTTCCTGCCCTTCATGATGCAACTACAACCCAAGTACATAACTACATACTTCATTGGCGAGGGGCTCAGTGGTCTCTTTCCCGGATTACTGTCTCTGATTCAAGGCGTTGGAATGATGAAGTGTGTGAATGTTACACGAAATGAGAACACAACTCAACCTTGGTTGAATGCTACAGATGGTGGATACTACATAGAAACCCAATACCTTCCAGCCAACTTCTCTGTTCAAGTCTTCTTGTTCCTTCTCACAATTATGATGGTTTTCTGCCTGGTGGCTTTTTTCTTCTTAACGAGACTATCCCAGGAAGACAGCTCCAATACTTCCTTACTTCAGAGTTCTGTCACCCTTAATTCTTACTCTACGACTGATGTGAAGCTTTCATGTAATTCGGGGCCTTCTGATACAAGTAAGAGCACAGAGGACATCAAGTATGACAGCGGGAATTCTTCAGACCCAGATACTAATAAAGTAAAGTATTCTTGGGGTCACTACGCTCTAATTTACTTTCTTACTGGATGGGTGAATGCTCTCACCAATGGAATTTTGCCATCTATTCAGACATACTCTTGCATGCCATATGGTAACTTGGCTTACCATCTTTCTGCTGCACTGGGCTCCATGGCTAATCCTCTGGCTTGCCTCATTGCCATGTTCCTACCTAGCAGGTAAGAGATAATGTTTGCACACAATTTTTTAATTAATGGAGATTCTTATCACGAGACAACTTTTTCAGCACATGCATTTAGATGTAAAGAGTTTCACTAATTAAATATGTAGGGATGTCCTGACACTGATGCTGGTATCACTATCAGCACTGATACCGGACAATTGCATGAGTACTTGTACTGGGGCAAATGTCCTCGATACCAATCTTGATACCTGCAGACCATAAAAATCTATCCTGAGACCCCCAATAAGTTCCCTCCACTCGCATAAAGAGGCCTCTTTATTGTTCATTACACTACCTGGAGTGATGAATGGCCTGCTGTGCAATGAGATTAAGAAGAAGGTCCTGCATCACTTACAGAACTGAGGATGCAAAGGCCTCAACGTAGGAGCAAAGTGAAGGTGAGTGTTTTTTTTTATTATTACCTACCTTCTTAGAACATCATCCTTATAGGGGGATTCCCCACCTATCTTCTGGGGGCTTTTACCTAGAAGGGGAGGATTACCTACCTACTTACCTACTGGGGGCTTCTACCTAATAGGAGGGATTCCCTACCTACTGGTGGCTTGTACTTAATTGGGAAGGGAGGGGGGGGATTTGTTACCTAACTACTTGGGGAATATCCTAATTATGATTGTCAGTAAGGGTCTAATGTCAGACGTTCGCCTAAGCCTTCACCTAACAAAATCTAGAGCCACCTTTGCTGTCACATGACATTGAAAAAGTGTCAGTAACTGGTATCAGTGAGAATTTGAAAAAAAAAAAGTACCGGTTCTCATAGTCTGTTTTAAGTAAATGGTAAGGGGACATTCCCTTTTAATATGTACTAAAAAAATCTGATTAAAACTCCAGGCTGGGGCAATGGCCCAGATTTACCAATCTGTCTGATTTTTGTTTCAGGCATATACTATGGGGGCAATTTATCAAAACCTGTCCAGAGGAAAAGTTGCCCAGTTGCCCATAGCAACCAATCAGATCGCTTCTTTCATTTTGAAGAGGCCTTTTTTTAAAATGAAAGTAGCGATCTGATTGGTTGCTATGGGCAACTCAGCAACTTTTCCTCTGGACAGGTTTTGATAAATTGCCCCCATAGCAACCAATCACAGCTCAGCTTTTATTGCTATGTTTGGGTCTATTCACACGTACAGTATCCTGTGCATATTTGATGCATA
Source organism: Hyla sarda (assembly GCF_029499605.1). Taxonomy (NCBI): domain Eukaryota; kingdom Metazoa; phylum Chordata; class Amphibia; order Anura; family Hylidae; genus Hyla; species Hyla sarda. The sequence continues at coordinate 71,065,036 of NC_079200.1, read as the reverse complement.
GGATTTGAAGCTGTGTTCAGTCATTTACTTTACATTGAAATCTACAGCACATCAAATACAGGTGTGATGGTGAACCAGCACCAAAGTATTCCTCATAATTCTTCCTGAGATTCAGATTTATTTTGTAGGTAACTTAGGCCATTTGTCTATGTGTTATGGAGGGGGCAGGGTGTTCTGTTGTCATGGTTGGTAGGTCTGGACATGAGATGGACACAGGAAGATGCTGAAAATGCAAATTATTCCTGCTGCCCACCTTAGGTCTGAGGGAAGACACCTTGGAGACGCTGGAGGTGCCCCCCTTCCCCTTCAGGAATCTGGGAAGGTAAGAAGAGCTGGGTGGGGATTCAGAGTAGTGTGTGATGTCCCAGAGACAGGACCTGTTGTTAGTACAGAGCCTGCTGGGACATGTAGTACCCCAATAGTTGGGGAGTCTTGTGCTGGAGTTGGTGTGTGATGATCTCAGGGTTAAGAGTTGCTGCTAGTACAACACTGCCCTGGGAGATTGTGCCCCACAATCTGGAGAATTGTAGTGATAGAGGATCTGAGGCTGAGGCCACCCTCTGGAATAAGGAATCGTGACTGTGTTACCTGTGGACTTAGATGTGGACCCCTGTGTACTGAGGAGCAGATGTGATAATCGGACCCCCAGGAAACCTGAGGTACCACTAGACGTGGAGCTGTTATCTGTGGACAATATATTGGAGTGTGGAGTGTTGGACCCGGTGTGGAATCCCGGGATCTGCAGTTTGTTCCTTCCCCAGTGCCCAGTGACTGTGCCCTTCTGTTGCCCATTGTTTGCCCAGACTCCGGATCACCCCCTCATTCTGTGGATTGTGTTTTGTGATCTTTGCCAATAAACCTGGTGCTGTTCTCCCATCTCTTGCTCTGTTGATTGTGTGACAATCCCTGAGTGGCGAACTCTGTCACAACTGGTGGCAGCGGTGGGATAAACAGAGAGGAGAGAAATGGACAAAAGAACATCAGATCAGGAGGGCTACACGGAGGAGATCCATCCAGGAGATCATCTTCCAGGAGATTGTGGATTTAATGGGAGCAGATGCTACTGTGGATGGTGGGTGCTAGGCTTGGGCCACAGCTCTCAGATGGGCAAGAAATAAACAAGTTACTTTGCAAGCTAAGGAGTTGTGCAAGGAGGTAATTGACTTACTTGGGCCAAAGGCCACAGCAGATGATGAGAAGTGGGCCTGGAACTGGTCTCTAAGCATAGAGTGCCACCTCTTATAGAGTTATATGAGGAGTGGGAGGTCAGCCCAGAGTCTCACACCTACATATTTGAAGAAGAAACCCCAGAGTGTCCTGAAGAGCGGGCTGTCAAGCATGGTGGCGGCATAGGCCATGGGGAAGCAGCTTCAGTGCATATCGGTGTGCCTTCAGAATTAGACCCTGTGGAAAGTGGAGAATCTTGTGTAGATGCTGCTGGGCCTCATGAGTCTCTTGATATAGACACCCAGATCTACTTGATGGGCCAGCCGGGACTGAGGAAGAAGAAGCAGACCCAATGCCCTTTGTTTATATTCCTACTGCACCTAACAATGGGCCTTGTCTGCCAGAACCACCGCAGGATTGGGGGGAACCCAAGGAACCCAGTTATGACTCAATGGCTGATGTAGACAAGTCTCATACTGATATAGACACTCCTCATACTGATGAAGATGGTGCAGTGGATACTGACTCTCCTGGATCACAATCCTACAGCATAGATGAGATGAGTATTGGAGAGTCTGTGACTAAACTGGAAAGTAGAGACCCAGAGAAGGGAGCATCACAAGGAGGATCAGACCGTGGATCAATGAGCAGCAGAGGCTTCAATGGTGAAGAGATCCAGGAACATTCTCTATCATTATATGGGGGGAGATCGAGCACTGTTGTGGGAGAAAGACTTCAGGTTGAGCGAGCCTGTGATGGGGCACAAGACCCCGGTCCTGAGCACAGCGGTGACCTCACACATGGTTAGACCTCAGACCCTTCTATTTCATTGTATGGGGGAGATCGAGCGCTGCTGTGGGAGAAGGAGTGATGGAAAAGCGAGCCTGTGATGGAGCCCAAGACCGTGGCCCTGAGGACAGTGGTGTCTTCCAACATGGGGAGACCTCAGACCCTTTTATGTCATTGTGTCCCCTGACGGTTGGGACCCCTTTACCCCTGTCTTCTGCTGCTGAAGACTTTGAGTTCTCCACCAAAGTGGGTCTTGACTGTATCCTCTGGTCTGCTGTGTGTTGGGGTGATGGACTAAAGGAGGAACCAGCATCTACCAATATAATGTGGCCAAGTGTATTATGGGAAAGGGGGACTAGATGGACTGTGCTGAACCTGAGGGAACCTTTCATCTTGATCAAGAGCCCCACAAAGCCCCATGACCGAAGAGTCTCCTTCTGGCTGGACTGACCTGGAAGCCACCTGATCAGGGAATATGGATCTAGCTTCTCACATGGAGTCTGGGAGCCATATTGGAAAGTCTTGTACTTGTGATTATAGCTCCAGACCTCGTCCCCAGACCTCGTACTGGAATACGACTGTGCTTTGGACTTTCTTCATGGACTATGGATTGTGCATAATGGACTATGGATTGTGCATAATGGACTATGGACTGTGTATAATGGACTATGTATTGTGCATAATGGACTATGGACTGTGTATAATGGACTGTGTATAATGGACTTTGTATTCCCACTATGAACCGATAACCATGTCCTCAAAATAGTGAAGTAATGTGACCTATAAGTGAGGTTGCCAGAGGCCTGTGTAGACTCCCTGGCCAGCTCACTTATTGTAAGGGGGGAGAGTTTGTGATGGTGCACCGGCACCAAAGTATTCCGTATAATTCTTCCTGAGTTTCAGATGTATTCTGTAGGTAACTTAGGCCATTTGTCTATGTGTTATGGAGGGGGCAGGGTGTTCTGTTGTCATGGTTGGTAGGTCTGGACATGAGATGGACACAGGAAGATGCTGACCAAAGGAATGCAAATTACCCACCTCAGTTCTGAGGGAAGACACCTTGGAGATGCTGGAGGTGCCCCCCTGCCCCCTTAAAAGAGAAGAGCTGGGTGGGGGATTCAGAGGTAGTGTTTGATGTCCCAGAGACGGGACCTGATGTTAGTACAGAGCCTGCTGGGACATATAGTATCGTAATAGGGGAGTCTTGTGCTGGAGTTAGTGTGTGATGATCTCAGGGGTAAGAGTTGCTTTCAGTACAACACTGCCTGGGAGATTGTGCCCCAGAATCTGGAGAATTTCTGGTATAGAATAGCCAAGGCTGAGGTCGCCTTCTGGAACAAGGAATCGTGTCTGTGCTACCTGTGGACTTAGATGTGGACCCCTGTGAACTGAGGAGCAGATGTGAGAACCGGACCCCCAGGAGACCTGAGGTACCACCAGACGTAGAGCTGTTATCTGTGGACTGTGAACAATACATTAAAGTGTGGAGTGTTGGAACCAAAGCTGAATCCGGGATCTGCAGTTTGTCCCTTCCCCGTTGCCCAGTGACTGTGCCCTTCTGTTGCCCATTGTTTGCCCAGTGACTGTGCCCTTCTGTTGCCCATTAATGCCCAGACTTCAGATCACCCCTCATCCTGTGGATTGTGTTTTGTTTTGTGATTTTTTAATAAACCTGGGGTTATTCTCCCATCTCTTGCTCTGTTGATTATATGACAATCCCTGAGTGGCGAACTCTGTCACAACAGGATACTATGGCCCAGATTTATCAAAGAATGTCTATGGTAGAGCTATTTTCCCACGTTTATTTGGGTGGTGGGTTTGACTAGCATGCATCTTATTTATCAAGAAGGTGCAGTAGGATGATGAATTTTGCGCAGCTCTGCTGTGGTGGGAAAAGCTCTACCACATACACTTTTTCTAGACGCTTGTGAGGGAGGCAAGTAGACACTTTCCCGGGTCCTAAATTTGGCAGGTTAGGTGTTTTTATTTACTTTCACAGAGCTGCTGTGACATTTTTACTTGCATTTTAGATGCTACCATAAAATTTGATTGCGGTGTCTAAGGGGTTGAAGCCGAGCATCACCGTGATCGGTGATGTCTGGCATTAGAGATGGGTCCTGGTGGCAGATAGCCGCCAGGACCACCCAGCTATGACCTGCGCTTAGCTCCTGAGCTCGTGTCATAGAAGGGGAGTGGGATGCTGTTGTCCACAAGAGGTTAAAGGTTGAATGGTGGAATGTAGAAGTGATTCTCAGGCCTACTGGTAGGTGGTGTAGCTTTGCGCCTAAAAAAAAAGTACTTTTGCGCACAAATTAGCGACTTTTGACAAAAGTCGCAAATGATAAATTCATGACCACTGCATGGTCAAAATGAAAAAGTTCTACGGGTAGGCAAAAAGAGTGAAACTGTCTATATCAAAAGATGCATAAAAGTCACTAAATATGCTGCTTGCACCTGAACTTCGCCAAAACATAGACAAAAAAATGCTCTAAAAGCAATGATAAATCTCCCCCTATATGTGTGAGTAGACCCGTAAAAAGGAGAAATGAGGTGTGATTGGTTGCAATCTGTCTGAGACAAAATCAGAAACATTCTTGACTAATAAATCTGGGCCAATGTTTTCACCTTTTTTGGCTATTTTCCCACTTGTTTTTTTTTTTTTTACAGTTTTATTTTTTAATTTTTTTATTATTATTATTATTTTATTTTTTTTTTACCAATGAAAACTCAAAAATTTCCCAAAATACTCAGTGTGAATCCAACCTAAAATGAATTCAATTCAATAATTTAGTCAGGTAAATTATTAAAATGTATTTATATATTGTGTTACGCCGAGCGCTCCGGGTCCCCGCTCCTCCCCGGAGCGCTCGCTACACTTCCCTCACTGCAGCGCCCCGGTCGGTTCCACGGACCCGGGGCGCTGCGTTACCACCTCCGGCCGGGATGCGATTCGCGATGCGGGTAGCGCCCGCTCGCGATGCGCACCCCGGCTCCCGTACCTTACTCGCTCCCCGTCAGTTCTGTCCCGGCGCGCGCGGCCCCGCTCCCTAGGGCGCGCGCGCGCCGGGTCTTTGCGATTTAAGGGGCCACTGCACCGCTGATTGGTGCAGTGGTTCCAATTAGTGTTTACACCTGTGCACTTCCCTATATCACCTCACTTCCCCTTCACTCCCTCGCCGGATCTTGTTGCCCTAGTGCCAGTGAAAGCGTTCCTTGTGTGTTCCTTGCCTGTGATTCCAGACCTTCTGCCGTTGCCCCTGACTACGATCCTTGCTGCCTGCCCCGACCTTCTGCTACGTCCGACCTTGCTTCTGTCTACTCCCTTGTACCGCGCCTATCTTCAGCAGCCAGAGAGGTTGAGCCGTTGCTAGGGGATACGACCTGGTCACTACCGCCGCAGCAAGACCATCCCGCTTTGCGGCGGGCTCTGGTGAAAACCAGTAGTGACTTAGAACCGATCCTCTAGCACGGTCCACGCCAATCCCTCTCTGGCACAGAGGATCCACTACCTGCCAGCCGGCATCGTGACAGTAGATCCGGCCATGGATCCCGCTGAAGTTCCTCTGCCAGTTGTCGCTGACCTCACCACGGTGGTCGCCCAGCAGTCACAACAGATTGCGCAACAAGGCCAACAGCTGTCTCAACTGACTGTTATGCTACAACAGTTACTACCACAGCTCCAGCAATCATCTCCTCCGCCAGCTCCTGTACCTCCTCCGCAGCGAGTGGCCGCTTCTGGAATACGACTATCCTTGCCGGATAAATTTGATGGGGACTCTAAGTTTTGCCGTGGCTTTCTTTCCCAATGTTCATTACACTTGGAGATGATGTCGGACCAGTTCCCCACTGAAAGGTCTAAGGTGGCTTTCGTAGTCAGCCTGCTGTCTGGAAAAGCCCTGGCTTGGGCCACACCGCTCTGGGACCGCAATGACCCCGTCACTGCCTCTGTACACTCCTTCTTCTCGGAAATTCGAAGTGTCTTTGAGGAACCTGCCCGAGCCTCTTCTGCTGAGACTGCCCTGTTGAACCTGGTCCAGGGTAATTCTTCCGTTGGCGAGTATGCCGTACAGTTCCGTACCCTTGCTTCAGAATTATCCTGGAATAATGAGGCACTCTGCGCGACCTTTAAAAAAGGCCTATCCAGCAACATTAAAGATGTTCTGGCCGCACGAGAAATCCCTGCTAACCTACATGAACTCATCCATCTTGCCACTCGCATTGACATGCGTTTTTCCGAACGGCGTCAGGAGCTCCGCCAGGATATGGACTCTGTTCGCACGAGGCGTTTCTTCTCCCCGGCTCCTCTCTCCTCTGGTCCCCTGCAATCTGTTCCTGTGCCTCCCGCCGTGGAGGCTATGCAGGTCGACCGGTCTCGCCTGACACCCCAAGAGAGGACACGACGCCGCATGGAGAATCTCTGCCTGTACTGTGCTAGTACCGAACACTTCCTGAAGGATTGTCCTATCCGTCCTCCCCGCCTGGAAAGACGTCCGCTGACTCCGCACAAAGGTGAGACAGTCCTTGATGTCTACTCTGCTTCTCCACGTCTTACTGTGCCTGTGCGGATGTCTGCCTCTGCCTTCTCCTTCTCTGCTGTGGCCTTCTTGGACTCTGGATCTGCAGGAAATTTTATCTTAGCCTCCCTCGTCAACAGGTTCAACATCCCGGTGACCAGTCTCGCCAGACCCCTCTACATCAATTGTGTAAACAATGAAAGATTGGACTGTACTATACGTTTCCGCACGGAGCCCCTTCTAATGTGCATCGGATCTCATCACGAGAGGATTGAACTGTTGGTCCTCCCCAATTGCACTTCTGAAATCCTTCTTGGACTTCCCTGGCTTCAACTCCATTCCCCAATCCTGGATTGGTCCACTGGGGAGATCAAGAGTTGGGGGCCCTCTTGTTCCAAGGACTGCTTAAAACCGGTTCCCAGTAAACCTTGCCGTGTCCCTGTGCTTCCTCATGTAATCGGTCTCCCTAAGGCCTATATGGACTTTGCGGACGTTTTTTGCAAAAAACAAGCTGAGACTCTACCTCCTCACAGGCCTTATGATTGTCCCATTGACCTCCTCCCGGGCACTACTCCACCCCGGGGCAGAATCTATCCTCTGTCCGTCCCAGAGACTCTTGCCATGTCTGAATACGTCCAAGAAAATTTAAAAAAGGGCTTTATCCGTAAATCCTCCTCTCCTGCCGGAGCCGGATTTTTCTTTGTGTCCAAAAAAGATGGCTCTCTACGTCCTTGCATTGACTACCGCGGTCTTAATAAAATCACGGTTAAGAACCGCTACCCCCTACCCCTCATCTCTGAACTCTTTGATCGTCTCCAAGGTGCCCATATTTTTACCAAACTGGACTTAAGAGGTGCTTATAATCTCATCCGCATCAGAGAGGGGGATGAATGGAAAACGGCATTTAACACCAGAGATGGACACTTTGAGTATCTGGTCATGCCCTTTGGTCTATGCAACGCCCCTGCCGTCTTCCAAGACTTTGTTAATGAAATTTTTCGTGATCTACTATACTCCTGTGTTGTTGTATATCTGGACGATATCCTGATTTTTTCTGCCAATCTTGAAGAACACCGCCAGCATGTCCGTATGGTTCTTCAGAGACTTCGTGATAATCAACTCTATGCCAAAATAGAGAAATGTCTGTTTGAATGCCAATCTCTTCCTTTTCTAGGATACTTGGTCTCTGGCCAGGGACTACAAATGGACCCAGATAAACTCTCTGCCGTCTTAGATTGGCCACGCCCCTCCGGACTCCGTGCCATCCAACGTTTTTTGGGGTTCGCCAATTATTACAGGCAATTTATTCCACATTTTTCTACCATTGTGGCTCCTATTGTGGCTTTAACAAAAAAAAATGCCGATCCCAAGTCTTGGCCTCCTCAAGCGGAAGACGCCTTTAAACGACTCAAGTCTGCCTTTTCTTCGGCTCCCGTGCTCTCCAGACCTGACCCATCTAAACCCTTCCTATTGGAGGTTGATGCCTCCTCAGTGGGAGCTGGAGCTGTCCTTCTACAAAAAAACTCTTCCGGGCATGCTGTTACTTGTGGTTTTTTTTCCAGGACCTTCTCTCCGGCGGAGAGGAACTACTCCATCGGGGATCGAGAGCTTCTAGCCATTAAATTAGCACTTGAGGAATGGAGGCATCTGCTGGAGGGATCAAGATTTCCAGTTATTATTTACACCGATCACAAGAACCTCTCCTACCTCCAGTCTGCCCAACGGCTGAATCCTCGTCAGGCCAGGTGGTCTCTGTTCTTTGCCCGATTTAATTTTGAAATTCACTTTCGGCCTGCTGATAAAAACATTAGGGCCGATGCTCTCTCTCGTTCCTCAGATGCCTCTGAAATTGAACTCTCTCCTCAACACATCATTCCTCCTGACTGCCTGATTTCCACTTCTCCAGCCTCCATCAGGCAAACTCCTCCAGGAAAGACCTTTGTTTCTCCACGCCAACGCCTTGGGATCCTCAAATGGGGTCACTCCTCCCATCTCGCAGGTCATGCGGGCATCAAGAAATCTGTGCAACTCATCTCTCGCTTCTATTGGTGGCCGACTCTAGAGACTGATGTGGTGGACTTTGTGCGAGCCTGCACTATCTGTGCCCGGGATAAGACTCCTCGCCAGAAGCCCGCTGGTTTTCTTCATCCTCTACCTGTCCCCGAACAACCTTGGTCTCTGATTGGTATGGATTTTATTACTGACTTACCCCCATCCCATGGCAACACTGTTATTTGGGTGGTCGTTGATCGATTCTCCAAAATGGCACATTTCATCCCTCTTCCTGGTCTTCCTTCAGCGCCTCAGTTGGCTAAACAATTTTTTGTACACATTTTTCGTCTTCACGGGTTGCCTACACAGATCGTCTCGGATAGAGGCGTCCAATTTGTGTCTAAATTCTGGAGGGCTCTCTGTAAACAACTCAAGATTAAATTAAATTTTTCTTCTGCATACCATCCTCAATCCAATGGACAAGTAGAGAGAATTAACCAGATCTTGGGTGACTATTTACGACATTTTGTTTCCTCCCGCCAGGATGACTGGGCAGATCTTCTACCTTGGGCCGAATTCTCGTATAATTTCAGAATCTCTGAATCTTCCTCCAAATCTCCGTTTTTCGTGGTGTACGGCCGTCACCCTCTTCCCCCCCTCCCTACCCCCTTGCCCTCTGGTCTGCCCGCTGTGGATGAAATTTCTCGTGATCTTTCCACCATATGGAAAGAGACCCAAAATTCTCTCTTACAGGCTTCTTCTCGCATGAAGAGATTCGCAGATAAGAAAAGAAGAGCTCCTCCCATTTTTTCCCCTGGAGACAAGGTATGGCTCTCCGCTAAATATGTCCGTTTCCGTGTCCCGAGCTATAAGTTGGGACCACGCTATCTTGGTCCTTTTAAAGTTTTGTGTCAAATTAATCCTGTCTCTTACAAACTTCTTCTTCCTCCTTCTCTTCGTATCCCTAATGCCTTTCACGTCTCTCTTCTTAAACCTCTCATCCTCAACCGTTTTTCTCCTAAATCTGTTCCTCCCACTCCTGTTTCCGGCTCCTCGGACATCTTCTCTGTCAAAGAGATTTTGGCCTCTAAAAAGGTCAGGGGAAGAACTTTTTTTTTAGTGGATTGGGAGGGTTGTGGTCCAGAAGAGAGGTCCTGGGAACCTGAGGACAATATCCTGGACAAAAGTCTGATCCTCAGGTTCTCAGGCCCCAAGAAGAGGGGGAGACCCAAGGGGGGGGGTACTGTTACGCCGAGCGCTCCGGGTCCCCGCTCCTCCCCGGAGCGCTCGCTACACTTCCCTCACTGCAGCGCCCCGGTCGGTTCCACGGACCCGGGGCGCTGCGTTACCACCTCCGGCCGGGATGCGATTCGCGATGCGGGTAGCGCCCGCTCGCGATGCGCACCCCGGCTCCCGTACCTTACTCGCTCCCCGTCAGTTCTGTCCCGGCGCGCGCGGCCCCGCTCCCTAGGGCGCGCGCGCGCCGGGTCTTTGCGATTTAAGGGGCCACTGCACCGCTGATTGGTGCAGTGGTTCCAATTAGTGTTTACACCTGTGCACTTCCCTATATCACCTCACTTCCCCTTCACTCCCTCGCCGGATCTTGTTGCCCTAGTGCCAGTGAAAGCGTTCCTTGTGTGTTCCTTGCCTGTGATTCCAGACCTTCTGCCGTTGCCCCTGACTACGATCCTTGCTGCCTGCCCCGACCTTCTGCTACGTCCGACCTTGCTTCTGTCTACTCCCTTGTACCGCGCCTATCTTCAGCAGCCAGAGAGGTTGAGCCGTTGCTAGGGGATACGACCTGGTCACTACCGCCGCAGCAAGACCATCCCGCTTTGCGGCGGGCTCTGGTGAAAACCAGTAGTGACTTAGAACCGATCCTCTAGCACGGTCCACGCCAATCCCTCTCTGGCACAGAGGATCCACTACCTGCCAGCCGGCATCGTGACATATTGCTAAATAAAAGATGGCTCTTAAAAGTACACCTAAACTTTGGCATTGCATATTAGGATCAGGAAGCTGATTCTGTAGTAGAGAGGGTAAGCTGTGTTAACCTTAGGGTATGTGTTCACACAGTGTAAAATTCGATGGCATATTTTAAGTTACGTGTGCATTTTTTTTTTAAACCAGCCTGCCATTTTTGTCAATTATGGATGAAAATGCTCGCCTAAAATAAAATATGACAGAAAATGTTATGTTGTGTGAGCATACCCTTAGTCTGAGAAAAATAATGATGATAATTTTACTGCAGCCTTCTTCTATTCCTCCTAGTCGCAAACCAGGTCATTCATTACACAGGGTATACTTATGACTGTCCTATGGTAATGTATCAACCTTGGTAGAAAGGACAAAGTGCAGTCAGGATTTTCCTTGTAGACCAGATAGGTACCACTACAGGCTGTTCACACGCAGTATTATGAGCCAGATAATTAATTATGAGCTATGGTTGGTTGCAATAGTAAAACCAGACAGTTTCTAATGAACTTAAAGGGGAACTCCGGTAGGAAACTTTTTTTTTTTTTTCATATCAACTGGTGCCAGAAAGTTAAACATATTTGTAGATTAGTTCTATTAAAACAATTTTAATCATTGCAGTACTTATCAGCTGCTGTATGCTACAGAAAAAGTTGAGTTGCCCTTTCCTGTCTGACCACAGTGCTCTCTGCTGACACCTCTGTCCATATCAGGAACTGTCCAGAGCAGGAGAGGTTTGCTATAGGGATTTGCTCCTACTCTGGACAGTTCCTGACACAGACAGAGGTGTCAGCAGAGACCACTGTTGTCAGACAAAGAGCACTGTGTTCAATCTGGAAAAAACTACACAACTTCCTCTGGAGCATACAGCAGCTGATAAGTACTAAAAGGATTTAAATTTTTTTTTTATAGAAGTCATTTACAGAACTGTTTAACTTTTTGGAGTCAGTTGACATGAAATTTTTTTTTTTCCCACTGGAGTACCCCTTCAATGGAAAAAACAGCTAGTAATTTACATATATCCCATGTCACACTCACCATCACTCATAAAGCTACAATATGGGGACGCAACTGAAGTCACGTGAACTTTCAGGATTTTAAGTACAGCTGGGTTTATGCTCTGTTCACAGTTATAGCTTAATAACAAGATTGTTCTTATTGTATCCTGCATGTTGTGTATACAAGTAGCACTAGAATAGATGAGGAGCTAAATTGCATCCCCTACAACCCTGCCTGGGTAGACCATTATACAGTGGGGATCAAAAGTTTGGGCACCCCAGGTAAAAATGTGTATTAATGTGCATAAAGAAGCCAAGGAAAGATTGAAAATCTCCAAAAGGCATCAAATTACAGATTAGACATTCTTATAATATGTCAACAAAAGTTAGATTTTATTTCCATCATTTACACTTTCAAAATAACAGAAAACAAAAAAATGGCATCTGCAAAAGTTTGGGCACCTTGCAGAATTTATAGCATGCACTGCCCCCTTTGCAAAGCTGAGACCTGCCAGTGTCATGGATTGTTCTCAATCATCATCTGAGAAGACCAGGTGATGTCAATCTCAAAGGTTTTGAATGCCCAGACTCATCTGACCTTGCCCCAACAATCAGCACAATGGGTTCTTCTAAGCAGTTGTCCAGAAATCTGAAACTGAAAATAGTTGACCCTCACAAAGCTGGAGAAGTCTATAAGAAGATAGCAAAAAGTTTTCAGATGTCAATATCCTCTGTTTCGCAATGTAATTAAGAAATGGCAGTCATCAGGAACAGTGGAAGTTAAAGCAAGATGTGGAAGACCAAGAAAAACATCAGACAGAACAGCTCACAATCCCTCCAGAAAGATCTGGCAGACACTGGAGTTGTGGTACACTATTCCACTATAAAGAGATACTTGTACAAATATGGTCTTCATGGAAGAGTCATCAGAAGAAAACCTCTTCTACGTCCTCACCACAAAAATCAGCGTTTGAACTTTGCTAATGAACATATAGACAAGCCTGATGCATTTTGGAAACAAGTTCTGTGGACCGATGAGGTTAAAATTTAACTTTTTGGCCGGAATGAGCAAAGGTACGTTTGGAGAAGAAGGGGAACAGAATTTAATGAAAAGAACCTCGGTCTAACTGATAAGCATGGGGGTGGATCAATCATGCTTTGGGGTTGTATTGCAGCCAGTGGCACAGGGAACATCTCACAAGTAGAAGGAAAATGGATTCAATAAAATTTCAGCAAATTTTGAATGCTAACCTAAACACACCTCGAAATCCACAGGGGATTACATCAAGAGGTGTAAACTGAAGGTTATGCCATGGCCTTCACAATCTCCTGAGCTCAACATAATTGAAAATCTATGGATAGACCTTAAAAGAGCAGTGCATGACAGACAGCCCAGAAATCTCAAAGAACTGGAAGACTTTTGTAAGGAAGAATGGGCAAAGAATTAACAAGAATTAAAAGACTCTTGGCTGGCTACAAAAAGCGTTTACAAGCTGTGATACTTGTTAAAGGGGGCAGTACAAGATATTAACTCTGCAGGGTGCCCAAACTTTTGCAGATGCCATTTTTTTGTTTTCTGTTATTTTGAAAGTGTAAATGATGGAAATAAAATCTAACTTTTGTTGACATATTATAAGAATGTCTAATCTGTAATTTGATGCCTTTTGGAGATTTTCCATCTTTCCTTGGCTTCTTTATGCACATTAACACAAATTTTTACCTGGGGTGCCCAAACTTTTGATCCCCACTGTATTGGCTATAGGGAAAATACCTTGTTACAAAACTCTGCTCATTATGTCCTATTATTGGAATTATTTGCTGTATTGTACATATAAACACATGGCAACACTCTTTAATAGTTTTCTATTACACCCTTCAGGTCCCTTATGATCCTTGCGCTCTTGTCAGTTGTGGGGACAGGATTCGGGGCATATAACATGATGACAGCGATTATGAGTCCTTGTCCTATACTGCAGAACAGTACTTGGGGATTAGTCCTTATCGTAAGTACGCATTTTACATCAGTTAATAATGTGATAAAAAATATTAATAAAAGTAAAATAACTACTGTAGTCTAAAAGAAATAGAATATATATATCGTTACTTTGGTATCAAGCCTTGGCGAGACCACTAGATGATGGTATTGTTGTTATGGGGTAATGAAGTGTTCCCCAACCTGTGGCTCTCCAGCGGTACTGTGGGCATTACATGTACCAATATATGGTGCCTATGTACAATATTTTGAAATATGCTGCACTAGAACCAATGCTTAATGAATACCTCAGAAATTCCCATTTTACACGAGCATAATACTGATGCGTTCTTGTGCCCATATTATGACTGCAAATCCTGGCTTGACTGTAGGTCTGTCCATATTGGTCTAATACAACATCTGATAAAACAGTAGCAAAAAGAAAAAGCCCAGCAGCTCACCGCAACCGAACAGCCACCATGTGTAACCGGGATCTTGCGGGAAGCTCAGAGGCTAGAAACCGGTGTGTTTCGTGCAATCAGCACTTCTTCCAACCCCATGGCAAAAACGGCCCCACTGAGCAAAACGGTGGTGCAGAGGAATCCAAGAGGCAAATAATACTGTAGCAAAAAGAAAAAGTCCAGCAACTCACCGCAACCGACACTTAGAGTAGAACAGCAACCATGTGTAACTGGGATCTTGCGGGAAGCTCAGAGGCTACAAACCGGTGAGTTTCGTGCAATCAGCACTTCTTGCGGATCTTGCGGGAAGCTCAGAGGCTAGAAACCGGTGAGTTTCGTGCAATCAGCACTTCTTCCAACTCCATGACAAAAACGGCCCCACTGAGCAAAACGGTGGTGCAGAGGAATCCAAGAGGCAAATAATACAGTAGCAAAAAGAAAAAGTCCAGCAACTCACCGCAACCGACAATCAGAGTAGAACAGCCACCATGTGTAACCGGGATCTTGCGGGAAGCTCAGAGGCTACAAAGCGGTGAGTTTGGTGCAATCAGCACTTCTTGCGGATCTTTCGGGAAGCTCAGAGGCTAGAAACCGGTGAGTTTCGTGCAATCAGCACTTCTTCCAACTCCATGACAAAAACGGCCCCACTGAGCAAAACGGTGGTGCAGAGGAATCCAAGAGGCAAATAATACAGTAGCAAAAAGAAAAAGTCCAGCAACTCACCGCAACCGACAATCAGAGTAGAACAGCCACCATGTGTAACCGGGATCTTGCGGGAAGCTCAGAGGCTACAAAGCGGTGAGTTTGGTGCAATCAGCACTTCTTGCGGATCTTTCGGGAAGCTCAGAGGCTAGAAACCGGTGAGTTTCGTGCAATCAGCACTTCTTCCGGCCCCATGGGGCCGGAAGAAGTGCTGATTGCGTGAAACTCACCGGTTTCTAGCCTCTGAGCTTCCCGCAAGATCCCGGTTACACATGGTGGCTGTTCTACACTGAGTGTCGGTTGCGGTGAGTTGCTGGACTTTTTCTTTTTGCTACAGTATTATTTGCCTCTTGGATTCCTCTGCACCACCGTTTTGCTCAGTTATATATTTTTTGAACCACTGTGATTTTTTGCTTTCGCTCTCCATATATTCCATTGATTGCTTTCGTTTTTTTTTTTGGGTCATGGGTCAGGTGCCTAAAGCTGTTTATTCTTTATTAGCCAACATCTGATAAGCATGCAACATGCATGCAACAATTTTGAAAAAAAATTCTATATCAAAGCGGAAGCAAGAAGGGGTTACACTATGGCCCCATAGACTGCTATTTTACGCTTTTTTATGGAGCTTCAGGGTAAATTCAGATTTTTTGCAACTATTTCTGCGACTGTCTCATTCAAGCGAATTGGGCTTACAGAAATCAGTGTTTTTGCCACCAAATCTAAATCATTCAGCTGTATAAAATAAATTTTCAGCCTCAGAAATTTCTGCAACAAATCTGCCACGGTCATGGGCACAAGCGCTTAAAAAAGCCATAACCAGCATCCTGTCACAAGGTGGCGCTGTGGCTCCTACTTTCTGTTACAATGTCTGGGTACCAAGGCACCGCCACAGAAATGAAGCTGTAATGGAAAAGACACAAGACAACATTGATCCGGCTGATGGGTGTAAATCTATACCGTTTCTTGCAGGAATCCTGTTTTTCACAGAATCCAAAGCAGAGTATATGGATAGATTTACAGAATCATTCCAGTGACACCTGTGGCACGGCTATTAATATTCCAGGCATCTTTTATCAGAGATCTGGAGCTGCAATTGATTTCCAATATCTGTTCTGTGAGATCCTGCATTGGTGGTTTCTCCCTCAGCCGAGTGCAGCAGATTTTGCACCTTAGGGGAGCAGTAAATTTGGATGTAAAAATATTACAACACGGGGAACTGTAATAGTCAATTATCGGTTCTTTCCACAATCCAGGGCTTATTAGGATAAAACATTTCTTAAAGGAGTTTTGAGCAGTAATTGATATATGTCATTAACAAATACACATACAATTTGCTTGTAAATATTTATATTATAACTCATAATATTATAACTGTGCCACAGAATGTGCAAAAAAAAAAATATTATATTTACTAACAGCGCTGCCAAATAAGCCAGTTACAGCGCTCCCTAATGTATAAACCTATAAATAACAACACCGCCTGTGTAAAGACAAGTAATAATTGGGCCCCCTAATGTATAAGGCTGTTTAGAAGTTGTGCCCCCCTAATGTGTAAAGCTCTTTAATAAAAGCTTCCCCCAATGTGTAAGGCCATTTACTAACAACGCCCCCTAGGGTTTAAAGGACAGGAAACAAAAAAAGGAAAACCACACAGGCGCCTAGTGCATTATCTCAGTGTATCGATCAGATTAGAATATGTGGTTAATATTGTGCTCACCTTGAGCGCAATAGATATGCGCGTATGACCCCAATAAATGGGGTACAAAAGAGTAGAGGTATCCGGGGGGTGCTGCGAAGTCGTAGGGAGGTGGAAGCCGGTACAGGGCTATCCACAATGTATGCAGGAGAATAGGTAGAAAATTCCTCTTTAGGCGCTGCATCTCCCAACGGATACACTCGAGTCGGTATTTGAATAAAAGATGATTTTTATTTTGACCAATGACGCGTTTCGGGTATTAACCCTCCCTCAGATTGGTTACCAGTCTGAGGAAGGGTAATACCCGAAATGCGTCATTGGTCAAAATAAAAATCATCTTTTATTCGAATACCGACTCAAGTGTATCCGTTGGGAGATGCAGCGCCTAAAGAGGAATTTTCTACCTATTCTCCTCCTTAGGGTTTAAGGGCGATTATTATCAGTGTACCCAAATGTGTAAGGCCAATTACTAAAACTGCCCCCTAATATGTGTACTGATTAATAACAGTGCCCCCTATATTGTATAAAGACGATTACCAGCAATGCCACCTAATATGTAAGGCCGTTTATTTTCACTGTCCCCTAAGGCCATATATTAACAGCGCCCCATAGGGTGTAAGGCCAATTTCTACAGAGCGCCTTAATTAAAGGTGTAAAAAAATGATGCCAGAAAGTTACAGATTTTTAGATTACTTCTATATAAAAATCTTATACAAAAATCGTATCAGCTGCTGTATACTACAGAGAAAGTTGAGTTGTTCTTTTCTGTCTGACCACAGTGCTCTCTGCTGACACCTCTGTCCATGTCAGGAACTGTGCAGAGCAGGAGAGGTTTGCTTTGAGGATTTGTTCCTGCTCTGGACAGTTCCTGACATGAACAGAGGTCAGACTGGAAAGAACTACACAACTTCCTCTGCTCTCTAATCCAGTGTTTCCCAACCAGGGTGCCTCCAACTGTGGCCAAATTACAACTCCCAGCATGCCCGGACAGCCAAAGGCTGTCCGGGCATGCTGGGAGTTGTAGTTTGGCCACAACTGGAGGCACCCTGGTTGGGAAACACTTCTCTAATCCATGGGTTGGAGCCATGGGTTGGAGACTACCAGTTGACATTGTATTCTCTGTTGTACAATTCTATATTACAACTTTTTAAATTTGAAAAAGAAAAGATCATCCAGCGCAAGATGTGCAGGTAAAATCTTGCTTTTATTAGGATAATCCAACAGAAGTCACTTACAGAGGGTAGTGACTGACGCGTTTCGCACTGAAGTGCTTAATCGTAGCTACGATTAAGCACTTCGGTGCGAAACGGGTCAGACACTACCCTCTGTAAGTGACTTCTGTTGGATTATCCTAATAAAAGCAAGATTTTACCTGCACACCTTGCGCTGGACGATCTTTTCTTTTTCAAGTGTGTGTACCAAGCCGAGGGCGGGACCGGCAAGTCCCTACGCAGGTGATCCAGCAATTGGTTGGGAATGTGAGCGGCCCAAGCATTCTGCATTATTAACTTTTTAAATTGTTTTATTTTTTCAGGTGATTTCCTGGATCTTTTTTATTGGAACGCTCAGTTACGTAAAAGTCATGATTGGAGTTATTCTCCGCAGCCAAAGTCACAGCGCCCTTGTTTGGTGTGGAGCGGTGGTGCAGCTGGGCTCCATGATTGGGGCTCTAGTCATGTTCCCCCTGGTTAATGTGTATGGCTTCTTCAGCTCAGCTGATCTCTGCAGTGTGAATTGTCCTAGCTAAGACTCACCAGAAAGCATGAAGAGAGCAAATACTAAATATATATATATATATATCTGTTCACAAGAATATATGCTACAACTACCTCTACATAAAGAAAAATACTGTATATACACTGCTCCCTTATTTTTAGCGCATTCTTGTTATCATATTCCTAAAAGTTATTAAATCAACTGGTGCCAGAAAGTTAAACAGATTTGTAAATAAATTACTTCTATTAAATTTGTTTATCCTTCCTGTACTTATCAGCTGCTGTTATGATCCTCAGGAAGTTCTTTTTTTTTAATTTCCTTTCCGCCTGACCACAGTGCTCTCTGCTGACACCTCTGTCCATTTTAGGAACTGCTCAGAGCAGGATAGGTTTTCTATGGGGATTTGCTCCTACCCTTGACAGTTCCTAAAATGGACAGAGGTGTCAGCAGAGAGCACTGTGGTCAGACAGAAAGGCAATTCAAAAAGAAAAGAACTTCCTGTGTATCATAACAGTAGCTGATATGTACTGGAAGGATTAAGATTTTTTAATAGAAGATATTTACAAATCTGTTTAACTTTCTGGCACCAGTTGATTTAAAACATTTTTTTTCCCAGTGGAGTGCCCCTTTATATCTGCAGGGCAGTAGGGAGGACAGCACTGAAGAGATGGATTTATAACTAACCACAACAGTATATACAGTAAATAGAGCTTTTATACTTCCCCTGGATGCTTATCACCTCGACTTCAGGTTTTAGCAACATTCATAAAACGTACATAAAGCATATATCCACCTTAGATCAGTTTATATTTAGAATTAGCATCATAAAAAGTTAAGTCACTTTGTAAAGCTATATTATTTATCCTAAACTGATCCTAAGTTATATCCTGTATTATACTCCATACCTCTGCTCACTATTCTGCTGGTGGGGTCACTGTGTACATACATTACATTACTTATCCTGTACTGATCCTGAGTTATATCCTGTATTATGCTCCAGATCTGTACTCACCATTCTGCTGGTGAGGTCACTGTATACATACATTATACGGTATTACTTATCCTGTACTGATCCTGATTTATATCCTGTATTATACTCCAGAGCTGTACTCATTATTCTGCTGGTGGGGGTCTCTGTGTCCATACATTACATTACTTATCCTGTACTGATCCTGAGTTATATCCTGTATTATGCTCCAGAGCTGTACTCACTATTCTGCTGGTGAAGTCACTGTATACATTCATTATATTTATTATCATAAACTGATCCTAAGTTATATTCTGTATTATACTCCAGAGCTGTACTCACTATTCTGCTGGTGAGGTCACTGTGTCCATACATTACATTACTTATCCTGTACTGATCCTGAGTTATATCCTGTATTATGCTCCAGAGCTGTACTCACTATTCTGCTGGTGGAGTCACTGTGTCCATACATTACATTACTTATCATAAACTGATCCTAAGTTACATCCTGTATTATACTCCAGAGCTGTACTCACTATTCTGTTGGTGGAGTCACTGTATACATTCATTATATTACTTATCATAAACTGATCCTAAGTTACATCCTGTATTATACGCCAGAGCTGCTGTCACTATCTTCTACCAGTAGAATAGTGAGTACAGCTCTGGAGTATAATACAGGATGGAACTCAGGATCAGTACAGGATAAGTAATGTAAAGTGTGTACATAGTAACTGCACCAGCAGAATAGTGAGTACAGCTCTGGAGTATAATACAGGATATAACTCAGGATCAGTACAGGATAAGTAATGTAAAGTATGTACACAGTGACCCCACCAGCAGAATAGTGAGTACAGCTCTGGATTGATGTATTGTATTTACCAAATGACCTAAATCATTATGTTGGTCAAATGTAACATGGTGCTTTATATTGTTATCCATTGAAATTGGCCGGCATACCGAATTATAGAGGGACCAGGACAAATAGGAGTACATGCCTTTGTTAGCCACAGCAGTTTTACAGCCAGTTGACCCTGTAAACTGCTCTAGTTTCCTAGAATCTTATGAATGAGACATGATCAGAAGTCTTATATCTGACCTAGGGATTCTTCTATTGTTTTTGCTCCCTGAGGCAAAAAGTAACCACTCCCTCCCGTTTCCAAAACTAGAGGTGTGGGCCTGACGTGGTTTGACTATATCCCCAACATGCTGCCCCTCAGATTCCAGCCGGTGTGACGTGCAGCCTATTTATGAGTGAATAACACGAACGACAAATAACACATTTCTGCTGGGATATCTGTGATAGGACTCATGCATGTACCCATGAAGTGGATGCTGCAGCACATCTCAGCCCTCATATATACCCAAATAGTGATAAATAAACTTGTCTTCATGTCTCATCTGCTGTGTGGGTTGTTTTCTCATTAAGTGGCTGGAGAACAGACATTAACTCTCACAGACCTTCGAGGAAGCATTTGCATGTCTCTGGAGAGTGACAAGGGTCTGGCCATCAAAATGCTAGGTGCAGCTGAGATCCCCCCGTATGAGGTGGTCTTCCTATGAAATGGGATCAAAGGGGAGACAATAGGGGATCTGTGTCTGCACCCTGTCCCTAATCAGAATATATGAGGGCGTCAGCTGCAGGCCTCTGTTTATCAATTACAAGCTGCAGAGAAGTGATACGCAGCCGTCCGTGACCATTATTAGCTATGTAATTAAATGTCTTCCTGGGTTCCTGAGTCCGTTCTGCACATGAAAGCACAAGAAAGAACATGCTGAAGCGGAGGACAGATCTGACCACAATCTTTTATTTTTGGTTAGTTTTACTGTACTGAGGAACAAAAAGTGCAGAGGACTCTGCGGCCACTAGGGAGCACTGATATAAAACTGTCAGAAGTCTACAGACTAAAGGTTATCATGGCTAAATGCTAGGAATATTTATTTGTATGCAAAAGGCAACACCTTTAAAGGGGTACTCCTGTGCTTAGACATCTTATCCCCTATCCAAAGGATAGGGGATAAGATGCCTGATCTCAGTAGTCCCGCCGCTGGGGACCCCCGTGATCTTGCACGCGGCACCCCGTTTGTAATCAGTCCCCGGAGTGTGTTCGCTCCGGGTCTGATTACCGACGACCACATGGGCGGCGGCGTGTGACGTCACACCTCCGCCCCCGTGTGACATCACGCCTCCGCCCCTCAATGCAAGCCTACGGGAGGGGGTGTGATAGCTGTCACGCCCCCTCCTGTAGGCTTGCATTGAGGGGCGGAGCATGACATCACACGGGGGCGGAGACGTGACGTCACACGCCGCCGGCTGTGTGGTCGTCGGTAATCAGACCCGGAGCACACACAATCCGGGGACTGATTACAAACGGGGTGCTGCGTGCAAGATCCCGGGGGTCCCCAGTGGCGGGACTCCCGCGATCAGGCACCCTATCCCCTATCCTTTGGATAGGGGATAAGATGTCTAAGCACCGGAGTACTCCTTTAAAAACTGCATATACCACATACAGCACAAATATTTTTACTTAAAAGGGCACTCCGCCTTTAGAGAGGTTCTCCCTATCCAAAGGATAGGGAATAACATGTCTGAGCACGGGGGTCCTAGCCTTTACACCCACTCCCACAGACATGAATGGAGGGGGTGTGACATCATGAACAAGGAAGCCCTAGGCTTCCGTGTTCATGAGCCGGTGCGTAGATTGCAGGGTTCTCAACGGCTGGAGCCGTTATGTTTTGGATAGGAGATAGCATGTCTAGACAGCGTTCTGCTCCATGCAACCCAGCTCTGTTCACTGTATTGTGCCCGGTGTAGGACCTAAAAAGAACAAAGAACACCAAAGCAAGACTTCCTGTATTATGCTCCACCTTCTTAGGCCCTGCATGAGGTATAAAAGAGTGCTGCAGATTAACTAAATCTGCCCCATACTTAAAGGGATCTTGTCACATTGAACATACTGCTTGACCTTTGAGTTGCATAATATAGAGCAGGAGAAGTGGAACAGTGTGCTATATAATTTGTGGAAAAAATTTTTGTATGACTTATTATTGATTGGAATCCCTGCACTTTCTTTAATTAAGAGTCTAGTGGGCGGCCCTTATCAATGATTGACAGCTATTTTTTTATGTATGCTTATATATATCATTACATGAGACCACCCACTGGACTCTTAGGCATAGAATATATATTTTCCCACAAAATCTGCTAAGCTCCTCTTGCTCTATAACATGGTGCTGACAGATCGATTTGCATTTTTACATTGACAGGATCCCTTTCAGTTTTAGACAGTTTAGTAAGTTTACCCCACTATGTAAACCTGGGGAAGCGAGCAGTTTTGCATTCCCCTCTCTGGCCGGCCAACAGATCTGACGGTTTCAATGCATATCAGCATGCTGTGTGTCTATGAGACCAAGACGGCCCTATAGACTTACAGCTGTGTGTCTATGAGACCAAGATGGCCCTATAGACTTACAGCTGTGTGTCTATGAGACCAAGACGGCCCTATAGACTTACAGCTGTGTGTCTATGAGACCAAGACGGCCCTATAGACTTACAGCTGTGTGTCTATGAGACCAAGACGGCCCTATAGACTTACAGCTGTGTGTCTATGAGACCAAGATGGCCCTATAGACGTACAGATGTGTGTCTATGAGACCAAGACGGCCATATAGACTTACAGCTGTGTGTGTATGAGACCAAGATGGCCCTATAGACTTACAGCTGTGTGTGTATGAGACCAAGATGGCCCTATAGACGTACAGCTGTGTGTGTATGAGACCAAGATGGCCCTATAGACTTACAGCTGTGTGTCTATGAGACCAAGACGGCCCTTTAGACTTACAGCTGTGTGTGTATGAAACCAAGATGGCCCTATAGATGTACAGATGTGTGTCTATGAGACCAAGATGACCCTATAGACCTACATTGTTAGTTTATCCTGGCCACAGAGGCCAGATAGAATACGTTAAGCACGCACTTCTCCCACCTGTGTTTCGTGATCGCTGTCTGAAGTCTGAAGATCCTGACTAGAGATGAGCGAACTTACAGTAAATTCGATTCGTGACGAACTTCTCGGCTCGGCAGTTGATGACTTATCCTGCATAAATTAGTTCAGCTTTCAGGTGCTCCCGTGGGCTGGAAAAGGTGGATACAGTCCTAGGAGACTCTTTCCTAGGACTGTATCCACCTTTTCCAGCCCACCGGAGCACCTGAAAGCTGAACTAATATATGCAGGAAAAGTCATCAACTGCCGAGCCGAGAAGTTCGTCACGAATCGAATTTACTGTAAGTTCGCTCATCTCTAATCCTGACCGATCAAACCATCATATCAAAAGTTTTGACAGTGCCCATTTAAGAATGCACCAGATTGATCAGTGGCTCAGGTTGTATTATAACTTTGATAACAACACCTATATATAAGGTTTGTCCCCGGATCCTAAACACATCACCATGAAATTCGATAGTGTCTATAAATAGCCTAAGAAGAACCAATCCGGAATGAGGCATTTAATGTTGCTCGCTCCACCCTGTTGCTTTTAATGTACTGGAGTATTCTTCACATGTCCTCTATTCACCTTCCATATGGTGGTCACGCAGCCTGCCCTCAAATAACCCCCTATAAAGTGTTCTAGGTTATTTTGACTCGTCGATGGAGTGAAAAATCCAGAGAAGTAGTAGTAGCTGTGAGTGAAGACACAGAGTTAATGTGAATATAAAGAGCCATTTACCGCTGGGCGTCCTCTCCACCAGTCACATGGGAGTTTCCCTTTCTCCTTTCTATTATGATGGCCTCGGATAATGAACTCAAAGACAATAAAATGCTCATTTTGCTCCTTTGTAGCGTTGCAGCAGGCTGCATTGAGATGCAAAGTGCTGTGTGACAATGCTTCCTTCCCTCAGCCTGTCAGATGGATCCTGAGTTGCAGCTGGTCAGGGGACTGCCACCACCTGGTCAATGAATGTTCTCACGAGCCCCTTCCACAGCCTGGAGGGGTGGACAGACCATTCCTCTCCCATCTGCTCACAGACTGTTGCCCTTCACCCCTTGATATCTAACCTGGAAATAGAATAACAAAAGAGTCTCATCGACTTCAAAAAGCTGTAACCTCAATAGTTCTCCTGACCTGGTACTTGGGGTGCGCTGCTCTGGTCTGTACATAGGATCACCATGATCATGTACAGATCATTCTTTATCTGCTGATACAACTGTGCAATGATGATGTATATTCCATAAATGCCGCTACCAAAGGCAGTAAAGACACATCCTCTGTATATACCATGTATATCATTGACTACCTAGGGTCATTCAGTCTCCTGATGTTAAAGCCTACATCTCAATATTGATGACGGCTAAAATTTTCCAACCTCATTGATCAATACTACAAATGATTTTTATGCTTCAAGGCTACTGGAGACAGACAATGCACTGGTTGATAGCTGAAGGTCTTGAAGGCGTTGGCAGTGGTCATCTCAAGTTGTTAGTTTCTTCTTAAGGCCATGGAGAACTTTCACTTTTTTTTGCATTTAGTTTTTTTGTTCTTTAACTAGACATTCCACGTTCTTGGTGAAAGACTCAAACTTCATTTTGGTAACAATTAAAATCCAAGCATAAATAGACATCAAAGCATACACAGCTTCACCATATGCTTTAGAGTCTGTCTATGCTTCCATCTAAATGATGTTACCATAATAAAGTGGGGACCTTTGACAAGAACATGGGACAACTCTGGATCTTCTGCATGCTTCTACTTTGACACAGCCCTGTGTCTATTCCACATAAGGCATGGCTTCGGAGTTCTTTAACTAGAGGAGCAGCTTTTAAACTCACGATGCCCAATGCGTAGCACATACAAGATCAACACTTATTTCCAGTGTGGCTTGGGCCTTCTAATATTATTGGGCCCTTAGACTAACTGAGCAGATCTCTTACTACTTGGTGGTTGGTATGACTTTTTAGTAAATGATTAATCCTCATTGACACTATGCATTGTGGGTGTACTGATAACAGGGTGAATGCATTGGGCTTGGCCATTGCAATCCTTTTCTCTGCTGAACCAAGTTCAACAAAACTTGAACACAGAGAAGAAGCTTCCAAAAATAGTCTATGGAACACAGCAGAGAGTGCTTAATTTTCTGTTCAGGTCTGACCATAAGTGCCTATAGATAGATCCCTTTAGAATAAGGACCTGTACAGAGGTTAGAGAAGCCCCTCCAATGCTCTTCCTCAGCTACAGGTCAGTCCTATATTTTCAGTAATGCAGTCAAATTACTATTTTACAAGGACAAAGCTATAAATAATAGAACAACTAAGGTTTATTAAGAACTTTGCAGGATAGAGCAAAAAATGAGACAGTGGGCAGATAATCCCCTCCGCTCTCCTTTCATATGAGATACCTGTTTCCTGTGTATTGAGTCAGCTTCTGGGAGGCATGGAGCCTGCTGACACAGCACATGGTGTTAATGACTGCTGCTTCTTTTATGAGGCTGGAATTATCCAATGACTGAAAATACTAACTGGAGTAAACCTGAAAACATTGCTTGGTGTTGTTATAGAGCAGCACAATTGTCTAATACAGAGGCTGAATTCATGTATCGCAGGTCCCCGCAGACCGCTTCTTGATCTGTAGCAGGAGATATTGCTCTTGAAATAGGAAGACCCTTATCTCTGATCCAAGAATGACAGGAATAATAGAGAAGGCTGCAGGATAATAGCGTCAGCTTAAATCGAGTCTGAAACAATCCTAGTGAGGGGCTACAAACACATATGAAAGCATGAAACCGACTGGCATAGAGCAATAGGGCACTTTTCATAAAAGGATAACTTGCTCTGAACCCATCTATTCTATAATGAAGGAATGGACTGGAAAGAATCAATGTCAATGTGCTGGCGACCAGAAACAGACACCATGTAGGTGCTGCAGATTCCCCGCTATAGGACATATTAGAGGTGCTCTTTTGACAAAGCAAAGTGTATCTATCGTATTCTAAGTATTGGCACTTGTGTATTGACACTTCAGTAAACCAGGTGAATTGATTCTGTAGAGCTATAATGTTAAACTGAATCTCAAGCATTGGCTCCCCATCTCATTCCTATTCCCCACAATGGCTCTCCTCTCATTCCTGGTCCCAGCATGGCTCCTGTTTTTGTTTCTGGTCCTCAGCATGACTGGTTTATCATGGCTGGTTTCCATTATGTCTGCCCTCTCATTTCCGGTCCTCAGCATTGGCCCTTTTTCATTCCTAGATTACAGTATGATTCCTATCTCATTCCTCATCTCCACTATGGCACCTCTCTTTCCTTTATGGTACCCAAAATGACTCCTCTCTCATTTCTGATCCCATCATAGCTCCTCTTTTATATATATGGTCCCTACCATGGCTCTTTTTTCATTGCTGGTCCCCAACATGACTACCCCTCATTTCTCTTCCCCAGCATGACACCCCATCTCATTCTTCATTCCCATCATGGCTACCCTCTTATTCCTGTACACTGCATGGATTCTTCTCTCATTTCTGGCCTAAAGCATGACTACTTTCTAGTTTTTGTTCCCAGCATGGCTTCTCTTATTTATGGTTACCAACAAGGCTCCACTATCATTTATGGCCCTTATATTTCTGCTCCCCCAAATGGCTCCCTGCTAATCCTGTTCCCCATCATGACTCCCCCAACACTGCTCCTCTCTAATGCTTACTCCCTAAGGTGACTCTCCACTAATTTCCGGTCCCCAGCATGACCCCCATCATATTTCTCATCCACACCATGGCGCCCCCTCACATTCTAAGTTCCAACCACAGCTTCCCTCTCATTCGCAGTTTCCACCATGGCTCTTGACTCATTCCTGGTTCCCAGCTTGACTCCCCTTTCATTTCCAGACTCAATTACCTCCTCTCTGCAGCAGGGCTTGGGCTGCACCATTTGTTTCCCTGACAGCATCCATCTTCTTTCTCCTCTTTTATGACACCTGCTGCTGCTAAACATCACCGAATTGCATATACATTCAATGTCTGATATTTTTAGTGATCGGTCTCTGATTTGTTTAAACGGGTTCCCACCAAAACATTTGTTCAAAAAGTGGTCATCGTTGGGTTAATGTGCTGTCTGCTAATAGTGTGCAAGAAAACCCATCACAAAAAAAGTTGTTCTGGATGAGGGGAAGGGACTTCTCAAAGGTGGGGCCTTATGTTAGGGCTCACTGAATTTAAAGTAATATTTATTTACCTAACCCCAAAGATTATATATGGGTAGTGCTCCTCCTGGCTGATGTGCTGCACGCTGTGTAAAATCTTCCCAGGTAACAATCTCTGCTTCCTGTTAGATCCCTATTAGATAAACAACTACCGTATTTTTCGTCATATAAGACGCTCCGGCATATAAGACGCACCTAATTTTATAGGATAAAAATCTAGAAAATAAAGATTCTGAACCAAATACAATGTAAAGTATAGGACAGTGATCTTCAACCTGCGGACCTTCAGATGTTGCAAAACTACAACTCCCAGCCTGCCCGGACAGCCGTTGGCTGTCCGGGCATGCTGGGAGTTGTAGTTTTGCAACATCTGGAGGTCCGCAGGTTGAAGACCACTGGTATAGGAGGTAGTACTCCCGTGTCCCCGCCGCACCGGACCTGTCACTGCTCGTCACCGCTGCCCTGGATGTCACCCTCCATTGCTGTCGCCGCGTCCCCGGGGTCTCCCCGTCACTCCGGAAAGTCTCTGCTGCCCAGTATCCTTGCTCTCTGTCGCCGCCATGACGTCGCTACGCACGCCGCTCCTATTGGATGACGGGACGGCGTGCGCGACGACGTGATGATGACGAAGGAGAGCGATGGCCATGAAGGGGATCCCGGCACGGAGCAGACACCGAGGAGGCAGGTAGGGTCCCTCCCCCGGTGTTCTGTAAGCTGTTCGGCGGTCCCGAACAGCCCGACTGAACAGCCGGGTTAGTGTTATTTTCGCTTCAGACGCGGCGGTCAGCTTTGATCGCTGCGTCTGAAGGGTTAAAACAGGGCATCACCGCGATCGGTGATGTCCTGTATTAGCCGCGGGTCCCGGCCGTTGATGGCCGCAGGGACCGCCGCAATAGGTGTGTATTCGCCTTATAAGACGCACCAACTTTTCCCCCCCATTTTTGGGGAAGAATACGGAAAAACTACGGTATTTGCTATAATCTAAATAAATCCTTTAGGACAGTGGTTTCCAATGATGTCATTATATATGACATATATATAAAATGCTATATATATATATATATATATATATATATATATACAGTTATATATATATATATATATATATATATATCAAATGTTATACATATATAAATAAAATGCTGAAAAATGGAAAGAAAGCAACAAAATTCTGAGAAATTGTTGCACTGGACACGATGGCTGGAAAGCAAACACAAATCTCCAACTCCCTGGTGTGAAGGGCCCAGCTTATGTTTTATTACTCTTTCTGCTGCAGCCAGTATGTATTTTTCTAATTTCATCCTCCATGGGAAAGTGTCTGATTTCTCTTCCCCAGAGTGAGATTGTGATACTTGTTAATCCATTGATTATTGAGTTTTTGGCGAGCTCGGCTAAGCTGAATGTTCCAAGTAAGCAAGAAAATCAATAGCATCTTAAACTATTCTATTCTGTGTCCCCATACAGGGGACTCATATCATCCCCAGAGGCTCTTTGGTCAGGTACAGAATAAAAATGGTTAGTTTGCATTTCATTTACACAATGTGAACAGAAATGAAGAAAGCTACATGAAGTACAATCCTTTCATTTTAAGGAAAAAAAAGTTTTTTTGTTTTTTTAATAAAACACAAAACTATCCAAAATAAAATGTGAAAATGTTTCAAGGTCATTTTTAAAGGGTACCTTTCATCAAAAAAAACTTTTGATATATTATAGATTAATGTACGCAGAATAACTTTCCAATAGCATGTTATTAAAAAATAGGCTTCTTTCTATTTAATTTTCCACTTTGAATAAATGACCTCTAGGGGTCTCCCTACCAGTCCTTTTTTTATAGACTTCAGACTCATGCTGGAGTCCTAAATCTCAGACTGCAGCCGGGACACAGACAAGCACAGCACTGCTCCCTGGCAGTGAGCAGTGGTGAGTTTGTCTGTGTTTCAGATGCAGTCTGAGATTTAGGACTCCTGCTTGAGTCTGAAATCTATAAAAAAAAAAAAAGGACTGGTAGGGAGACCCCTTGAGGTCATTTTTTCAAAGTGGAAAATTAAATAGAAAGAAGCCTATTTTTTTAATAACATGCTATTGGAAAGTTATTCTGCATACATTAATCTATAATATATCAAAAGTTTTTTTGATGAAAGGTACCCTTTAACCCCTTAAGGACACAGGGCTTTTCCGTTTTTGCATTTTCATGTCCCTATCACTTTTTCTGTATACACTCTAGGGCCAAAACTGAATATTAAGTCTACAGTTACCCAAGAAAAGTTGTGCCAGATGTGTCTGGCAACTACTTATCTTATTCCTCTCCATAGAATTTAAGGAAAACTATTGTTTGGCCAACTGCGACCTCTCCTGCACACCCCATACACACGAACATATATATATATTGTCTCTCCCATACACACAAACATATATGTATTGTCACAGCAAAGCACCTATTCCTTACCATTATGTCATGATAGATTGACACTGTGCTGGGGGATGACTACAACACTACAGGTGAAAGCTGAGGTGTATAGGGGGTTACTAATGCACTAAGTTTACAAAGTACTATGTAAAAACAAAAATGAAAGAAAGAGTATCAGTACTGCAAGGAAGGGGTTACACAAAGCACCGAACTGATACTGCTGGTTACAAGCTAAAGGGAAAGATTGCTTTTAGGAGGAAGTACTTACTGAAGTAAGAACATAAAGGACAGCTGCCTAGAACTTCATGGGTGGTTAGAGAATATAGAGAAGACTTGATTTACCTTAATTCACAGCAAGGATTTTCTGGAGGAAGTATACAGTCCCAGGGTTCATGCAGACCAGGTTTTCTCTCTCTCCTGCACACAGCAGTAGTTAATCCCACCCATCACTTCTTATGCTCCCTCTTGGCCTCTCTGTTACTAGAGATGGACTGAACCTAACAACAGTCAGTGGACAGCAGATTGCAGAGAAGTGGAACACCAAGTGGCAAATACTTTAGGACTGTTTTTCTGTAGTAAGGAGTAATTTCTGGTACATAAAGCGATATGTTATGTTAGGAATCACATAGACTTCCACATGGAGAAGGATAGTGAATTCACATATGGCAAATTTGTTGCAACTGTTTCATTCATCTAAATGATGCTAGCACAAAATCATATGCGTGCTTGCTGCCCAAACTATTCAGTTTTATGGAACTGACCTTCAGTCTGAGAAATTACTCTAGTTACTCTAGTAGCTTAGCTGAACAGAATGTACATATTAAAGAAGTTATATGTATGGAAAAAAACATTCCATACAGGCCATTAGGGTGGTTTTACATGTCGCATTTTGTGGAAAAACAAACAAACAAAAAAAAAAGCTACATTTTTTGCAGCTTTTTTTTACCTGGTTCCTCAAGGTATTCCTGATGATAGCCTGGGTTTCACGGAGTTAGATGCATGCAAAAGTACTTCCCTGATGAAAAACAGTTGTCTACCATTTTCCTGTGGAAGTCAGCCATTTTTATGTTAGGTCAAACCATCTTTAATTTATTGTATTTTAAGGGCCTACATTCTGATGAATGGATAATATACAGGGGTCCTAAACACAATTTGGTCATATACATAACTGTCTGCTAAATGCTGGCTTTACTGACAACCATCTCTCCCGATCTTATACACAAACATGCATGCTTGGCCCGGGTATATTTGTTCCCAATGGAGAGAGCAGAAAGCCGCTGCCAGACCCCTCTGTTCTCCTCAGACTCCTCTTTCTTCTCATAATGCCACTAGATGCTAACTTCCTTGGGAACAAAAGGACCAGGCTGCCCAACATGTCAGACTCTTCTCTCCTCCAACATCTATCAGCGGGGGAGACCCCAATACACATTATATGGTTGACCAGTTCTGCCGACATTGGCTTTAGTGCCCCATGTTTCATGACCAGACACTCTGATGGCACCTAAATGGTTATGCCCTATTTTACAACTTTGTTTCAGTGGCATAAGTTTTCCACCCAACAGTAAATATCTAAAATGATCCAAATAATGTAACATCCCAGTCTTAAAAAAAAAAAATGTATACCAGGTCATAAATTAAAAACAAGGACACAATGTAAAGACGGAAGGAACATCGCTTGTTAAACAATAGGGAAGGGGAAGACCTGCGACCCCCTTCTTTTCTACATCTCTGGGGGGTTGTCTGGTGCAAACAGATGGATACAGGCGACACATGGGGTGAGGCGTTCTAGTGTGAGACAAAAAAAAAATAAGAGGAAGAACGAATGGCCCAGTCACTGTGATATCATCACAAAAGCAGGTCTGTGCTTGGGCACTGAATGGGTTTTCACGTCGTCCTCCTTATCAGGTTTTACAGACCCTGAGTCGGAGCTGCCTGCTCTTCCACCAAATGATTTCCCCATTCAGAGGCACACAAAGGCCAGTTGGCTTGTAAAGTGTTGAGATTAATTGCCCAATAACCAGAAATCTTGATTCAGCCTGCACAGACAGCTTTGCCCTAAGGGTGAGGAGGGGGAAGGGGGAGTCGAGGGGGATCCCATAATGAAGTGTGCAAAAGTTAATTTGATCCTTGACTCGTTGTTTGTTGAAGGGGCAAACAATAAGCCTTCTCCTCATCAGTATAATTGAGAGGGTTACGCTCTGTGCTCGGCTTCTGTAACATGATTACATCTTATGGCAACATTGCAATGGAAAATGGAAAGGAAGCCGTGCAATGTGTGCGGCACGCAGGCTCCGCCATGCAATAAGCGTAATATATATAATATGCTAGAGCTTGTGATGACATTAATACGGCTAACTGGCAAGTTCCCTGTATACCCAGACATGCGGCATGTAGTACCGATGAGCTGCAGACAAATTCCATTAATCTACAGCTCAATTATCCTATTTATTGTAACCTGTAATACTTGGCTCACAAACAACGCATCCTGAACCGATGTCCTTGGTGGTAGAATCATTGGGGGGGAATCTACTATGACTCGTATTTGAAATAAAACGGAGTCAGATTAGAGCAGAGTAGAAGGGATGCAGGGTAACCCTCAGGAGCCCTGTTGCCTTGCTGGGACTTATGGTGCTTTTCACCCACTGAATTAAATAGACTTGAGACTTAGTGTTTAAGAGATATCCTACACTGACTAGGGTTCTGCTAAGGTCTAATTTCATTGACACCGCTAGGGTATGATTCACCAATTCCTGTATGGGGGAACACTTGCAGAATGGCGGGGATGACTTGATCTCTTAATCACTTTAGGCTTCCCTCTGGATCACCTCACACTACTTCCGCCTCCTTTCCACACTGCAGCTCACATGGAGCTCTGCTCAGAACAAGAGCTAGGCTCTAAACCAGGTTTTTCAAACTTAAATTATCTGGGGGCCACTGGAGGTAGAGGCTGGGTGAGGCTGGGCCGCATGCGCCCCTCACATATAATGCCCCCATCATGTGCCCCTCACATATAATGTCCCCATCATGCGCCCCTCACATATATTGCCCCCATCATGCGCCCCTCACATATAATGCCCCCATCATGCGCCCCTCACATATATTGCCCCCATCATGCGCCCCTCACATATAATGCCCCCATCATGCGCCCCTCACATATAATGTCCCCATCATGCGCCCCTCACATATATTGCCCCCATCATGCGCCCTGAACTTCCACAGCTTGAATAAATTTGATCTGGACCTTCCCTTTAGACTTCCACACACAGCACACCTGAACCAGACTGTTGCTCAGGAGCCACACTACTGTGAAACTCACAGGAACTGGACTGGGGCGACTCCTCCCCCCCCCCCCCACTACACTATATAGGGGAGACTTTAGGGGTTCCCATTGGCAGGTAGGGTCACATGGGGTTTACACTGCTCTCTCTTAAAGGTATAGTAAAACATTAATAACATATATACATATAACAGCAATAGGATTAATTTAGAAAAACATTATAATTACAATGAAGTACAAACATAATTAATATAATTATAAGTCTCTGGTAGGCCCAACACCTTGTGCTGCACAGCTATGAAGCCACATGACACCACAAAAGCCCATTCTATTTTGTTCAGAGATGTCTATAGGCTTAAGATCTGTGAAGGATGGGAAAGTAAGGAAAACTTATTCCTGGGTGCAAATAATTACTACACAACCCTTTTGGATGGTGAATTGTCCTGCTAAAAGTCTCTTTTTGTCATAGGGAAACAGCTGCTATAAAGAGATGACCTTGGTCTTCTACAATGCTAAAATGGCCAATGCCCTACTATTCATAAGTCCATCCCCAGGTATCAGAGGACCCACAGCAAACTAAAAAAAACCCTGTATCATTACACCTCCTCCACCAGCCTGAACTGTTCACACCTGAGAGGAAGAGGTCATAGATTTTTGCTGCATCAGCATGGTACCACAGAGATTTGGATCCATCTGACTACGACATGTTGCTCTTTTTCTGACTAGAGTTTTGCCTTTCTGTTTCCTTTAGACACAATGGCCCTAGAGATGGTCATCTGCTGTTATATCTTATCTTTGCTTAAAAGCTTTAAGTTGTTGGTTCAGAAACATTAGTTGGACACTAGTGTTGTACTTGGCTGCAGTTTTCTTACTGTGCTCTGTCTGTTCTTCAGAATTATTCCCAACATTATCCTCTGACCCCTTTCTGTAATGAATTGTTTCCGTCCAGGGGATCCTGTTTCTGTGGATGTTTTCCTCTGATCCCACTATTCTCCATATACTCTCCAAACTATAACATCAAAACCTCCCATAAGCAGTGAAATATTGGCTCTGCTGGTCTAGCCCCCATGACCAGGCCTTTCTCCCATCACTAGATATTTCCATCCAAGTGTGCTTTCACACCACGTTTTCAGCCTACGGCTGCCGGATCCAGCTAGGGGAGGGGAAAACCGTGCAATCCCGTACCCCAGCCGGGCCGGCGCTGAAATCCATTGACTTTAATGAGCCAACCGGAGTCAGCGTTTGACTCCAGTTGGCTCATTAAAGTCAATGGATTCAAGCGCCGGCCCGGCTGGGGTACGGGCTAGTTTGACTCCGATCGGCTCATTTTCGACCAATATGCGGTTTTCTGACCGGACCTATAACTATAGTATACTACAGTTTTAGGTCCAGTCATAAAACCGGATATGGGGCGGTGACTCCGGTCAGCTCGTTAAAGTCAATGGATTTCAGCGCCGGTCTGCCAGCCGGATCCGGCAGCCCTAGGCTGAAAATGTGGTGTGAAAGCACACTTATCTGGCTTTACACTGAAACTGATCCACAGAAAACATCACATTAATGGACAAAGTATAAGAACCTAGTTGAGATTAGTTTTGCCTTTGCAATCCCATATACAACATTAATGCAAGTGAGTGTCTAATCCTAACCTTACCAGCATTAATCACAGCACCCAATAATGACATAATAAAAATATCAAATAATTGTAGATAGAAAAGTTCATTTTTCTGCCAAATAATTATGGAAAATGTTTTGTTTTGTCTCTTTTTACATATTTTAAAGGAACGTTCCAGACAATAAACATGCAAGTGACACAAAGCTCTATACACCCTGAATGTACATAAAATTAACTTGGCAAGAAATAAAAATGAAGCAGCAATTCCCGGTGAAGCGCTGGAGCGGTGAGATCATTACGTGGTATACAGCTGGTTGTGCTCGAGAGATAAATATTCCAGGCTCCCTCGACACCATCCTAACCATTCCTTTTGATCCCTGTTAGAGATAGGGTCTGCGCAGCCAACACGTTGCTTCATCTGGTGACTTTAAAGATCAAATAGGAAGAATAAAGCAAGACAGCGAGATGCTGATCGGGGGGAGACTTTTCATGTCCCTCAGATACAAAACGGTGACAATGGCAGAAGATACAAAAAAAGACACAAGGACGAGAAAATGTGCTATGCCTCGTGTGAAATGCATTGCTTGGGTTTTTTGCTTCGTTCGTATACTGTATATATGACAGGATCACATTATAAACTAAATTAATCCTTTACTGACTTTGTTGTCACCATTACAAATTCAAACAAATAAAATTACAGACCCAGCCTGAAAGTTGTGATGATCCAGAGCAGGATCCGCCAATACGTCATTTATGCAGGATTGTGCTGTCCGCTGTGACGTCCTCAAAACAAGTATACTATAGAGTGAAACAATCTATTCCTGACAAAATACGGTGATCAGCAACTGCCAGAAGTGTTTGGCATTTAATTTGGCATTAAATGGGCACTGTCAGATCCAAAAATGTTTTATATGTTGTTATTGATGAAAATTACAGACATTTTGTTAATTGATGTTTACAAATTTTTGAAAACGGCTCCTGAAAATCCCACCATTAGGGGTCCCCATACCTACTAGGACACTAACCAGTCCTGCAGCATCAGGATTGTCCATGAGTCATGGACAAGAGAGGACTCATGGACAAGGCTGCATGAGCAGACACATCAATCACCTCCCACCACCACAAGGGAGGGACATGCCCCCTTCCCTGAAGAGGATTTCTAACACTGTGAGCTAATTAAGAGGGATTTTTATAATAAATATAGGTGATACAGACATAAAAATAGATGCACATGGTCAGGATTAGGCACTGAGTAACATTTTTTTGTGTGGGATCTACAGGTACACTTTAAAGGGGTATCCACCATAAGGTGATTTTAGTACGTATCTGCCAGACAGTAATGGACATGCTTAGGAAGATCTGCACTTGTCTTGGGGCTAAATGGCTATGTTGTGAGATTACCATAACACTGCGGCTAGCTTTTTATGAACTGGTATTTCCTGTTTGAGTTTTCTTCTTTGCCTACAAATCCCATAATTCCATTTTCCTCCCTCCCACACATCAGCCACCCTACCCACTGAAACATAAATGAGCTGCATCCATTCAAAAGACGTGTGGTTTTAAATCAGGGTGCCTATAGCTGTTGCATTAGTTGCAGATTGATCTCTCTCCCACCAAGCGATCCCTCCACCCATTGAAGCAGACAGGCTCCCTGTCATCAGCTGACAAATGTCTCGGCCGCATTGCAACCTTGGAAAAATCTGAGACAACAATAATTTTGTATGCTGTTAAAAATAAATATTGGGGTGAAAATCACAGAAGAATTGCGAGAAAACCATCTCACACAGGTACAGACACTATATTATAAACTACACTAATTATACAGCCCCTGTAGCATAGTCAAATAAAAAAAATTCCTGGAATACCCCTTTAAGTTCAAAATTTGATAGCTTTCAATATCGCTTGCCACAATGGACCAGCTTTAAACCCATGCAAGGTTTTTAGTGGGAAATGCAGGAGGAGTCATCTATTTTTTTTTTTATTAGAATATAAGAAGCTTTTATACAATAAAATCTAAAAGTTTCCAAAACCATAAATTGGATTACATATTTCCATAAAACCTACCCTTGAAGGTTTGGCATCTGAAGGACCTCTTATCGACCAAACCCCTTTATAATAAAATTCTCCTAGATAAGTGAAGAGGAAAAAAACTGAGAAATAGAAAAGAAGAAAAAATAATAATAATAACCAATATAAATTAAAATAACATTTATACAATATCTCCAGTCATAGCTATGCAACATTATCACTTACCACGTATCTGATTTATTATACTATCCAGGTATTACAGCCCATAGAATCATGCTATTGGTCCTATTTAGAGATGAGCGAATTTACAGTAAATTCGATTCGTCACAAACTTCTCGGCTCGGCAGTTGATGACTTATCCTGCATAAATTAGTTCAGCTTTCAGGTGTTCCGGGGGGCTAGAAAAGGTGGATACAGTCCTAGGAAAGAGTCTCCTAGGACTGTATCCACCTTTTCCAGCCCACGGGAGCACCTGAAAGCTGAACTAATTTATGCAGGATAAGCCATCAACTGCCGAGCCGAGAAGTTCGTGACGAATCAAATTTACTGTAAATTCGCTCATCTCTAGTCCTATTATTAATGATATAGAGTACAACGCTCAAATGGCCTTTCCATTTAGTAACCACACAATCCATTGCTTACTTCGCCCTCCATCTATAATGGAGGGTTTAGAAGCTGCACTTACCCTCTACACCAATTCAGTATCCCCATCTATTGCCTATATATAATGAGCTATCCAGGGGACCCAATCGGTGACACAGTCATTATCAAAGCCAACGAGATACAACGGTCATTATTATATCCATCTCAGATTCGACCCTATCTAGGCCATAGGTAGGCCGCGTAAATTGTTCTCTTTCTCTTATCCCAGGGGCCTTACAAAATGGATTTGGGTAATGGCTTATCTTGTGTTCTTATCATACCCACAAATAAGCTAACAAAGTAAAAAAAATGTAAATAATTAAACCAAGCCAAGTATCAAAAAGTAAAGCAAATTATATAAAAAAAAAAAACAATAAATACAACCATTTTTGGGTTATTTATTTCTTTTTTCTCCCCCCTTTTCTTCTGCTGCCCTAGACACCCCGTGAGAACCAGAATTTGTTCATACAGGTTTGTCACATAATGTGCTTCAAAAACTGTATGTGCAGATTTTGTTGCAGATCCGCCATGGATTACAAATCCACAACATGGTGAACATGCTGTGGCGGCGTGGATTCACACAAAGGGGAAAAATATAATTTTTTGTTCTCCAGGCCACGGCATGCCGGCAGCAGCTAAAGCAAAAGTATTTATAACTTTTTGTAATAAAAAAGTTCTGCCCTCCCTAGGACCAGGCCCACAGGTTCTAATGGAAAATACAGCCCTGGTGCCATCAGACTTAGGCCTCTTCTGATGGAGGAGCCAAGAGGAACAATATATGCAAAGGTTACATGAGGTGCAATGACATAAGGAAATGTGATGTGATCACACACAGGAAGGTATAACATGATGGTTTAATAATGGACCTTGACATAGCCCCTAGTCTTATTGCAACTGCAATATCTGGGCTCCCTATAGATTTACTATTGGCCACAAGTCACAATCCTAAAGCGTGTTTCACCTTTTTGTATCTGATGTTTGACTGTCGATTTTTCAACCATCCGTTTACACACAATAGGTTTGGAAAATTTGTGTGACATTTTTTTTACATACAGTTAAATATTACATTTACCAGACATATTAACACTACACAGTATAAAGAATGCTTGTGAGCAGAGAATTTTGTAATGGGTACAGGGGTCCCGTTAGGGGTCCAGGACTCTTCAATAGCTAGTAATTCCCTATCCCCCCCACACTCTCAACCCATTAACCCCTATCTAAGAAAAAATGATTTCATCCATAAAAGGCGCTGACTTCTTTCAGCATATTTTCATTTCTTGTTCTGCTTGTTCCTTGCATAACAATAGTCTTGTAAATCCGGAGAAGATTTTTCATTGGGTCGGTGTCGGATGTGGTCCTGGGTGAGTAGCTACAGAACAGGTGCAGTGTTAGCGGGCACTGTGCACGCCTGGCCATTCTGTGCTTCATTTCATGCTTGTAAGTAGAATAAAGCAATGTCTGTAATGAAGCCATTTGTCATTGGCACCCAGGAGATAGGGTGTGAAGAGTGTGCAATCAATATGGTGTGACCCTCCACAAAACAAGGAAAAAACGGCAGTTCAACTCCGTACATCTAAAACAAACACATTCATATGAGAGAATCATGTTTGACAATTACAATGACAACTGTGCACATTATACTGAAGATCACACAGCTTCCACTAAGAGGCAAGTCCAGCATTCCCAAGTCTATGAATATAACACATTAGTGAGGAAAACCTTTATGAGAGGGCAAAAGTACAACAGCCCAATAAATACATACATGAAACAGTGACCCACAAGGAGTGGGGGAAGGCAAGTGACAGCTACACAAAGGAAAACTACTATTAGACTACCCAGTATGAAAAAGAATACAACTACTATAATATTGCTCCCTAAGTAGAGAAATACAACTGCTATAATGTTGCTCCCTTAGTAGAAATATATTACTATTATAATACTGCCCCTATGTACAATAATATAACTATTATAATACTGCCCCTATGCACAAGAAAATAACTACTATTATACTGCCTCCTATGTACAATAATATAACTATTAAAATACTTCCCCCTATGTACAAGAATATAACTACTATAATACTGCCCCTATGTACAAGAATATAACTACTATAATACTGCTCCTATGTACAAGAAAATAACTACCATAATACTGCCCCCTATGTGCAAGAATATAACTACTATAATACTGCCTCATATGTAGAATAATATAACTGATATAATACTGCACCTATGTACAAGAAAATAACCACTATAAAACTGACACCTGTGTAGAAGAATATATCGTCTATACTACTGGCTCCTAAGTACAATAATATGTCTACTAAAAATACTGCCCCATGTACAAAAAAAAAAAAAAAAAAAAAAAAAAATATATATATATATATATATATATATATATATATACGTACAAAATATAACTTTAACCGGTTGCGGTCTAAGGACGAGCCGGCTCGTCCTGAGACGGCAAGCGGTGTATGGCGCGGGCTCCCGACTCGAGCAGGCACCCTACCGGCCGGCCCTGATAGAGCTGTGGCTCTAATAGCCGGCATGTGTCACAGTGTTGCTATTAACCCTCTAGATCACCGCTGTCAAAGTTGACAGTGGCGTCTAAAGGGACATTAAATCCATCGCTGATGGTCAAGTGGGGTGGATCGCCCCCCCCCCCCCCGCTGCACGATCGCGTGCGGGGGGGGGGGGGGGGGTATTTGGGGGGCAATCCACTGCTGAGGCAGCCGGAGGGCTTACCTCATGTCCTGTGGCTGCTGTGGCTCTGACAATAATAATGCCTGGACCAGGCTTTATCAATTGAGCACAGAGCACACAGATCAATGTAACATAGTAACATAGTTCATAAGGTTGAAAAAAGACCAGAGTCCATCAAGTTCAACCTATATCCCTAATGAGTCCCTACTGGGTTGATCCAAAGGAAGGCAAAAAACCCTCATACTAGAGGTAAAAATTCCTTCCCACTCCACATATGGCAGTCAGAATAAATCCCTGGATCAATGTTCTGTCTCTATAAATCTAGTATACATAACCTGTTATGTTATTATTCTCCAAAAATGCATCCAGACCCCTTTTGAACTCTTTTACAGAGTTCACCATGAGCACCTCTTCAGGCAGAGAATTCTACAGTCTCACTGCTCTTACAGTAAAGAACCCCTGTCTGTGGTGGTGTAGAAACCTTCTTTCCTCAAGACGTAGAGGATTAAGAGTATCATGGGCCTGGTGCTGAAGATTGTGATGGGCCTTTTTTATCAAAGTATATACAGTGACCCCCCGACCTACGATGGCCCCGACATATGATGAAATCAACATACGATGGCCTCTTAGAGGCCATCGCATGTCGATGTCAGCATCGACATACGATGCTTTTTTATGTCGGGGCCATCGCAATAAGTGCTATCCGGCAGCGCCAAATGCTTAAGCTGCTGCCGGATAGCAGCTTAATGTTCCCCGTGTGGTGCGGTAAGTATTACTTACCCCTCCACGATGCTCCGGGGTGCCCTCCTGGTCCAGCGCTGGTCTTCCGGTGTCTTCTCGGCCCTCTCTGATGACGTCAATACGCTGCTGCGCACGCCATCCAGTAAGGCCTTGCGGAAGACAGAAGAGGACCGGAGAAGACAGAAGAGGACCGGAGAAGAAAGCGGAGAGCCCAGCGGAGGCCCGGGATCACCATTGGGAGCGGCGGGGACACCATCTCGAACGGCGGAGACAGGTGAGTACAGCTTCCTATACTTTACATTGCACGAATCCCTCAACATATGATGGATTCGACAAACGATGGCTCGTTTGGAACGAATTACCATCGTATGTTGAGGGACCACTGTATATGTTCCCCTCACATATAATGCCCCATGTCCTGCCCCCTAAGGTGCATTATATGTGAGGGGCACAGGACATGGGGCATTATATGTGAGGGGCACAGGACAGGGGGCATTATAAGTAAGGGGCAAATGTCAGGGGGGCATTATAGGTGCATTATATGGGCACACGACAGGGGGGGGGGCCTGTCATGTGCCCCTCACATATAATGCCCCCTGACATGTGCCCCTCACAAATAATGCCCCCCTGTCCTGTGCCCATCACATATAATACCCCCCTGTCCTGTGCCCCTCACATATAATGCCCCCTGTAATGAACCCCTCATATATAATACCCCCTGTTCTGTGCCCCTCACATATAATGCCCTATGTCCTGTGCCCCTCATATATAATACCCCCTGTCCTGTGCCCCTCACATATAATGCCGCCCCTGTCCTGTGCCCCTCACATATAATGCCCCCCTGTTATGTGCCCCTCACTTATAATTTGCCCTTTTCTGTGCATGCATCCCCCCCCCCAAGTTTTAATAATTCCTCTGTAGCATACGGCGCCCGAGCACCTCTCTCCAGCTGTCACATTTCTCACACGCTGCTCCATTCTTGCAGGCTGAGAGCTGCGGGGAGGTGATCTCCGGGCGCCAGCGCGATGATGTGATGTCATCGCGCCAGCCTGCCGTGGATGGCGTCCCCGCGGCTCACACTGCAGGAATGCAGAAGCGTGTGAGAAATGTGAGGGAATGGTGGAGCAGGACAGCTGACAGCTCCCACTCCACCATGCTATAGTACAGGAGGGGCTACAATCTCAGGGGACAATTGCCCCATTGCCCCCCCCTTGATCTGCCACTGGCAGCACGGAGGTGATAGAGCAGGGGTCTCAAACTCAAATCATCTGGGGGCCACTGGAGGTAGCAGCTGGGTGAGGCTGGGTCGCATGCGCCCCTTACATATAATGCCCCCATCATGCGCCCCTTACATATAATGCCCACATCTTGCGCCCCTCATCATCCACCAGCAACACCCCCCACCAGAAGTAGCACCACCATAATCTACCAGCAACCCCCCCCCCATTCCCCCTTCCCCTGTGTGGTAATAGCATGAGCTTATGGATGATGGGGGTGCCTTAAAGTAACCACTATAACCCCTGCAAGAGAATGTGCATTTTGTGTACAGGAGTTGATACTTCTGTACAATAACACCATACACAGTGTTGACATTTGATGTCAGAAGACACTTTTTTTTATTAACACACTAAGGCTACATCATAGCAGCACAACATAAAGTTGTTTCAGGTACTTTTCACCTGACAGTAAGGTGTACACTTTTGCACTCAAAATATATTATTATATGAATATTTACATTAAACAGACACACAAGGATCAACAGGCCACCTGTGTTTTGAGTCCATATTTTAACACGGCTGCTACCAAGGCCGGGCACACACTTACACGAATCTCCCTGAACCAGGAGTCTCTCGGCCAGAGGCTGGGAAAAAGTGGTTGCGTTGCTGAACCAGAAACTTTCATGGCATAGCCCTTCCAGGCACTTTTCTTGAACAGGTTACAAACAGCATAGTCTGTTGGAAAAACAAAGGTACTGGGTACCAGAGAGTTAATGACAAGCAAAACAGCAGCTCAAAAAGACTTTAAAATGGATTTCTTCTGTACACCCACCCGCGCCTGTCAAGATTCTTTCTCCTCTCAGACATATAACAAGGAGAGCGAGGTGGGGACTCTCTCAGAGGATGATTTACAGTGTCATTGGGACACAGACGGAGTCACACTCACTATAAAATTAACGGCCGCTGCTGAGGCCACTGGAACCATGGTTTGTGCCGGTTGATTCGGTCTCACCTTCTTTAGTGGAGTAGGCCGGGGCACTTCTGTTGGTGCCTGTTGGTTAGGCCAAACCTCCGGGCGTGGAGTAGGCCTAGGCACTTCTGTGGTTGGTGCCCGCTGGTTAGGCCAAACCTCCTCAGGTGGAGTAGGCCTGGGCACATTTTCAGACGCTGAGACATCAGAGTAGGATCTCGGCAGATACTTGGGGTGCATGATGGGGGTTTTGAATCTCTCCTCCTTTGCGTTGCTAGGCAGCCTCATCGGCCGGATACCATGTGGGTCTGCCTCCCAGTCGTCCGCCGGAAAATAGGTGAAAGGAAGTTGGGTAGGGTTCCTGGGCCTCATGACTGCTGCAGCCCATTCACCCCGCAGACTCTGGACAGGGGTATACTCGACAATCTCCCCTCGCTCCAGGGAGTGATATCTCTTGGGTAGATAGTCCCTTTGCACAGCCCTCCAGTTCACTAGGATGGTTCCCCCATGCTTGCAATCCAGGAGGGTACCAAAACCCTTGGTCTTATCGAACTTAATCACAGTGGCGCGTCAGCACTCTAGAGGTGCTTCACCCTCTCGGGGGTAGTCCAACTTCCTTATATATAGGGCCTCCGACTTTTTAGTTTCACGTTGCTGCTCTTCCCTCACTTCATAGGGAAGATACTTCGGCCCGTAATGCTCCCTGTGCTGAGCTCTCAATTTTTCCATAATGTTGTTAATTTCAGCCTCCCTGCGGGCCCTTTCTAACTGAGCTGTGGGGACCGGAGGATGGGACTTCCCTGGCAGGGGAAGAACATGGTCCCACAGTTCAGGCTCATCACCAAATACCCCCTTCGGGAGAGGGGGTGAGCGCGGGCGTGCACTCGGCAGAGTGACTTGGGACAGGGGAATCTCTGGCTCTGGGCTGGATGAAGAGGAAAACGCAACTTCCGCCAGGGTACTCATGCCTGATTCCTCTGTTGGGATTTCGGCCCAGGACCCTTATGTCCGATGGTGAGGGGACAGTCTCACCGGTGATGCCGCTGGCGATGTCCCAGGTGATCCCCCTTTCGGGGTAGCCGGCCACTCGTCGTCCTCAGGCAGCGTTGGTAGGTTGCAGGTCCCTTCAGTGTTGATGGACAACTGCTGCAAACAATCAGCCAAGTCTTGGAAAAGTTGCGCTGCGACCGCGGCAACTTTTCACTGTTCGGGCGCCATCTTGATACTCTCCTCACATGTAGCACTGTACTCCGCCACGTCTGTACTCCTTGCTTACATCTCCAGACTGAAGAGGTCGCGCTGCAGTGCTTCTTTTATATGAGGCTCCAACAAAATGGCCGCCGGCCGGAAAGACGTCATCGGTGCAGCTCCGACTTCCTGTCCCCCGGCTAACACCAGCAAAGAATCAGTTTCACTTCGGCTGCGACATGTGTACTTGATGTCCATGCCCAGGGGCGTGTCGTGGAGCCACGCTGGACTTTTTCGCATGTTTTTCAGGCAAGTAGTTAACCCTTTCAGGCGTGTATGGCACTGAGGATCGCAGCATGGCTTCGCTGCAGACTTCACACATTTTCGCAGCAAACAAATCTTCGCCTCCC
The DNA here is from genome assembly GCF_029499605.1 of Hyla sarda. NCBI lineage: Eukaryota > Metazoa > Chordata > Amphibia > Anura > Hylidae > Hyla > Hyla sarda. Next base: position 71,020,704 of record NC_079200.1, on the reverse strand, counting down.
CCCTTACTTTTCTTGCGCACCGGACAAACACAATGTTAATAGCAAAGTCCCGTTCACTTTCGTGCGCACATATATTCGCAGCATGCGAAAATTCCAAACAGTTCATATATCACAGTCCTTAACAGGGGGAGTACTATTGCTTTAGTCAGGGTAGCAAAGTTCTTTAAGGCACACACCCGAATCCTGTTCGTAAGACGCTAAAAGAGTTGTGGTGCCGGGGTGGAAGGATGCAATGGGGTGTTGCAGAGTGGTAGTTTAGGATATTGGTATTAACCCTTTGTTGTCGTGATGCCAGGATGCGGTTTCCTACCGCCAACCGTCCCACAAACGGTAGGGAAAAATAAAGGAATGTCCACACCAGATATTGATGAAAACCGGAATAAACTTTACTGCATATTTTATGCAACTGCAGGTAACAAAACAGTCTTTGTGTAGAGGACCGTAGTTCAGGTTCCTCACAGGTTTGCTGGGACTTCTGGGTGCAATGAGGTTTGATTTGCTAGCCACTGTGCTACTGAATTTAGGATAATTGAGTTGCAGTAGTCACACAAGATTTTAAGTAGTTTTGAGCTGGATGACTCACGGTTTAGTGGCTGCGGAAGATAAGGCTTAAGGCCTTGCTTGAATTGATGATTAGCTATGAGATGTGCTTGCTTTAAAGGGATACTCTGGTGGAAAACTTTTTTTTTAAATCAACTGGTGTCAGAAAGTTAAACAGATTTGTATATTACTTCAATTAAAAAATCTTAATCCTTCCAGTACGTATTAGCTGTTGAATACTACAGAGGAAATTTTTTTTTTTTTTTTGGGAACACAGAGCTCTCTGCTGACATCACGAGCACAGTGCTCTCTGCTGACATCTCTGTCCATTTTAGGAACTGTCCATAGCAGCATATGTTTACTATGGGGATTTTCTCCTACTCTTTGCAGTTATTAAAATGGACAGAGATGTCAGCAGAGGGCACTGTGCTTATGATTCAGCAGAGAGTTCTGTGTTCCAAAAAGAAAAGAATTTCCTCTGTAGTATTAACCCCTTGGGGACGGAGCCCATTATGACCCTAAGGACAGGAGCATTTTTTGCAAATCTGACCACTGTCACTTTAAGCATTAATAACTCTGGGATGCTTTTACTTATAAATTGGATTCCGAGACTGTTTTTTTTGCGATATATTCTACTTTATGGTAGTGGTAAATTTTCGTCGATACTTTTCGTCGATATTGATTCACATAAACAATATGTCTACTTTATCTTTCCATCATAAAGTTGACGTGTTTTTACTTTTGGAAAACATCAGAGGGCTTCAAAGTTCAGCAGCAATTTTCCAATTTTTCACAAAATTTTCAAAATCAGAATTTTTCAGGGACCAGTTCAGTTTTGAAGTGGATTTGAGGGGCCTTCATATTAGACATACCCCATAAATGACCCAATTATAAAAACTGCACCCCTCAAAGTATCCAAAATGACATTCAGTAAGTGTGTTAACCCTTTAGGTGTTTCACAGGAATAGCAGCAAAGTGAAGGAGAAAATTCTAAATCTTCATTTTTTACACTCGCATGTTCTTGTAGACTCAGTTTTTGAATTTTTACAAGTGGTAATAGGAGAAAAAGCCCCCCAAAATTTGTAACCCAATTTCTCTCAAGTAAGGAAATACCTCATTTGTGTATGTCAAGTGTTCGGCGGGCGCAGTAGAGGGCTCAGAAGGGAAGGAGCGACAATGGGATTTTGGAAAGTGAATTTTGCTGAAATGGTTTTTGGGGGGCATGTCACATTTAGAAAGCCCCTATGGTGCCAGAACAGCAGAAAACCCCACATGGCATACCATTTTGGAAACTGCACCCCTCAAGGCATGTAACAAGGGGTCCAGTTAGCCTTAACACCCCACAGGTGTTTGACTTCTTTTCGTTAAAATCAGATGTGTAAATGAAAAAAAATATTTTTTTCACTAAAGTGCAGATTTTTCCCCAAATTTGCAATTTTTACAAAGGGTAATGGGAGAAAATGCCCCCAAAGTTTGTAACCCCATCTCTTCTGAGTATGGAAATACCCCATGTTAGTAAAATGCTCTGCGGGGGAACTAAAAATGCTCAGAAGAGAAGGAGCGCTATTGAGCATTTGGAAAAAGAATTCGTTTGGAATGGTAGTCAGGGGCCATGTGCGTTTACAAAGCCCCCCGTGGTGCCAGAACAGTGGACCCCCCCACATGTGACCCCATTTTGGAAACTACACCCCTCACAGAATTTAATAAGGGGTGCAGTAAGTATTTACACCCCACTGGCGTTTGACAGATCTTTGGAACAGTGGGCTGTGCAAATGAAAAATTTTATTTTTCATTTTCACGGACCACTGTTCCAAAAATCTGTCAGACACCTGTGGGGCGTAAATGCTCACTGCACCCATTAATACATTAAGTGAGGGGTGTGGTTTCCAAAATGGGGTCACATGTGGGGAGGTCCATTGTTCTGGCTCTATGGGGGCTTTGTAAACACACGTGGCCTTCAGTTCCAGACAAATTTTCTCTTCAAAATCCCAATGGCGCTCCGTCTGTTCTGAGCATTGTAGTTTGCCCGCAGAGCACTTTACATCCATATATGGGGTATTTTCTTACGCAGAAGAAATGGGGTTACAAATTTTGAGGGGCTTTTTTCCTATTTTCCCTTGTGAACATGAAAAATGTAGGGTAACACCAGCATTTTAGTGAAAAACATTTATTTTTTCATTTTCCCATCCAATTTTAATGAAAATTCGTCAAACACCTGTGGGGTGTTAAGGCTCACAATGCCCCTTGTCACGTTCCATGAGGGGTGTAGTTTCCAAAATGGGGTCACATGTGGGTATTTATTTTTTTTGCGCTTATGTCAGAACCGCTGTAAAATCAGCCACCCCTGTGCAAATCACCAATTTAGGCCTCAAATGTACATGGCGTGCTCTCAATCCTGAGCCTTGTTGTGCATCCGCAGAGCATTTTACGCCCACACATTGGGTATTTCCGTACTCAGGAGAAATTGCGTTACAAATTTTGGGGGTCTTTTTTTCCTTTTACTGCTTGTGAAAATAAAAAGTTGGGGGCAACACCAGCATGTTAGTGTAAATATTTTTTTTCTTTTACACTAACAGGCTGGTGTAACCCTCAACTTTTCCTTTTCATGAGGGGTAAAAGGAGAAAAAGCCCACCAAAATTTGTAGTGCAATTTCTCCCGAGTACGGAGATACCCCATATGTGGCACTAAACTGTTTTCTTGAAATACGACAGGGCTCCGAAGTGAGAAATGCGCCATGCGCATTTGAGGTATAAATTAGGGATTGCATAGGGATGGACATAGGGGTATTCTACGCCAGTGATTCCCAAACAGGGTGCCTCCAGCTGTTGCTAAACTCCCAGCATGCCTGGACAGTCAGTGGCTGTCCAGAAAAGCTGGGGGTTGTTGTTTTGCAACAGCTGGAGTCTCCGTTTTGGAATCACTGCCGTACAATACATTTTTATTGGGGACAACGACAGTGTAAGGGGGTGTATAAGTTGTGTTTTACCCTTTATTATGTTTTATTGTAGTGTAGTGCAGTGTTTTTAGGGTACATTCGCACTGGCGTGTTACGGTGAGTTTCCCGCTAGGAGTTTGCGCTGTGGCGAAAAATTTGCCGAAGCCCAAACTTGAAGCAGGAAACTTACTGTAAACCTGCCCGTGTGAATGTACCCTGTACGTTCACATGGGGGGCAAACCTCCAGCTGTTTCAAAACTACAACTCCCAGCATGCACTGACAGACTGTGCATGCTGGGAGTTGTACTTTTGCAACAGCTGGAGGCACACTGGTTGGAAAACCTTCAGTTAGGTTCTGTTACCTAACTCAGTATTTTCCAACCATTGTGCCTCCAACTGTTGCTAAACTACAACTCCCAGCATGTACTGATCGCCGAAGGGCATGCTGGGAGATGTAGTTATGCAACAACTGGAGGTACTTAACTACAACTCCCAGCATGCTGAGACAGCTGTTTGCTGTTTGGGCATGCTGGGATTTGCAGTTTTGCAACATCTGGAGGTCTACAGATTATAGACCACTGCTCCAAACTGTGACCCTCCAGATGTTGCAAAACTACAAATCCCAGCATGCCCAGACAGCAAACCACTGTTTGGGCACGCTAGGAGTTGTAGTTTTGCAAGATCTGGAGGGATACAGTTTAGAGACCACTGTATAATGGTCTCAGACTGTAGCCCTCCAGATGTTGCTAGGCAACTTACCGGCTTCCGTAGGATCCAGGGATCTGTCCTCTTCTGCCGCACGACATCGTCGCCCGCAGGCTCCAGATCAGTAAGTGGATCTTCGGCGCCGGTCCCCGCCGGTTTCCCCGTCCTGCCCGGCCTATTGTGGGTGGGCAGGACGGGGAAAACGAAAGTTATCCCCCCCGCCCCTCAATCTGCTATTGGTGGTCGCTTCTGACGATCAATAGCAGACCAATAGCAGGGATAGGAGGGGTGGCACCCCTGCCACCTGACTCCTATCCCTTCAGGGGGATCGTGGGTGTCTTAGACAACCGCAATCCCCCTTATATTCCGGGTCACCGGGTCACCATAGACCCGTATGACCCAGAATCAGCGCAAATCGCATGTGTGAATTCACTTGCGATTTGCGCCGATCGCCGACATGGGGGGTCATGACCCCCCCCTGGGCATTTGCACAGGGTGCCTGCTGATTGATATCAGCAGTCACCCCGGTCCGGTCCCCGCCCGGCGCGCGGCGGGGACCGAAATTCCCATGGGCGTATGGATACGCCCTTCGTCCTTAAGTACAAGGACGCAAGGGTGTATGCATACGCCCTTCGTCCCCAACAGGTTAAGCAGCTAATAAGTACTGGAAGGATTAAGATTTTTTTTTTTATAGAAGTAATTTACAAATCTGTTTAACTTTCTGGCACCAGTTGATTGAAAAAAAAAAAAAAAAAAAAAAAGTTTTCCACAGGAGTACCCCTTTAATGTCCAACAGGAAGAGAGAGAATTTAGTGGCAGCAGACCCTTATATATTAAGGGGGTGGGACAAAGCTCATTGGATAGCCAAACCTGTCAGTCCTGACCCCTGGAACTCTGGGTATATAACAGGACCCAAAGGTCCTTAAACCATACCATAACATAAATTAAAGGCGCGTGACCTCTAAGGTATTCTAGATTAATTAAATATATAAATATACACATTAAATATTACCATATTAAGAGGCGGGTTAGACCTTCAGGAGAGCCCATTAGCATGGAGGGACTTTGGCTGAGGGGACTCCAGACAAAGGGACAGGACCAAATCCACATGTGTGTATGTGTGTATGTTCAAGCATCAGGTCCAAACGGCTAAAGATATTAACATGAAACTTGGCACACATGTTACTTATACAAAAACATAGGATAGGTAATTTAACCCTTACCCACCCACATTTGCCAGGGTTGTTTTTTTTTTTTTAAAGTCCCATACAAGTCTATGGGCAATATATGTTACTGCATAACTTCCAAACGGTGCGAGATATTTTGATAATACTTGGTCACATGTTACTTATATGTCCACTTAAAATATAGGATAGTTAATTTATCCCTTAACTACCCCATTTGTGAGGGTCAGGGTTTTTGTTTAAAGTCCCATGCAAATCAATGGGAAATGTATATTCCCACATAACTTCCGTACGGCTGGAGATATTTCAATACCTGGTACACATATTACGGGTCGGGATAGGAGGTCGACATAGGAGGTTGGGATAGGAGGACTAGATAGGAGGACAAGATAGAAGGATGGGATAGGAGGTCGGGATAGGAGGTCAAGATAGGAGGACGAGATAGGAGGACAAGATAGGAGGACGGGATAGGAGGTCGGATAGGAGGTCAAGATAGGAGGTCGAGATAGGAGGTCGAGATAGGAGGTTGAGATAGGAGGTCGAGATAGGAGGTCAAGATATGAGGATGGGAAAGGAGGTCAGGATATGAGGTCGAGATAGGAGGTCGAGATAGGAGGATGGAATATGAGGACGGGATATGAGGACAGAATATGAGGATGGGATAGGAGGTCAGGATATGAGGTCGAGATAGGTGGACGGGATAGGAGGTTGAGATAGGAGGTTGAGATAGGAGGTCGAGATAGGAGGACGGGATAGGAGGATGGATAGGAGGTCGGGATAGGAGGACGGGATAGGAGGACGGGATAGGAGGACAGGATAGGAGATCGAGATAGGAGATCGAGATAGAAGGACGGGATTGGAGGTCGAGATAGGAGGTTGGGATAGGAGGTAGGGATAGGAGATCAAGATAGGAGGACGGGATAAGAGGTCGGGATAGGAGGTCAGGATAGGAGGTCGGGATATGGGGTTGTGATATAACAACAATATATGAGGACGGGATGTGAAGTCAAAAGCTTCCTCTGTTGATTTTCCTCCACAACAAGGATTAGGAAGGGAAAACTGGGCAACGCCGGGTACTCAGCTAGTCTCTCTCTCTCTCTCTCTAAATATATATATATATATATATACACACTAGCTGAGTACCTGGCGTTGCCCGTTTTTTCCTTCCTAATCCTTGTCGTGGAGGAAAATCAACAGAGGAAGCTTTTGACTTCATATCCTGTCCTCATATATTGTTGTCATATCCCATCCTCCTATCCTGACCTCCTATGCCGACCTCCTATCCCGTCCTCCTATCCCGTCTTATTATCCCGTCCTCCTATCCCGACCTCCTATCTTGAACTACTATCCCGACCTCCTATCCTGTCCTCCTATCCCGATCTCCTATCCCGTCCTCCTATCCCGGTCCTCCTATCCCGACCTCCTATCCCGTCCTCCCTACCAGTCCATCTAACCCAACCTCCTATCTCTTCCTCCTATCCCCACCTCCTATCCCGTCTTCCTACCCCGACCTCCTATCCCGACCTCCTATCCCGGTCCTCCTATCCCGGTCCTCCTATCCCGTCCTCCTATCCCGACCTCCTATCCCGGCCTCCTATCCCGTCCTCATATCCCGACCTGTAATATGTGTACCAGGTATTGAAATATCTCCAGCCATTCAGATGTTATATGAGAAAATACATTTCCCATTGATTTGCATGGGACTTTAAACAAAAACCCTGACACTCACAAATGGGGGTAATTAAGGGTTAAATTATCTATCCTATATTTTAAGTGGACATATAAGTAACATGTGACCAAGTATTATCGAAATATCTCCAGCCGTTTGGAAGTTATGCAGTAACATATATTTCCCATTGACTTGTATGGGACTTTAAACGTAAACCCCGCCCCTGGCAATTGGGAGTGAGTAAGGGTTAAATCACCTATCCTATGTTTGTTGTTGACATACAAGTAACATGTGTGCCAAGTTTCATGTTAATATCTTTAGCCGTTTGGAAGTTTTTGTGGAACATACATACACACACACACACCCACGTTGAGTTTTATCTATATACTAGCTGAGTACCCGGCGTTGCCCGGTTTTTCCTTCCTAATCCTTGTTGGGGAGGAAAATAAACAAAGGAGGAAGCTTTTGACTTCACATCCAGTCCTCATATATTGTTGTCATATCCCAACCCCATATCCCGTCCTCCTATCCCGTCCTCCTATCCCAACCTCCTATTTCGACCTCCTATGCTGTCCTCCTATCCGGACCCCCTATCCCGTCCTCCTATCCCGACCTCCTATCTCAAACTCCTATCCCGACCTCCTATCCCATCCTCCTATCTTGACCTCCTATCCTGTCCTCCCATCTCGACCTTCTATCCTGTCCTCCTATCTCGACCTCCTATCCCATCCTCCTGTCCTGTCCTCCTATCCCGTCCTCCTATCTCGTCCTCCTATCTCGTCCTCCTATCTCGACCTCCTATCTCGACCTCCTATCTCGACCTCCTGTCTCGACCTCCTGTCTCAACCTCCTATCTCGTCCTCCTATCTCGACCACCTATCCCGACCATCCCATCCTCATATCTTGACCTCCTATCCTGACCTCCTATCCCGTCCTCCTATCTTGTCCTCCTATCTCGTCCTCCTATCTCGACCTCCTATCTCGTCCTCCTATCTCTTCCTCCTATCTCGTCCTCCTATCTCGTCCACCTATCCCGACCATCCCGTCCTCCTATCTTTACCTCCTATCCTGACCTCCCATCCCGTCCTCATATCCCGACCCGTAATATGTGTACCAGGCATTGAAATATCTCCAGCCGTAAGGAAGTTATGTGGGAAGATACATTTCCCATTGTTTTGAATGGGACTTTAAACAAAAACCCTGACCTTCACAAATGGGGGTAGTTAAGGGTTAAATTAACTATCCTATATTTTAAGTGGACATATAAGTAACATGTGACCAAGTATTATCAAAATATCTCCAGCCATTTGGAAGTAATGCAGTAACATATATTTCCCATTTACTTGTATGGGACTTTAAATATAAACCCCGCCCCTGTCAAATGGGGGTGAGTAAGGGTTAAATCACCTATCCTATGTTTGTTGCTGACATATAAGTAACATGTGTGCCAAGTTTCATGTTAATATCTTTAGCCGTGTGGACGTGATGCTGGAACATACACACATATATATACACACACACACGTTGAGTTTTATATATATACTAGCTGAGTACCCGGCGTTGACCGGTTTTTCCCTCCTAATCCTTGTTGGGGAGGAAAATCAACAAAGGAGGAAGCTTTTGACTTCAAATCTCATCCCCATATATTTTTGTCATATCCCAACCCCATATCTTGTCCTCATCCCCCGACCTCCTATCCCGAACCTCCTATCCCGACCTCCTATCCAGGCCTCCTATCCCGTCCTCCTATCCCGTCCTCCTATCCCGTCCTCCTATCCCGTCCTCCTATCCCATCCTCCTATCCCATCCTCTTATCCTGTCCTCCTATCCTGTCCTCCTAACCCGTCCTCCTAACCCGTCCTCCTAACCCGTCCTCCTAACCTGACCTCCTAATCCGTCCTCCTATCTCGACCTCCTATCCTGTCCTCCTAACTCGACCTCCTATCCCGACCATCCCATCCTCCTATCTTGACTACCTGTAATATGTGAACCAGGTATTGAAATATCTCCAGCCGTACAGAAGTTATGTGGGAACATACATTTCCCATTGATTTGCATGGGACTTTAAACAAAAACCCCGACCCTCACAAATGGGGGTAGTTAAGGGTTAAATTAACTATCCTATATTTTAAGTGGACATATAAGTAACATGGGACCAAGTATTATCGAAATATCTCCAGCCGTTTGGAAGTTATGCAGTAACATATATTTCCCATAGAGTTGTATAAGACTTTATACATAAGCCCTGCCCCTGGCAAATGGGGGTGAGTAAGGGTTAAATCACCTATCCTATGTTTGTTGCTGACATATAAGTAACATGTGTGCCAAGTTTCATGTTAATATCTTTAGCCGTTTGAAAGTTTTTGTGGAACATACATACACACATACATATATACATACACACACACACACACACACATTGAGTTTTATATATATAGATATAAAACTCAACGTGTGTTTGTATGTATGTATGTATGTATATATGTATGTGTGTATGTATGTTCCACAAAAACTTTCAAACGGCTAAAGATATTAACATGAAACTTGGCACACATGTTACTTATATGTCAGCAACAAACATAGGATAGGTGATTTAACCCTTACTCATCCCCATTTGCCAGGGGCGGGGCTTATGTTTAAAGTCCCATACAAGTCAATGGGAAATATATGTTACTGCATAACTTCCAAACGGCTGGAGATATTTCGATAATACTTGGCCACATGTTACTTATATATTCACTTAAAATATAGGATAGTTAATTTAACCCTTAACTACCCCCATTTGTGAGGGTCAGGGTTTTTTTTTTTTTAAAGTCCCATGCAAATCAATGGGAAATGTATGTTCCCATCTAATTTCCGTTAGGCTGGAGCTATTTCATTACCTGGTACACATATTACAAGTCAGGATTAGTGTTGAGCGGCATAGGCCATATTCGAATTCGCGAATATTCGCGAATATATGGACGAATATTCGTCATATATTCGCGAATATTCGCATATTCGTTATATTCTCGTTTTATTTTCACATATGCGAACATTCGCGTATGCGAAAATTAACATATGTGAAAATTAACATACACAAAATTAGCATACGCGGAAATTAGCATATGCTAATTTTCGCATATGCGAATTTTCGCGCACCAGTCTCACACAGTAGTATTACAGCCTTCTTTACACCACACAAGCTGGAAGCAGAGAGGGATGATCACTGTGATGTGTACTGTGAAGAAAAAAAAAAAAAAAAAAAACGAATATTCGTAATTACGAATATATAGCGCTATATTCGCGAAATTCGCGAATTCGCGAATATGCGATATTCGCGAATAATATTTGAATTGCGAATATTCGCGAGCAACACTAGTCAGGATATGAGGACGGGATGGGAGGTCGGGATAGGAGGACGGGATATGAGGACGAGATATGAGGTCGGGATAGGAGGTCGGGTAGGATGCCGGGTAGGAGGTCGGGATAGGAGGTCGGGATAGGAGGACAAGATAGGAGGACGGGATAGGAGGTTGGGATAGGAGGTCGAGATAGGAGGACGGGAAAGGAGGTCAAGATAGGAGGTCGAGATATGAGGACGGGATAGGAAGTCGGGATAGGAGGACAAGACAGGAGGACAGGATATGAGGATGGGATAGGATGTCTGGATAGGAAGTTGGGATAGGAGGTGAGATAGGAGGACTGGATAGGAGGTCAAGATAGGAGGTCGAGATATGAGGACGGGAAAGGAGGTCGGGATAGGAGGACGGGATAGGAGGTTGAGATAGGAGGATGGGATAGGAGGTCGGGATAGGAGGTCGGGATAGGAGCTCGCGATTGGAGGATGGGATAGGAGGTTGGGATAGGAGGTCGAGATAGGAGGATAGGATAGGAGGTCGAGGACAGGATAGCAGGACGGGATAGGAGGACGGGATAGGAGGACGAGATAGGAGGTCGGGATAGGAGGTCGGGATAGGAGGATGGGATAGGAGGTCGGGACAGGAGGTCGAGATAGGAGGTCGGGACAGGAGGTCGGGATGTGGGGTCGGGATATGACAACAATATATGAGGACTGCATATGAAGTCAAAAGCTTCCTCCTTTGTTTATTTTCCTCCCCAAAAAGGATTAGGAAGGAAAAACCGGGCAACGCCGGGTACTCAGCTAGTATCTATATATATAAAACTCAACGTGTGTGTGTGTGTGTGTGTGTATGTATGTATGTATATATGTATGTTCCACAAAAACTTTAAAACGGCTAAAGATATTAACATGAAATTCGGCACACATGTTACTTATATGTCAACAACAAACATAGGATAGGTAATTTAACCCTTTCTCACCCCCATTTGCCAGGGGCGGGGCTTATGTTTAAAGTCCCATGCAAGTCAATGGGAAATATATGTTACTGCATAACTTCCAAACGGCTGGAGATATTTCGATAATACTTGGACGCAAAAAATAAGCCATAATATGGATTTTTAGGTGGAAAATTGAAAGGCTTATGATTTTTAAAAGGTAAGGAGGAAAAAACTAAAGTGCAAAAACTGAAAAACCCTGCGTCCTTAAGGGGTTAAAACAGTTGTTTTACATAGATAAAACCACATTTATGTGTAATTAAAAGATAGTGCTGTGTTGTCGCTTCATAATTGTTGCAACTTGATCACAGTTAGAACTTGTAAGGAGAACAGGGGTTTGTCGGCGGTGTTAGGTGGAATGAAGCGTTAGTGCACTATGTGCGCTGGGTGATCGATGGGTCCCAGCGATCACCTGTGTTACTAGTGCACGCATACTGTAAGTCCCAGCAAGCCCGCTATGTAGCGAGGTGCTGTGCAGGGTATGCGCTCAGCAAACCGCTGGAACCCAGCGATCACCTGTGCACTGCCGTTGTGCGCATACTGAAGATCCCAGCACGCCCACTAAATGTGCGCAGACTGTGATTCCCAGCAAACCCGCTTGTGTGGCGAGGTGCTGTGCAGGGTATGTGCTCAGTGACCGCTGGAACACTTCGATCACCTGTGTGATGCCTGTGTGTGCATACTGGAAGTCCCAGCATGCCCACTAGTACGGAGGAATGCTTGGGCTGGGCGACCGCTGGGTCTTAGTGGCCACCTACATGCTGCTGATGCGTTAATACTGAAAGTCCCAGCAAGCCCACTGGTGTAATGAATGCAGGTTTTTTTTGTGAAGGCTAGATGGTAAGTTGGACTAAATATGCAAGTAGTATATGTAGATCAGCAAACGGGAGGGATTAATGATGATCAGATATGATATCAATAATGCTGTTCTTTACGTGTGTTGGGTGGGAACTTTTATAATGAAGTAATGAATTCCGAGCTATGGATTTACGGTAACCCATAGTAACCATTGAGTTGTTTTCTATTTTCAGTTTTATATCTAAAAAATCAAGTTCATTCCCACCGAACACACTGGTGAACAGCATATTTTCTGTATTGCAAACATTTAAATATTGGATGAATTCTTCAAAAATTGACTGTGGACCTTCCCATATAACAAGCACATCGTCCACAAATCGTACGAATAACTTGATGTATTTAACATATGGGTTGGAATCACCAAAAATATAACGACGTTCAAAGATTGACAGGAACAGGTTAGCATAGGTACAGGAGACCGGGGTCCCCATCGCGGTCCCGTTCACCTGCCTATACCACCTGTTCCCATCCATAAACTCGTTATGAGATATCACGAACTGTAAAGCCTCTCCTATAAACAATGTAAATTCAGGGGATTTATTAGTTTCATTGAGGACCTCTTTTATTGCCTGTACACCCGCATCCCAAGGGATGCGGGTGTACAGGCTCTCGACGTCTATAGAGGCTAATTGATAGCTCTCCTGCCAGCAAAAACTGTCTAAGTGTTCCAATAAGTCAGTTGTGTTTCTGATATATGTTAGGGTCTCTTTTAGAAGTGGTTTTAATAACGATTCAAGATAGTCAGACAGGGCCTTGGTCGCAGAGCCAATCCCGGCGACAATGGGTCGTCCAGGGGGTCAGCTCTGCGACTTATGGACCTTAGGTAAAAAGTACCATTTAGCAAATTTGGAGCAATTTGGTAGTAGTTTTTCTGCAGTACTTTGTGAGATAAGGCCTCGTTCACATTGAGACCTTAAAATTTAGCTTAAAGATGCTAAAGTTTTTGGAATTGGGTTGGAGGATAGTGGCTCGTAGGTGGCACTGTCTCCCAGCAGGCACTGGATATCTTCTAAATAGTACTGTTCAGTCATAACGACTGTACTGACGCCTTTGTCGGCTCGTGAAACCTTCAGGTCTGGTCTGGAGGCCAGCCATCTAAGAGCTCTCTCCTCTCCAACAGTTAAGTTATTATTAGGTTTTGGGTACAATAATGCCTTGACCTCTTGGCGGACAGCTCTATTAAGTAAATCCAAAGGGCTGCCAGCAGGAATTGGGGGAGAGAATTTGTATGTATTGCCACCTTTAAATGGGAGTACCTCAGTCTCACTAACACTAGGAGTAGTAGGTTCTACCTCTGATAAGTTGCACAATATATCCAAACACTCCCTATCTATTGGGTCTAGGTTATTAATGTAACCCAATGGGCCTATAGTAACTGGAATCTATCCTTCTTTTGGTTGATTATAGACTGCAGACTTTTCCGTATTGCTGAATATTTTATGCAGATTTATTTTTCCAATTGCTTTATACATGTCTATTTCAAACTGTGCGAAGTCGAACGCCTCGCACAGTCCGAAAATGAGGCCTTTTGAAAGAAGTGAAACAAAGGTCATTAGACAAAGGGACATCGGTAATGTTGATAACATTATCGTTCGTAGTTGGAGATAACAGATCGGTCGGATTCAGATCAGTCCTCAATGTTGTAGTTAATCCTTCCATGATAACCCTTTTCTCTTTAATGCTGTTGTGCCTTCTTTTCCTCCCTCGGCCCCTCCTAGTTTTTCGCCTAAAGGGGCAGAACCTGGGTTAGAGGGGGCAGGATTTGATGTCGTACGGTGTGTGAGCTCATCCGATTGCGTTGTGTCAGAGTCCGTCGTCCATCGATCAAAAGATGACCTTCTTGAGTTGCTCCATCTTTTATATGTTTGTCCTCTGCGATTTTGTCTCGTAGATGGTTTCTTGGTATTCCAAGTGAAGATCTAACGGGAATCATAGCCGGCTTTATCCCTAACAAATTTTTCTCTCTTTTTTTCTTTTATTTCAGCTTGAGTTACGGTCATTTTTTTTTCTCAAATTTTTTAAAAACGCGTCAGCTGTTGTTTCGCTGACAGCTGGTGTGGCATTCCGTTTTTGTGCGGCATAACTCTGCTGTAATGTTATTATATTCTTTTTGGTTTTGGCGGAGTACAATATTGGTTATGTAGATGAATTGGTCCTCAAATGCGCCCATATATAGATTCGCAAATGAAGGTGCAAATTGTGTCCCCATTGCGGTTCCAGTTGTTTGCAGATATAGTCCAGAGTTGAATTTGAAATAGTTGTGGTGTAATATGAACTTAATGCTGTCCAGTATAAATTTCTTTTGTTCAGATGGCATGTGGGGGTCCATATCCAAGACGTTTTTGATGACATTTAGGCCACGCTGGTGCGGGATATTAGAGGATAAGGCAGAAACATCGAGGGTGGCCCAATCATAGCCTGGTTTCCATTCTTCTTTTTCTAGGATGTCGATAAGTGATGGTGTGTCTCTAAGGTGAGATGGAAGTTTAGTGACGTATTTTTGAAGCAGGATGTCGACGTACTGGGATAGGTTGCTTGTAATGGATTGGATGCCAGACATTATTGGACGGCCTGGGGGGTTCTTCTGGTCCTTGTGAATTTTGGGTAAGTGGTAGAAAATGGGTGTTATGGGGTTCTCAATCTTGAGGTATTCCCTCTCTTTCTTGGTTAGAATGCCATCGGTGTAGGCTGTGACGATCATTCTATGGCATGTTTCTGTGAATTTTTTGGTGGGGTCTTCTCTTTGGCTGATATAGTATCCTGGTTAACAATGCCTCCTCCCTTGTCGGCGCTTCTGATAATATTGGTATTATTGGCAAGGGTCTCGAGGGCTTTAGATTGTTCCTTAGACATATTGGGTTTGGGTTTCATTCGGATGCCTATGTTCCTGAATTCCTCCGAGACCAAACTGTAGAATGTTTCAATGTATTGTCCTTTATGATGTACTGGAAAGAAGGTGGAATGGGGTTTGAGGTGAGTTGGGATAGGGGGGTGGGTCCATTTCAAATGTCAAGCCAGTTTGTGGGGCTGCTTCTTTGTTCTGATATTTGTTCATAGCTAAGTGGCGAGTCAGAGTTAGTTTGCGTATGTATTTATTAAGGTCGACAAATAATTCAAATTAATTAATAGAATCTGTGGGACAAAACAATCTGTTGTTGAAACCATGGTACTTGGGGGGTTGGCTTCTTCTTCATTACTTGCGGGTTTCTCCTGTGTGTTATCTGACAATTTTTTCAGCAGAAATGGGTATTTTGTTAAACCGTTGTCGTTGGACTGGTTGTGATTGGAGACAGTGGGTTTTCTCCAGGGTGTCAAAATGTTGGTTTTAACCGTATGAGCAATTGGTTGCCGAATTTTTGGTCCACGTGTGTCTGGTAAAATCTCAGTTGTCCTTGTGCCTCCACAGTTTGTTTGTTAATTCTGAGATCTTATTATCCAGCTCTTTGCATAATTGTTCTCTTTTCTCGCAGAGCTTCTGCATCATATTGATCGAGAAGCCATGCATCATATGTTCCCCTTCTTGTACAAATATGGGGTCGTTTTTGAAAGCAGGTTCAGGGCAGAGATGCAGTCCCCTTGGTAGGATGTTCTCTTGTATATAGATCCTCAAATTTTTTTAATCTAGGTGGTGTTGTATTTCGCTTTTCAGCAGGCGTTCTAAGTCCAAAAATAATTTGGGAAGGTCAACTGAGTCATTGGTATTTGTATTAGTGGGTGAGGTCTGACTGAACGGAATACCTGTTATGATTCGTTTCGTGGTCAGTTCAATCAGCCTCTCTCTTTCAGCGAGCCTATTAAGGCAGTAATCCATCTTAGTGGGAGGCTAGAGGATATGTGGGTGTGTGGGGATAGGAAAGAATCATTAATCGGACAAAATCCAGGAACCTAGGAGACAGCCTGAGACTCCCCTTTAAATGGGAACAGCGCATCCTGAAACCGACGATTCTTTTCACGGCCCTAGGACTCCAGAGACGGAGTTCCATCACAGCAATACTGTATCCACAGTATGAATGTACACACTGTACCCCCCTCGGCTGGCAAGTCCGGCCAATCCATCACTACCCACACATCTGCTCTATACCAATTAATACGGAGCTAACCTGCATGCCTTGTCAATAACCACAACATCCCATATGCGATCCATTCCATTATTGACATCATATCTGATCATCATTAATCCCTCCCGTTTGCTGATCTACATATACTACTGGCATATTTAGTCCAACTTATCATCTAACTGTTACAAAAAAAAACTGCATTCATTACACCAGCCGGCTTGCTGGGACTTCCAGTATTCACGCATCAGCAGCATGTAGGTGGCCACTAAGACCCAGCGGCCGCCCAGCCCAAACACTGCGTAGGATTCCTCCTTACTAGTGGGCATACTGGGACTTCCAGTATGCGCACTCCGGCAGCACACAGGTGATCGATGTGTTCCAGCGGTCACTGAGCACATACCCTGCGCAGCACCTCGCCACACAAGCGGGTTTGCTGGGAATCACAGTATGCGCACATTTAGTGGGCGTGCTGGGATCTTCAGTATGCGCACACCGGCAGCGCACAGGTGATCGCTGGGTTCCAGCGGTTGCTGAGCGCATACCCTGCACAGCACCTCGCTACATAGCGGACTTGCTGGGACTTACAGTATGCGTGCACTAGTAACACAGGTGATCGCTGGGACCCATCGATCACCCAGCGCACATAGTGCACTAACGCTTCATTCCACCTAACACCGCCGACAAACCCCTGTTCTCCTTACAAGTTCTAACTGTGATCAAGTTGCAACAATTATGAAGCGACAACACAGCACTATCTTTTAATTACACATAAATGTGGTTTTAACTATGAAAAACAACTGTTTTAAAGTAACTGTTATGACAGATGTTAGTTTAGACGTCAGAGGTACCTGCCTACTGACGTCACTAACATTTGCGTCACTAACATTTGCGCCCTTCCCTAAGAAAGTTTCTGGCGGAAGAAAGAGAGAGGAGAAAGAAGAACTGGGGCAAGGCGTATGATAGCTTATGGGGTGATGGTGGGGGGGTGGGGGGGCTGTAGGGGCCCATGTAGAGTTAAAATCTCTTTCTGGTTGTCTGGCCTTGCGCACAGCCTATAGGATATGCAGCATGACTTACATTATGCTGCATATCCGCCACTGAGCTCCCTCCAGCTGTGGGGTCCTAAAGAAGAGGGAGAAGTCTCAGAGCATGGCAAGAAACAGCGGACGAAGTGCCGACGGCTGCCTGCAAAACTGTCTGTGCTGTGGCCCCTCCTCTGCATGACGTGACCATCAACAACACTTCTGAGGTCAGAGGTCCTGACTCATGACCCCCTACCACGGCTGCTCAGGATGGAGAGAGAAGTCATGTGAGGACTGTATAAGTGTATGTGCAGTTAAATAGAGTAATGTGTCATATATAAGTCATGTGAGGACTGTATAAGTGTATGTGCAGTTATATAGAGTAATGTGTCATATATAAGTCATGTGAGGACTGTATAAGTGTATGTGCAGTTATATAGAGTAATGTGTCATATATAAGTCATGTGAGGACTGTATAAGTGTATGTGCAGTTATATAGAGTAAGTGTATGTATATTTGTAAATGGTTGTGTGTGTGTGTGTATTTATATGCATGTGTGTGTGTGTCTTTGAGAATGTATGAGCGTATCTATTTGTTTTCTGAGCACTGTTATTGCAAGGCTGGATTCATACTTGCATCGAGCACCTCCATCATTGGTTCCATAAAAAAAATACAAGATAAAATGGCGCAGCATGCTGTGTATTTTGCTGCAGATTTGCTGCCAGTAGCTAAATCAGCTGTGGAAAATCTTCAGCAAAATACACAGCAAACTATACACGTGTTAAAGGGGTACTCCTGTGGGGAAAAAAACCGTTTTCAAATCAACTGGTGCCAGAAAGTTAAATAGATTTGTGAATTACTTCTATTTAAAAATCTTAACCCTTCCAGAATTTATCAGCTGCTGTATACTACATATATATACTACAGAGAAATTTGTGAAATTTGTGCGCTTAACTGACACCTCTGTCCGTGTCAGGAACTGTCCAGAGCAGGAGAGGTTTTCTATGGGGATTTGCTTCTAATCTGGACAGTTCATGTCACGAACAGAGGTGTCAGCAGAGAGCACTGTGGTCAGACTGGAAAGAACTGCACAATTTTCTCTGTGGTATACAGCAGCTGATAAGTACCGTAAGGCATTACATTTTGAAATAGAAGTAATTTACAAATCTGTCTGAATCTCTAGACGGAATTTTTCTGGCTGGAGATTTCGTAGTGTGAACCTAGCCTAACACCTGCCAAAGTGCATAGAAAAAGGTTAATAATAGGGCAGGAATAATGGTTGTGTCCAACAAGTACAAGGTTTTCTCAGGGTCAGAGGAATATTTAGAAAAATAGTTAAAAAGGAAAGAGGATAAATGTGAAGGGGACATATGGTCCATCCCCAACAAAAAGGAAACCCCAATTTGTGAAAGCCTAGCTATCAGGAGTCAGACATGGAGACAGGTGGTAGAGGGAAGGACTCCGATTCGGACTTATGATGTGTCTGCTCTTCTTCTTCTGCTTTGTTATCCCAGGGGTGTTGCTAGGTCTTGGAAAGATCCGGGGCACAGGCCATGGGCGTGGCTATGGGCAGAGCCACGAAAAGGAGGGGCCAAGAGGGTGGGGCCACTAAATGTTGCATGACCATACAAAATTTTGCCCCACGCATAGGGGTCAGAGAGAGGGTTTAGTCTTATTAGCTGTCAGCTGATGCTACTTCAAGCCAGGGAACACATGCGCCAATGAGGAGCATTAGAGCTATAGCACGGATGAATTAGGTGAGACCACTCTATGCAATCAGGGGCACTCTAAGCTGAGGTGGGGCACAGGCGGCAGCAGGGGCAGCAGGGGGTTTACATTTTTGACAGGCACCCGTGGTGTAGAGCATTGCAGAACATTTTTTCAACTATAATAATGAAATTGCCAAGTAAGGAGAAAGGCGATTAAGATGTTTTAACCATGTGAAACTACAACTCCCAGTATGATATAAGCAGTGGTAAGGGATTGCTGGGAGTAGTTGCTTCTCTAAACATAACTAAAGAATGTACAAGTGACTTTAGCGCTGATGGGACACAATCAGGTAGAATACAGCATGATATTATAGACTCACAGGGGGCGTCTTCTCTGATCGGAGGAGTTCACTTTTTCTTTTCTTCTCTATCCGGCCAAGACCATCATAATGACTTCTCCCGACCATTACTCGTCTTCACAGAACCTGCCAGACAAACAATTTAGGCTCCTTTCTCCAGCACAATCCTCACCTCTATACAAACCCCCATTTGTATTTCCCCACAGTAATAGTTCACACATACAGTGGTCCCTCAAGTTACAATATTAATTGGTTCCAGGACGACCATTGTATGCTGAAACCATTGTATGTTGAGACCATAACTCTATGGAGAACTGGTAATTGGTTCTGAAGCCACCAAAATGTCTTCCAAAAATAGGAAAAAGTGAGGATTTAACAAAAATAAGTATATAACTAATATAGATAAAGCAAATCCTTACAGATAAAAGTAAGAAAGATCTGCTGGAAGCTGTAATCACTGTCTATGTAGAGGACAGGAGCTCATTCAGGGTCCTGTACAGTACACACAATGTCCTAAAAATTTAAAATGGAGCCGTCCTTACCTGGTGTCCAAAGGAGCAGCTAACTGTGGTACAGGTAAAGAGTACAGAACATGTAGTACCTCCCTGTACTGTAGGGGGCGCTACCAGACAGGAATTCAGTGAATATGCTTCAGTATTAAAAGGTGTTTTACCAGTAAAATGCCCATTCTGATTGGTCAGTTCTTCCAGTCATTGACATGTTTCACAGAACTGTCCGTACCATTGTATGTTGAGTCTGGTTTCAAGTTGCAATGGTCCAGAAAAGACCATTGTATGTTGAAATTATTGTATGTTGAGGCCATTGTAAGTTGAGGGATCACTGTATATAGTTGTAGATAACTCTGTGCTCCTTATATAGCTGTAGGCCCCTGGGATAAGTAATGTAATATACACAGGACCCCACCAGCAGAATATTGAGTACAACTTTGGAGTATAATACAGGATATAACTCAGGATCAGTAGAGGATAAGTAATGTAATGTATGTACACAGTGACTCCACCAGCAGAATAGTGAGTACAGCTCTGGAGTATAATACAGGATATAACTCAGGATCAGTACAGGATAAGTAATGTAATGTATGTGCACAGTGACCCCACCAGCAGAATAGTGAGTACAGCGCTGGAGTATAATATAGGGTATAACTCAGGATCAGTACTTAATAAGTAATGTAATGTATGTACACAGTGACTACACTAGCAGAATAGTGAGTGCAGTGCTGGAGTATAATACAGGATATAACTCAGGATCAGTACAGGATAAGTAATGTAATGTATGTACACAGTGACTCCACCAGCAGAACAGTGAGTAAAGCTTTGAAGTATAATACAGGATATAACTCAGGATCAGTACAGGATAAGTAATGTAATGTATGTACACAGTGACTCCACCAGCAGAATAGTGAGTAAAGCTCTGAAGTATAATACAGGATATAACTTAGGATCAGTACAGGATAAGTAATATATGTACACAGTGACCTCACCAGCAGAATAGTGAGTACAGCTCTGGGGTATAATACAGGATATAACTCAGGATCAGTATAGGATAAGTAATGTAATGCCACCTTTTCCTTAAAAAAACTGAGCTTTATTTTTGCCCTTGTACAGTCATAAAACACCCTCTGTAACCGGTAATAGGCCCCCTGTACAGTACAGATGCATATTGCTGGCTACAGAGGGGGCATTTCTACTCTACAGGATGGCATAGTGGCTACAGAGGGGGCATGATGACTGTACAGGGGCATGCCCACTCTGTAGCCACTATGCCCCCCTTTGCAGTCATAATGACAACTATGTAGCCAGTGCCCCCATGACCCCTGTACAATTATCATGCCCCCTCTGTAGCCACTATGCCATCCTGTAAAGTCATTATGCCCCCCTTGTACAGTCATGATGCCCCTCTGTAGACACTATGTCCTCCTGTGCAGTAATTATGCCTCATGCCACCCTGTCCAGTCATAATGCCCCCCCCCCCCCCATTGTATCTAGCCTGATATAATATGCCCTCTCTACCCATAAGGACCCCTCTTTGAACTCTAATATGCCCCCTCAGACCCAGACACCAGAATAAAACTTTCCCCATCATGAAACAGATGGACCTCCAGCTGTTGCAAAACTACAACTCCCAGCATGGAGGCACCCTGGTTATAATGCTGGGAGTTGTAGTTTTGCAACAGCTGGAGATCCATTGCTTTTCTGTGTAGCTCAGTGTTTCTTGCTGGGAGTTGTAGTTCAGCACTCTGGAGCGCATTATTTACAGACCTGCCTGCACACTCCATGACTCCTCCAGGGCATCCTCAGAGGCTCTTCATGCTCCACTGCTGAACACTGCGGCCAAACCCCGCCTCCTCTCTGCCTCCCTGCAGGTCACATGATGAGCAGTCATGTGATCTGTTCTTCTCCCCTTCTTGGCACTGCAGGAATCAGCTGTACAGAAGGTACAGTCCAGGGACTTACAGTAGGGGTTGGGAACCCTCATCTAGAAATACAGAGCAGGCATTAGTCAGGCAGTCACTGTGCTGTGTGTGGAGATCGCTGCTTCTTAACCCCTTAAGGACGCAGGACGTAAATGTACGTCCTGGTGCGGTGGTACTTAACGCACCAGGACGTACATTTACGTCCTAAGCATAACCGCGGGCATCGGAGCGATGCCCGTGTCATGCGCGGCTGATCCCGGCTGCTGATCGCAGCCAGGGTCCCGCCGGCAATGGCCGAAGCCCGCGATCTCGCGGGCGTCCGCCATTAACCCCTCAGGTGCCGGGATCAATACAGTGCGCGATTTGAATGAATGATCGGATCGCCCGCAGCACTGCTGCGGGGATCCGATCATTCATAACGCCGCACGGAGGTCCCCTCTCCTTCCTCCGTGCGGCTCCCGGCGTCTCCTGCTCTGGTCTGTGATCGAGCAGACCAGAGCAGAAGATGACCGATAATACTGATCTGTTCTATGTCCTATACATAGAACAGATCAGTATTAGCAATCATGGTATTGCTATGAATAGTCCCCTATGGGGACTATTCAAGTGTAAAAAAAAATGTAAAAGTAAAAGTAAAAAAAAAGTGAAAAACCCCCTCCCCCAATAAAAAAGTAAAACGTCAGTTTTTTCCTATTTTACCCCCAAAAAGCGTAAAAATTTTTTTTATAGACATATTTGGTATCGCCGCGTGTGTAAATGTCCGAACTATTAAAATAAAATGTTAATGATCCCGTACGGTTAACGGCGTGAACGAAAAAAAAAAAAGTCCAAAATTCCTACTTTTTTAATACATTTTATATAAAAAAAATTATAAAAAATGTATTAAAAGTTTTTTATATGCAAATGTGGTATCAAAAAAAAGTACAGATCATGGCACAAAAAATGAGCCCCCATACCGCCGCTTATACGGAAAAATAAAAAAGATATAGGTCATCAAAATAAAGGGATTATAAACGTACTAATTTGGTTAAAAAGTTTGTGATTTTTTTTAAGCGCAACAATAATATAAAAGTAGGTAATAATGGGTATAATTTTAATCGTATTGACCCTCAGAATAAAGAACACACGTCATTTTTACCATAAATTGTACGGCGTGAAAACAAAACCTTCCAAAATTAGCAAAATTGCGTTTTTCATTTTAATTTCCCCACAAAAATAGTGTTTTTTGGTTGCGCTATACATTTTATGATATAATGAGTTATGTCATTACAAAGGACAACTGGTCGCGCAAAAAACAAGCCCTCATACTAGTCTGTGGATGAAAATATAAAAGAGTTATGATTTTTAGAAGGCGAGGAGGAAAAAATGAAAACTTAAAAATTTAATTGTCTGAGTCCTTAAGGCCAAAATGGGCTGAGTCCTTAAGGGGTTAAAGGGGTACTACTGTGGAAAACTTTTTTTATTTTATTTTTTTAATCAACTGGTGCCAGAAAGTTAAACAGATTTGTAAATCACCTTTATTAAAAAAATCTTAATCCTTCCAGTACTTTTTAGGGGCTGTATACTAAAGAGAAATCAAAAAAAGAAATGCATTTCGTCTGATGTCATGACCACAGTGCTCTCTGATGACCTCTGCTGTCCATTTTAGGAATTGTCCAGAGCAGGAAAAAATGCCCATAGCAAACATATGCTGCTCTGGACAGTTCCTAAAATGGACAGCAGAGGTCAACAGAGAGCACTGAGTTAATGACATCAGAGGA
Organism: Hyla sarda; assembly: GCF_029499605.1. NCBI lineage: Eukaryota > Metazoa > Chordata > Amphibia > Anura > Hylidae > Hyla > Hyla sarda. The sequence goes on along the minus strand of NC_079200.1, from coordinate 70,997,132 downwards.
AATGCATTTCTTTTTTGGATTTCTCTTTAGTATACAGCCCCTAAAAAGTACTGGAAGGATTAAAATTTTTTAATAAAAGTGATTTACAAATCTGTTAAAGTTTCTGGCACCAGTTGATTTAAAAAAAAAAAAAGGTTTCCATGGGAGTACCCCCTTTAATGACTGCCCGACCAAAACCTGCATGACAGCTGACAATTGGGGCACCAGGCTTTACATTCAGGGCATGGACCCCGAATGTTTTAACCTAGTGATGCCCCTGATCATGGCTGTTTTCTTTAAAACCTGAGCATTTTAGTAATGTGAATAGTCTGTGACCATTCTAGATATATGGATGCAGAGGTCATGTTGAGACATTTATGTGGGGATGAGAGAGAATGTATGTCAGATCACAGGCTGCGGATCCTTATGCTGGACATCAGGATCTCCTCATCCCTTTGAGGATTGCCGGGAGCGGGCGCCAAACAAATCTTTTAAAGGTCTCACCCAGGGTAATTTGGAGGTGTTTATGGACAAGATATAATAAAATATTTATAAAAATATGAGGGGTGTAGGGATTGGACGATTATCGGTTTGGCCGATTTTATCGGCCGATAATCACGATTTTGGACATTATCGGTATCGGCAATTACCTTGCCGATATGCTGATAATGCCCCCCAGCCAGAGACGACCGTCACCGCCGCTGCCCCATTCCCTCCCCCATCCTCTGTCCACATACCGCCGCCGCTGCCCCATTGCTTCCCCCATCCTCTGCCCACATACCGGCGCCGATGCCCCATTGCCTCCCCCCATCCTCTGGCCACATTCCGCCACTGCCCCATCGTTTCCCCACATCCCCGGTGTTATAATTACCTGTTCCCAGGGTCTGCGATCCTTCTGGCTCCTGCGCTGTTGCTGTGCGCTGCGCAATGACGAGTGACGTCCCCAACGCGACGTTAGTGCGCACAGTGACAGCGCAGGCAGACGACGGAGCCAGAAGTATCGCGGACCCCAGGAACAGGTAATTATAACACCGGGGATGGGGGGAGGCGAGGGGGCGGTGGCGGTATGTGGGCAGAGGATGGGGAGTGGTGGCAGCGATATGTGGGCAGAGGATGGGGGGGGAGGCGGTAGGGCAACTGTGGTGGTTAGACTCAGGACCCCAGGACAGGCAGGGGGAGAGAAGCGGGTGGCGGTGGCGGTCTCCGGCCCGGCAAAAGCCGCTGCAGTTCATTGATTTAAAACGCCCGCTTTAAATCATTGATCTGCAACGGCTTCTGCCCCATTGAAATAGCCGATAACTTATACCGGAATATCGGTATAAGTTATCGGCTATCGGCCTGAAAGGTGACAGATTATCGGTATCAGCTCTAAAAAAATCAATATCCGTTGATCCCTAGAGGGGTGTACTCATTTATGTGAGATACTGTAGTTACTATAATACTATCCAATATGAAACAGCAAATGCGGTAAAATTGTGTAAACTGTTACAAGTGCGTTGCACAGTATTTATATTTGAACCTTGAAGTTCTAGTTCAGTGGTCTCCAACCTGCGGACCTCCAGATGTTGCAAAACTACAACTCCCAGCATGTCCGGACAGCCAACGGCTGTCCGGGCATGCTGGGAGTTGTAGTTTTGCAACATCTGGAGGTCCGCAGGTTGGAGACCACTGTTCTAGTTGAACTCCATAACTGTACATGATGAAGGATGCAGCACTCTGTGGTACTCTGACACTGTATCACGTAGACTTAGATACAGCAGCCACGGTCTCTGGAGTGTGTTGTCTAATGGTATACTAATGCCAGCTGCATATTGATCTAATTTTGTTTCATACACGGAGGCTGTATGGACCCGGCAGCTTCATTTACATATCTGTGAGTCTGTGTAGATAAATGCCCCCCTTTTCCCATGAGGAAGCGGATTTGGTTGTGAACATTCACAGGTCTGTCCTGTAATTTGGGAGCTGGCAGTGATTCTATACTGTGGCCGGGACAGATAGGAATCTTGGGCTCCTTGTATAATGAGCACGCCTCACTTCCCTAGGATTACATACGGACTTATCAGCGGGTAACACATTGCTCTTGTGTCACAGTTATTTATCTACCAGCCCATCACCCCTGCTCGGGCCTCCAAGGAAGGTTATTGCACCTATTAGGTTTTGCTTAGACAGGTTAATGTTTCTTCATAAGCAGGGAGTGATGTCCTTGCATTGTGCAGGAATGTCCTGGACGCCTCCTATCCACATGGTGTGTAGGGGTCTGTGAATGTGGAGGGACAGGTGACAGTAGGTGGCATCCTCTAAGCACCAGCATCACCTCTGGACGGTAAAGCATAGGCTGCCAATATAAATGTAAATTCAAAAAGTTCCCCGGATGCAGGCAACAAAGCGCGAAGCCAAGAAGTGATTATGACCCTGCAGATGAGTGCGGTCTGGAAGCGAGTGCACTGTGTGTTATTAAAGGGGTACTCCCGTGTAAAACTTTTTTTTTAAATCAACTGGTGCCAGAAAGTTAAACAGATTTTGTAAATCACTTCTATTAAAAAATCTTAATCCTTCCAGTACTTTTTAGGGGCTGTATACTAAAGAGAAATCCAAAAAAGAAATGCATTTCCTCTGATGTCATGACCACAGTGCTCTCTGCTGACCTCTGCTGCCCATTTTAGGAACTGTCCAGAGCAGGAGAAAATCCCCATAGCAAACATATTGTCAGGATCCGGACTGGTATGCGGGGTGGACACGGGTAGTGGATCCTCTGTGTCAGTGAGGCGATGGCGTGGGCCGTACCAGGGGAACGGAATCTAAGGGGTTACTGGCTTTCACCAGAGCCCACCGCAAAGCAGGATGGACTTGCTGCGGCAGGTAACCCCAAGGTCGTTCCACCCGATAGCGACTCAACCTCACTGACAGCTGAGACAGGCGCAGGACTCAAGGACAAGGCAAAGGCAAGGTCGGACGTAGCAGAAGGTTAGGGCAGGTGGCAACGGTTCATAGTCAGGGGCAACGGCAAAGATCTGGATACACAGGCAATGGACACATGGGAACGCTTTTACTGGCACAAAGGCAACAAGATCCGGCGAGGACAGGAAGGGAAAGTGGGTTTATATGTGTAGGAGTGATTGGGAACAGATTGGACCAGGCACCAATTAACGGTGCACTGGCCCTTTAAATCTGAGAGACCCGGCGCACGCCCTAGAGAGCGGGACCACTCGCGCCAGGACTGATCAGCAGAAGGATGAGGAAGGTAACCAGAACGGGATGCGACCCGCGGGCAGGCACGTCCTGCCGCGTGGATCGCATCCCCGCCGGGGGAAACAGAGCAGCGCTCCCGGTCAGCGAGTCTGACCGGGGCGCTGCAAACAGGAGGTGAATGCCGTGAGCGCTCCGGGGGAGGAGAGGGACCCGGAGCGCTCGGCGTGACAGTATCCCGCCCCTTGGGTCTCCCCCTCTTTTTGGAACCAAGGAATTTGTGGATGAGCTCCTTGTCCAAAATATTGGCCTCAGGCTCCCAGGACCTCTCTTCATTACCACAATTCTCCCAGTCAACCAAAAAAAAATCTTTTACCTCGGATGACCTTGGAGGCGAGGATCTCCTTCACGGAGAATACATCAGAGGATCCAGAGACAGGAACGGGAACAGTGACCTTGGGAGAATAACGGTTAAGCATGAGAGGTTTGAGAAGAGAAACATGGAAAGAGTTGGGAATACGAAGAGAAGAAGGAAGATGGCGCTTGTAGGAGACAGAATTGATTTGATTTTTGATTTTAAATGGCCCGATGTACCGGGGACCAAGCTTGTAGCTAGGGACACGGAAATTCAGAATTTTTTAAATTGTACGAGAATTCAGCCCAGGGCAGAAGGTCAACCCAGTCATCTAGACGGGAGGAGACAAAATGTCGCAGGTAGTCACCAAGAATCTGGTTCACTCTTTCCACTTGTCCGTTGGATTGAGGATGATAAGCAGAGGAAAAATTTTATTTGATCTTTAATTGACTGCAGAGTGCTCTCCAAAATTTTGAGACAAATTGAATGCCTCTATCAGAGACGATATGCGTGGGAAGCCCGAGGAGACGAAAAATTTGCAGAAAGAATTGTTTCGCCAATTGTGGCGCAGAAGGAAGACCCGGAAGTGGGACAAAATGAGCCATTTTGGAAAAACGATCAATGACCACCCAAATGACAGTGTTGCCATGAAATGAAGGTAGATCAGTGATGAAGTCCATAGCTATATGGGACCACGGCTGTTCAGGCACCAGCAGAGGAAGGAGAAGACCAGCAGGCTTCTGGCGTGGAGTTTTGTCACGTGCACACACAGTACAGGCCCGTACGAAATCGGTCACATCTCTCTCCAGGGAAGACCACCAATAGTGTCTGGCAATTAACTGTATGGACTTTTTGATTCCAGCATGACCAGCCAGATGGGAGGAATGACCCCATTTGAGAGTGTGGAGGCGAAGACGTGGAAGAACATAAGTCTTTCCCGGAGGGATTGGCGCCAGAGAAGCAGGAACAGAGGAGATTAGACAATCAGGAGGTATGATGTGCGGAGGAAGAGCTTCGGATTCAGAGGCCTCGGTGGAACGTGATAGAGCATCAGCCCTGACATTCTTGTCCGCAGGACGAAAATGGATTTGAAAATTGAAACGGGCAAAAAACAATGACCATCTAGCTTGGCGAGGATTTAATTGCTGGGCGGACTGAATATAAGACAGATTTTTATGGCCTGTGTAGATGGTGATGGGATGAAGGGATCCTTCCAGAAGATGTCTCCATTCTTCAAGTGCTGATTTAATGGCCAATAGTTCACGGTCTCCTATAGAATAGTTTCTTTCAGGAGGAGAAAAAGTTTTGGAGAAAAATCCACAAGTGACGTTTTTTCCTTTAGCGTTTTTTTGAAGAAGGACTGCTCCGGCTCCAACTGAGGAGGTGTCAACCTCAAGGAAAAAAGGCTTCAGAGGATCTGGCCTGGATAAGACTGGTGCAGAGGCGAAGGCGGCCTTTAGGCGATTAAAAGCTTCATCAGCTTGAGGAGACCAGGACCTCGGATTCGCGTTTTTCTTAGTCAGTGCCACAATAGGAGCAACGATGGTGGAGAAGTGAGGAATGAACTGACGATAGTAGTTGGCGAATCCGAGGAAGCGCTGGATAGCACGAAGTCCAGAGGGGCGAGGCCAATCCAACACCGCAGAGAGTTTGTCAGGATCCATTTGAAGACCTTGGCCGGAGACTAGGTATCCCAGGAAAGGAAGGCAGCTGCGTTCAAAAAGACACTTTTCAAATTTGGCGTATAGATGATTTTCACGAAGGCGCTGGAGCACTTGACGGACATGGAGTCGGTGTTCTTCTAGGTTGGAGGAAAAAATTAGGATGTCATCTAAATAGACAACAACACTGGTATACAGTAAGTCCCGCAAAGTCCAAAATGCATGACGCGATATTCGAAGTGGCCATCTCTAGTGTTAAATGCGGTTTTCCACTCGTCACCCTCTCGGATACGAATGAGGTTATATGCGCCCCTTAGATCAAGTTTGGTGAAAATGTTTGCTCCACGCAGTCTGTCAAAGAGTTCAGAGATGAGTGGCAGAGGGTAGCGGTTTTTCACCCTGATTTTATTAAAACCGCGGTAGTCTATATATGGGCGTAGAGATCCGTCCTTTTTAGCAACGAAGAAGAATCCAGCTCCGGCAGGAGAAGAAGATTTCCAGATAAAACCTCTTTTTAGGTTTTCCTGAATGTATTCAGACATGGCTTGCGTTTCTGGAGCAGAGAATGGGTAAATCCTGCCACGGGGCAGTGTGGTACCAGGAAGCAAGTCAATAGGGCAGTCGTAAGGTCTGTGTGGTGGTAAGACCTCTGCTTGTGTGGTAGCCCTTGGGGGGGGTGTATGGTAGTGGTGGTATGGTATCGGTGTATGAGGGGTTAATGTTAACCCTATAGTTCGTGACACAAGGCTGAGGGCTGGTATGCTGAGGTAATGCTCCGGCCTATCGCCGCCCTTCCCAGTAACGATAGGTGCCTGAAATGACTGAAGGTCCACAAGGAGATTGAATTTTACTTAAGTGCTTGCGATACATCCAAGGCACAGTAACAGTCTCATACAAACAGTCCTTATATCGCTCAGTGACTGACAGTTGTTGCGGACCTTGAGCTATTTAGAAAGTCTCTGAATTTAGGGTAGATTTTTGCAGATCCGTCCGGATTTAAGGGTTATATTAGGTCCGGTGATGCTGCAGAGTGTCTCGGGATTGATACACTCTCTATTCTGAATTATTCAGCCGTTGCTGCAAGGCTTGGGCCCAACTCACTGCGATAGTTGCTGAGCAAATCCTTCTCGTTTGACAGCCCAGGAACAAGAGAGAGAAAACATGGCCGCCGCTCCCTTATATGAGCAGGGGGCGGGGTGAATGCGATTGGTCCGAACATCTGTCATTCACCATTACACAGAGTAATGGGATTGCATACGTCACCAGGCCTCCAAAGGTCCTTAAGCAGAATGCCATTGAGTTTACCTAGTCACGTGACCCACAGGTCCTGCAACGCTATGGAACCGGTAATTAACCATTTATTTACATATATTACTATATTTACATCACCCTTACATAAATTACTAGGCTATTAGTTGGAATAGAGGCGACAAGGGGTAGGCTACACAACAGGGATCCCTACGTCCCAGGGACTCTGGCTATGGGGACCCACACATACATAGGTACCGTATAAGATGCGGTACCGGGACACCACACTTGCTTTTTACAAAAAACATCAGATTAGTCCTGATAGGCCTTAGGAAGACCTGGCAATGGTGTAGCGATGGAGACTTGGCTGGTAGGAACAGACTTTAGACATTGCTTGTGGCAGAAAGATCCCCAATCTTTAATGTCCCCAGTAGCCCAGTCGAGGGTAGGTGTGTGACGCTGGAGCCAGGGCAAGCCAAGAAGAATCTAAGAGGTACAGTTGGGCAATGCAAAGAATTCAATATTTTCAAGATGGAGAGCTCCAACACTCATGAGCAGAGGTTCTGTGCGGTATGGCACGGTGCAGACCAGTCTTTCTCCGTTCACTGACAAAATGAAGAGAGGTTTGACGAGACGGGTAACAGGAATAATGAATCTGTTGATGAGAGAGGCTTCAATTAAATTTCCTGCTGAACCTGAGTCCAGAAAGGCCAAAGCGGAATGGAAGTATTAGTATTAGCGGGTAGAGAAATCCGCACTGGGATAGTCAGTCGTGGAGAGGAAGAATTCACACCTAGCAACACCTCTGCCACGTTAACTAGGTGCGTTTCCCTGACGCGGAGGATGAATAGGACAGTCCTTCAGGAAATGTTCGGTACAAGCACAGTACAGGCACAAGTTTTCATTCTTGTGGCGAGTCCTCTCTTGTTGGGTCAGGCGAGACCGATCCACTTGCATAGCCTCCACGGCGGAAGGCACAGGAACAGGTTGCAAAGGATACTGGAAGAGAGGTGCCAAGCGAGGAAACGGCCCGGTGCGAACAAGATCCTTTTCCTGGCGAAGCTCCTGGCGTCTTTCTGAGAAACGCATGTCGATGCAGGTGGCCAAATGGATGAGTTCAGACAGGGTAGCAGGAATCTCTCGTGCGGCCAGAACATCTTTGATGTGGCTGGATAAACCTTTCTTGAAGGTCGCACAGAGGGCCTCATTGTTCCAGGCTAGCTAAGAGGCGAGGGTGCGGAACTGTATGGCGTATTTGATCACTGAAGAGCTCCCTTGGGCAAGATTCAATAGAGCCGTCTCGGCTGAGGAAGCCCGGGCTGGCTCCTCAAAGACACTGCGTACTTCGGAGAAGAAGGACTGGATAGTAGCAGTGGCAGGATCGCTGCGGTCCCAAAGCAGTGTGGCCCAGGACAAGGCCTTTCCAGACAGCAGGCTGACCACGAACGCCACCTTAGACCGTTCTGTGGGAAACTGGTCCGACATCATCTCCAGGTGTAGGGAACACTGGGACAGGAACCCACGGCACAGCTTAGATTCCCCGTCAAACTTATCAGGTAGAGACAGGCGGAGTCTAGAAGCGGCCACTCGCTGCGGAGGTGAAGCAGGAGCTGGCGGAGGAGATGGTTGCTGCTGTAGAGGCAGAAGCTGCTGTAGCATGGCGGTCAACTGAGTCAGCTGTTGTCCTTGTTGGGCGATCTGCCGAGGTTAGGTCAGCGATACTGGGCAGCGGCACCTCAGCGGGATCCATGGCCGGATCTACTGTCAGGATCCGGACTGGTATGCGGGGTGGACACGGGTAGTGGATCCTCTGTCAGGGAGGCAATGGCGTGGGCCGTACCAGGGGAACGGAATCTAAGGGGTTACTGGTTTTCACCAGAGCCCGCCGCAAAGCGGGATGGACTTGCTGCGGCAGGTAACCCCCAGGTCGCTCCACCCGATAGCGACTCAACCTCACTGACAGCTGAGACAGGCGCGGGACACAAGGACAAGGCAAAGGCAAGGTTGGACGTAGCAGAAGGTCAGGGCAGGCGGCAACGGTTCGTAGTCAGGGGCAATGGCAAAGGTCTGGATACACAGGCAGTGGACACACGGGAACGCTTTCACTGGCACAAAGGCAACAAGACCTGGCGAGGACAGGAAGGGGAAGTGGGTTTATATGTGTGGGAGTGATTGGAAACAGATTGGACCAGGCACCAATTAACGGTGCACTGGCCCTTTAAATCTGAGAGACCCGGCACGCATGCGCCGGGACTGATCAGCAAAAGGACGGGGCAGGTAACCAGAACGGGATGCGACCCGCGGGCAGGCACGTTCTGTCACGTGGATCGCATCCCCGCCGTGGGGAAACAGAGCAGCGCTCCCGGTCAGCGAGTCTGAGGAGAGGGACCCGGAGTGCTCGGCGTGACACATATGCTGCTCTGGACAATTCCTAAAATGGACAGCAGAGGTCAGCAGAGAGCACTGTGGTCATGACATCAGAGGAAATGCATTTCTTTTTTGGATTTCTCTTTAGTATACAGCCCCTAAAAAGTACTGGAAGGATTAAGATTTTTTTTAATAGAAGTGATTTACATATCTGTTTAACTTTCTGGCACCAGTTGATTAAAAAAAGAAAAAAAAAAGTTTTCCACGGGAGTACCCCTTTAATATCCCATAACTACTTCTAAGGCTGAGTGTGATATGTGTGTTATAGTTCCATATGATAAAGGACCAGCCATTCTCAGTAATGCCATACCTTACCCAGTACAGTGAATTAGTAAACTGCCAGGACTGCTAGCTGCTACCACATTTTGGCATTTTTACAGAAAGGGTTAACGCTTGTCTTCATACAGGGCAGATCCATATGCGGATAATCTGACCGTATTCCAGAAGCAGAAAAGTGGATGGGATTTGTAGAAATACTCACATTTCATTCTAAAATTCTACAAGTTTTGTACATTGATTCTGTTGCAGAAAATCCTCAACATTTGAGTCCTGTTTAGTTGTAAGCTGGGTTCAAACACAGCATATTGGTCAATATCGAAGAAACTAAAATGGAAAGATTTATTTATTAAAAACAGTGAAGTAGAAAAAGACGGCAGCTCACCATGGAATTCAACGCAAGCTTCTTTATTGACCAGCGTGTGCAGGTTACAAAACTTGAAGTGCAGGTGCTCTACCCCAAAACCGCACGAACAACGTCCGTTTCGCACTAACTGTGCTTCCTCCGGTTCGTTGTCGTACTATCCCTCCTCCCCTTATATAGTTCCCCCCAATCAAGATTCCAACAGGGTAGGAGTGTCATACAATTGCGACCATCTCAACTACATCACATCCGTTATGACATCATGTCAGTGCGCGGTCAGCTGACGCAGTTGCCGTAGATACGGGCAGGACGCGGCCATCTGTACCGGAAGTTGCGATGTAGAAAACTTCGTCAGCTGGTCCGCTCAAACTTCCTACGTATCCACAGCAACCCGGCATCACGTGACTCTCTCCGCACTGTTGGGGAAGAAACAAAAGGGGAAGGTAAGTACAACTATGTGAATTAGTGATTAAAACAAAGTATTAAACAATGATTAAAAACAGTATAAGTTACCTTACAGAAAAATGCTCATGTCTATTTTATCATATAAACCACCTGCGCCCATAGCTCCTATTCTTAAAATCCACCTACTTTCTCGTTGTAAGAGGAGCTTATTTCTGTCTCCACCATTGACGGCATTATCCACTATTTCCAACCCGGAAAATTTCAGGACCGACTGGTCCCCTTTGTGTACTTCCCGCACATGCTGGATAAGTCTAGGACAGCCCACTCCGGTGGAGACAGATCTAAGATGCTCTCTGATACGGGTATTCAGGTCCGCAGTCGCAGACAATGACATATACTACAAACCTAGTTTTACAGGTGATAAAATCGCGTATTGACCAGGATACTCCCCCGAAATTGATGCTCTTATTCTCTGCATTAAAAGGACATAGTTGGCATTGCCTGCATTTAAAATTACCCTGAGGTCTCGATTTTTTCAGCCAGTTGTCAGATTTCTCTCTAAACTGATTCGGGCCCAGCACGTTACCTATGGTCTTAGTTTTTCTGTACGAAAAGAGGGGGCGGTTGACAGCGGCATCCCCCAAGTCACAGTCCTCCTCAATGAGATGCCAGTGCCGCCCAACAGCCGTTTGCACGGCCTGGTCCATAGGACTGTGCTTAAAGGAGAATACAAATCTGTCAGTACAATTCAATTCTTTTTCCTGGAATATCTGGCTGCTGCATATCCTACCTTACGGGCTTTATTCAGGGCCAGTTGGACAATGTCTCCGGGGTACCCCCTATTAATAAATCTCCTTGCCAGTTCCTCTGACTGCTTCTCAAAGGATTCATCTCTGTTGTTGAGTCTCCTAAGCCGGAGGAACTGGCTGAATGGAATAGAGTTCTTGACGTGAGGGGGATGGAAGCTTTCATAATGAAGTAACGCATTTACTGCCGTGGGTTTACGAAACCCACTCGTTACAAAACCATCCTCAGAAATTTCTACCCTCACGTCAAGAAAGTCTAATGATTTACCTCCGAAGACGTAAGTGAATCTCATGTTCATGTCATCGTTATTATTAAGATAATTGACAAATTGGATGAACTCTTCTTCACCCCCCATCCATACGATAAACACGTCATCTATATATCTCAATATGGACGATATGTACCGAGTGAATGGGTTCCTTTCCGAAAAGATGAAGCACTTTTCGAAGATAGCAAGGTACAGGTTGGCCAGGGAACATGCGACGGGGGTCCCCATCGCTGTCCCACTGACCTGCCTGTACCATTGCTCTCCGAACCTAAAGGCGTTATGCTCTAATACAAATCTGAGGGAATCACAGATAAAGTCCACCACGTCTGCCTCCAGCTTAATTTCTACCAGGAATTCTCTAATTACCCGGACCCCCACATCTTGGGGGATCCGGGTATAGAGACTTTCTACATCCACTGATGCCAAGCTGGCTCCTGGCAGACAGTGGACATCATCCAGTGCTGTCAGAAATTCCCCAGTGTCCCCAAGGTACGTAGGTATCTCCGATAAAAGAGGGCGCAACAACCAATCCAGGTATTTACTAAGGCCCTCCGTCACCGAGCCGATCCCCGAGACTATAGGACGTCCCGGGGGTCGGCTCAGTGACTTATGAATCTTCGGGAGATAGTACCAGTAGGGCTTCCTGGGGAATTTGGGCAAAAGTCTGGAAGCGGTCTTTTCGGACAACACTTTTTTCTCCACGTAACCCCTTAATAAGGTCTGCAATCTAGATACATAACTACTAGTTGGAACACTGGGCAATTTAGCATAGGTGAAAACATCGCTGAGCTGTCTAAGGGCCTCCTCCCTATATTGTTCTCTAGACAGCACAACTATGTTTCCACCCTTGTCTGCTTTCCGGAAGATCAATTCCTTTCTATCTCTTAACCACTTCAGTGCTCTCTGTTCTTTACTGGATAAATTATCTTCCTCTTTAGGGTATAGTAACATTTTGACATCCTTAATAACCAGTGAAGTAAATAGATCTAGGGTGCCACCCGGCTGTATTGGTGGACAAAAAGTGGAGCTGTTGCCCCCAGAAAAAAACGTGGGCTCTATCTCTTCAGCTCGACCACCACTCTCCAAGTCAATGAGCACTTGAGCCCCCCTCAACACATCATCCTCCAAATCGGTCATAACACTGAACCCTAAAGGGCCAATCTGAATGGGTGCTTCCCCACTCAATGTGTTGGGAGCTGGCATAAAATTTTTACTAAAAAACGTCTTTAAGCCCATTTTTCTGACAGCGTTGAATAAATCTATCTGGAATTCTACCTCATCAAAAGGTTCAGTAATGCTAAAGTTCAGTCCCCTAGATAGGAGCTTCACGCAGTCTTCCGGTATGGTAACATCAGTCAGATTAATAATGTTAATAGGGTCTGTCTTACCCATGTCCGTTATCGCCAGGAGACTTGCTTCCTTTTCTGGCTCTTCTGCCTGCAGTTTAGACCCCCTTCCCCGCCCCCGCCGTGTCCTCCTTCCGTTGGTCCCCCGTTTTTTGGGACTCCTGCGGGGCGGTTGCTGGCGTTTCCACTAGCTGGGTCATCTGAACGGCTCGAATCAGAATCGGTGGTCCATTGATCATTGTTCTTATTTCTAGGACGACTTCTTCTTCTGGATTGCTGTTTACGATTCCCCCAGTTATGAATGCGGCCGGTTTCAAAATCCATCTTATCCCTGAGGAATTTATCCCTCTTACGATCCTTAGTCTCGGCTTGGGTGGTCAGCAATTTCTTTTCTAGCTTCTTCATGAATGCTGTGAACTGTTCCTCGGAATGACGTGATCTCAGCTCTAGCCTGGCTCTGCACAATTCCTGTGCCACTAGATTATATTCCACCTCATTCCTTTTTAAAACAATTCTCATTAATCGAAGCGAATGTTCAAGATGTGCTTGCTTCCATTCGTCCAAGAAGCTGTCATCTTCTAGGAATTGGGACGGTTCCTTATACATCCGTAAACCCCTCGGTGCTCTGTTACATTCATCATATGAGCGCAGGGAGTTGACCGTCCAAAATAGACGGACCTCTTTTTCAGAGAGTGACATAACCTTCTGTTCAAGGGCTCTTAAGCTGAGCATCTGTAAGGTATCCTTACATTCACATGCGGTGAAGTAGGTGCATTCACATGCGGTGAAGTATTTTTAAATGCAGGCAATGCCAACTATGTCCTTTTAATGCAGAGAATAAGAGCATCAATCTCGGGGGAGTATCCTGGTCTATACGCGATTTTATCACCTGTAAAACTAGGTTTGTAGTATATGTCATTGTCTGCGATTGCGGACTTTTTTACATCGGGAAAACAATACGGAACCTGAATACCCGTATCAGAGAGCATCTTAGATCTGTCTCCACCGGAGTGGGCTGTCCTAGACTTATCCAGCATGTGCGGGAAGTACACAAAGGGGACCAGTCGGTCCTGAAATTTTCCGGGTTGGAAATAGTGGATAATGCCGCCAATGGTGGAGACAGAAATAAGCTCCTCTTACAACGAGAAAGTAGGTGGATTTTAAGAACAGGAGCTATGGGCGCAGGTGGTTTATATGATAAAATAGACATGAGCATTTTTCTGTAAGGTAACTTATACTGTTTTTAATCATTGTTTAATACTTTGTTTTAATCACTAATTCACATAGTTGTACTTACCTTCCCCTTTTGTTTCTTCCCCAACAGTGCGGAGAGAGTCACCTGATGCCGGGTTGCTGTGGATACGTAGGAAGTTTGAGCGGACCAGCTGACGAAGTTTTCTACATCGCAACTTCCGGTACAGATGGCCGCGTCCTGCCTGTATCTACGGCAACATCGTCAGCTGACCGCGCACTGACATGATGTCATAACGGATGTGATGTAGTTGAGATGGTCGCAATTGTATGACACTCCTACCCTGTTGGAATCTTGATTGGGGGGAACTATATAAGGGGAGGAGGGATAGTACGACAACGAACCGGAGGAAGCACAGTTAGTGCGAAACGGACGTTGTTCGTGCGGTTTTGGGGTAGAGCACCTGCACTTCAGTAACCTGCACACGCTGGTCAATAAAGAAGCTTGCGTTGAATTCCATGGTGAGCTGCCGTCTTTTTCTACTTCACTGTTTTGCGACATATGGACACTTGAACTTTGTACAGTCTGTGCACCACCAGTTTCTCAAGCGCCAGCAGGTGACTGTGCCTTTACGACTACGTTGGGCAGAGGAAGATTAAGGTGAGGGGTGTATCCGGGAAGGAAGCAGCGCCAGCTGACATTGCTACATTGTATACATTATGTATTAAAAAGTGCAGAAAAATACAGGTTTTTCTCCACAGATCGTACAGTAGTCTAAAAAAATCCTAGGTAGCAAAAATGACTGTGTTTTTTGTATTATATGTTTCTGTTAATAGTTTATTTAAACCTGATTAGATCACAATCCACCAATCAATGAAGATCTGGGAGGTGAGGGGGAGCGAGGACGGTGTGCCAAGCTGTGACACTTGGCTCCACCTTCTTGAGACTTTGCTGAGAAATAAAAGGGCAGCCACATTTCTATTGGCAGCCTATGCTTTACTGTCCAGCATCACCTCAGCAACAAGAAGTGATTAATACTTGAAAGGGTGAATGACACTGAAGATGTGTTCGGTCTGGAGGCGAGTGCGCTGTGTGTCTTTAACCCCTTAAGGACTCAGCGTTTTTCCGTTTTTACATTTTTGTTTTTTCCTCCTTACCTTTAAAAAAGCATAACTCTTTAAATTTTGCACCTAAAAATCCATATGATTGCTTATTTTTTGCGCCACCAATTCTACTTTGTAATTACATCAGTCATTTTACCCAAAAATCTATGGTGAAACAGAAAAAAAAATCATTGTGCGACAAAATTGAAAAAAAAAAAACGCCATTTTGTAAGTTTTGGCGGCTTCCGTCTCTACACAGTAAATTTTTCCGTGAAAATGACACCTTACCTTTATTCTGTAGGTCCATACGATTAAAATGATACCTTACTTATATAGGTTTGATTTTGTCGTACTTCTGGAAAAAATCATAACTACATGCAGGAAAATTTATACGTTTAAAATTGTCCTCTTCAGACCCCTATAACTTTTTTATTTTTCTACGTATGGGGCGGTATGAGGGCTCATTTTTTGCGCCATGATCTGAAGTTTTTAGCGGTACCATATTTGCATTGATCGGACTTATTGATCAGTTTGTATTCATTTTTTCTTGATATAAAAAGTGACCAAAAATGCACTATTTTGGACTTTTGAATTTTTTGGCGCGCACGCCATTGACCGTGCGATTTAATTAACGATATATTTTTATAATTCGGACATTTCCGCACGCGGCGATACCACATATGTTTATTTTATTTTGTTTTTTATTTACACATTTTTTTTTTTATTGGAAAAGGGGGGTGATTCAAACTTTTAATAGGGAAGGGGTTAAATTATCTTTATTCACTTCTTTTTGCAGTGTTATAGCTCCCATAGGGACCTATAACACTGCACACACTGATCTTTATCATTGATCACTGGTTTCTCATAGGAAACCAGTGATCGATGATTCTGCCGCTTGACTGCACATGCCTGGATCTCAGGTACTGAGCAGTCATTCGGCGATCGGACAGCGAGGAGGCAGGTAGGGACCCTCCGGCTGTCCTGTAAGCTGTTCGGTATGCCGCGATTTCACCGCGGCTATCCCGAACAGCTCCCTGAGCTAACCGGCATGTTTTCACTTTCACTTTAGACGCAGCGTTCAACTTTGAACGCCGCGTCTAAAGGGTTAATAGCGCGCGGCAGCGTGATCAATGCCATGCGCTATTAGCCACGGGTCCCGGCCCCCTCCCATAGGCTTGCATTGAGGGGGCGGAGCATGACGTCACATGGGGCAGAGCCTTGACGTCACAACACTCCGGCCCCGTGATCGACAGTAATCAGACCCAGAGCGAACACGCTCCGGGGACTGATTTTAACGGGGTGCGGCGTGCAAGATCACAGGGGTCCCCAGCGGGCGGACCCCCACAATCAGGCATCTTATCCCCTATCCTTTGGATAGGGGATAAGATGTCTAAGCGCCAGAGTACCCCTTTAACCTCTGTTTTATAGAAATTATCTTTGCTACATACAGTCATGAGAAAAATAAAGTATGCTCTCCGATTTCTATGGCTTTACATATTAGGACATAATAAAAAAAGCTTTTTGTCCTTAGAAGGTGTTACAATTAGTTGGCTACAACCACAAATGAACAACAGTACCAAACAGATTCTACTGTGTCAATATTTATTTAACAAAAAATTAAGTCAAAATGGAAAAGCCATGTGTGAAAAATGAAGTCCAGCCCATGAATAGTCAGCTCGTGGAATAACCTTGCAGCAATGAGTTGAAGAAATGGTTTTCTTTATGACTTTATCAGTCTCTCACATGGTCCTGGAGCAATTTTGTCGCACTCTTTACAATGTTGCTTTAGTTCATTGGTCCTTGTGATCATTGGTTTATGTACAGGTCTCTTAAGATTCTACCACAGCATTTCAAGAGGATCGAAGTCTAGACTTTAACTGGGCCTTCGTTCTTGTCTTTAAAGCAATACTGATAATGTACAATACTGTAAATTTGCTGGTGTGCTTGGGGTCATTGACCTGTTGTTGTGTTCATAGATGGCTCTAAGACTGCCACGTGCTCAGGTTCTGTTGAAAGAGAAAGCCCCAATAATGAACCCTTTCACCATCAGGCCAAATATCTCAACTTTGGTCTTGTAGGTCCAAAGGACATTTGTCAGAACCCATAGGGTTAATCAGTTCTGATGTTTTGTTTTGTTTGTTTTAGTTGCTGTGATACACCTAGTTGTCTGACTGATCAGCTGATCTGGATGAGACCACCTGTCTGGCTGCCTATATAAGCCTGCAGTGTGCTCACATACCTCGCCTACTAAAAACATTTCCTCCTGTAGCTAGCGTATTTACCCTGTATTCCGTTTTCCTAGTATTTGTGACTTTCTGGCTTGGCTTCCTGACTTTTCTCTTGTATTGGTTACTTGCCACCTTTTGACAACTCCTTGTTAAGACTCGGCTAGTGGACTTTGACTAATTGTGTGTTTGTTTAATATTATTTTTGTTAGTTTGTGTGCTTCCTGACTGTATCCCGACCTGTGTCTGTTTTGTAGTTTATTTTGTTGAGAGTGACTTCCATCACTTATTTAGGAAAGGACCGTCACCGTAATTGTCGATCCGCTCTTTAGGGCGGATAGGCAAGTAGGCAGGGTCAGAGGGAGTGGGTGAGATCAGGGTTGCACTCCTTCCCTGCCCATATGTGACAAAATTGTTCCAAAAGTCATGTGGTTTATTCAGATGTAACTAATCTAAAATGTAACTATTAAGTATTTTACAATTTTCCTGAGCACTGGACAGTTTTTGGGTGAATTTTCTTGGATGTCTACTTCTGGGAGGATTGTCACCTGTCTCGAATGTTTTCCACTTGTGAATAATCTTTACTGTAGAATGATGGACTAGTTTGTAAAGGGTCTTATAAGGCTGAGTTTTCATTTGGCAGCTATCTTTTCTTGAAAACTGCCACTGCAGTTTCAGACAAACTTAAGGGTCGATTCAAATGGAATGGGAAATATAAAGGAAGGACTTATACTTCTCTTACTTGCTGGATCCACTCCTGGCTTTGGCACAAAAACCACAGTGAAACCCAGCCTAACCCTTCCTAGATTGATGAGCAGCGACAATTGCTTTTTGAGAATCATTGCTGATATCTTTGCACCTTGGCATTGTGTTAACACATGCCTAAATGCTGCAGACCAGCAAACTGCCAAAACTTCTGCATTTAAGAGTACGTCACCCTTGGTGATGATCAATTACTCAAGAGCTTTTGATTAGCAGCACCTGGCTGCCACATACTTCCTTAATTCTTAAGAAAGCAGTAAGGGAGTACTTAAATGGGCTCTGTCAGATACAAAAACTTTTTATATGTTGTACATCTTGGCAAAACATTACCTTTCTAATATACTTCATAAAGAAAATCTTATTTACTTTTTATAGAAATCATGGCTTATAAATAAAATCATGGCTTTGTCCAAGCTGAAGCACAGGTATGGACAAAGTCCAGTAAGTGAGGGTAAGCTAGCACTCCTCTGTGTTCTCTCTTGTCTGATAGCACTCCTCTGTGCTCTCTCCTGCCTGATAGCACTCCTCTGTGTTCTCTCTTGTCTGATAGCACTCCTCTGTGCTCTCTCCTGTCTGATAGCACTCCTCTGTGCTCTCTCCTGTCTGATAGCACTCCTCTGTACTCTCTCCTGTCTGATAGCACTCCTCTGTGCTCTCTCCTGTCTGATAGCACTCCTCTGTGTGGTCTGATAGGACAGGAGAGAGCACAGAGGAGAACTATCAGACAGGAGAGAGCACAGAGGAGTGCTATCAGACAGGAGAGAGCACAGAGGAGTGCTACCAGACAGGAGAGAGCACAGAGATGTGCTATCAGACAGGAGAGAACACAGAGGAGTACTATCAGACAAAAGAGAGCACATAGGAGTGATATCAGACAGGAGAGAGCACAGAGGAGTGCTATCAGACAGGACATAGCAAAGAGAAGTACTATAAGACAGGAGAGAGCACAGAGGAGTGCTATCAGACAGGAGAGAGTACAGAGGAGTGCTATCAGACAGGAGAGAGCACAGAGGAGAACTATCAGACAGTAGAGAGCACAGAGGAGTGCTATCAGACAGGAGAGAGCACAGAGGAAAACTATCAGACAGTAGAGAGCACAGAGGAGTACTATCAGACAGGAGAGAGCACAGAGGAGAACTATCAGACAGTAGAGAGCACAGAGGAGTGCTATCAGACAGGAGAGAGCACAGAGGAGAACTATCAGATAGTAGAGAGCACAGAGGAGTGCTAGCCCACCTTCACTTACTGGACTTTGTTGATGCCTGTGCTTCAGCTTGGACAAAGCCATGATTTTATAAGCCAATGATTTCTATAAAAAGAAAATAACATTTTTCTTATGAAGTATATTAGAAAGGTTAAAGGGGTACTCCACTGGAAAAAAAATGTTTTTATCAACTGGTGCCAGAAAGTTAAAGTGTTCTCTGCTGACACATCTATCCATTTTAGGAACTGTTCAAAGTACAAGCAAATCCCCATTGAAAACCTATCCTGCTCTGGACAGTTCCTAAAATGGACAGAGGTGTCAGCAGAGAGCACTGTTGTCAGACAGAAAGGAAATTCAAAAAGAAAAGAACTTCCTGTGGAGCATATAGCAGCTTATAGGGACTGGAAGGATTAAGATTTTTAAACAGAAGTAATTTACAAATACGTTTAACTTTCTGGCACCAGTTGATTAAAATATTTTTTTTTCCAGTGGAGTACCCCTTTAATGTGTTGCTAAGATGTACAACATATAAAACGTTTTTGGATTTGACAGTGCCCATTTAAGTACTTAGTATTATGAATTTTGGCCTAGTTTTTGACTTGGTGTATGCCAGATTGATTAAAAACTATTTGTTCTGATACCTAAAACCATAGAATTTAATTTCTCATAACTGTAGAAGAACTATTCAGTGACCACAGGTAGTATAGCAGATATATCAATCCATGAAGAACTATAGCCACCAAGTGTGGACTAAAATGCAAGCTCTGCACCCCAGCGGCAGGTCATGTGAATGAGAGAAAGTCAGAGAAGCATTTACTTGAACCCAGAAGTCTTCCTTAGCTCCTTAAAGTATGTAGAAAAACACAAAAAACTTCTTTGGGAGCGGTCTCAAATATCTCACCACCAACACATCTCAATCCAAACGGAAAAAATTGTTAGATAGACTTACACTTGTTGAGTGTCTTTTTACAAAACAATTCACACTTTTCAAACGCATGTATCTCGTAATCTCCAATGTGGATCCTCATCCGCGTCAATCCTATTCGGGAGGCTCCAAAACCGCCCAAGGAAATATGGAAAAATACAAAAATGCTAAACTTGGAGAGCAGACGATTCCCACTTAACATATGCGCAAATTCATTTAGAAAATTCTCAGCACTTACTTCACTGAGAGGCAGGGGCGTAGCTAGAAACCACAGGGCCCCGATGCAAAAATTTGCCCAGGGCCCCCCTATCACCTGACGACCCGCTTCCCCAATCCCGGGCGACCCCTTACTCGGCCGCTCAAAGATATCAGTGACTACAGCACTGATGAGACACAGTCAGGAGAATACACCACAAATTAAGTGACTAACAGGCAGGGCCGGACAGACAAAACATATGCTCAGGCATTTAAGAATAAGCAGCCCATTTTACTACTGGGGGTCCAACTGCTGGGACCCCCACCTATCACCTTGGTTCCAGTTGCTCTCTGTAAAGCTATAATTCCCATCATGTCTGGAGAGCCTCAGGCATTATGGGAGTTGTAGTTTTGCAACAGATGGAGAGCCACAGATTAGGCTACATCGTCACCTATCATCACTGCAGAACTAACAAGTGACTACAGCTGTGATGGGACAGTAAGGAGAATATACAATGATATCAGTGACCTGAGTGGCGTCTTCACTGTTGTCTTTTCTTTTCTTCTTCATCTGGTCCAGACGTCAGGACGTCTTCCAGCTCCATCTTCTCTGCAGAGTCCGACACCCGGACATCATATGTTCTCACTTTGTCAGTAGATCCTTATCCTCTGTATGAAGACAATAATCATTATTATTGCTAAATACTGTACCCCCTGAATATAATACTGCCAACCGCTGTGCCCCTGAATATAATACTGCCATCTACTGTACCCCCTGAATATAATACTGCCACCTACTGTATCCCCTGAATATAATTCTGCCACACACTGTATCCCCTGAATATAAGACTGTCACACACTGTACCCCCTGAATATAATGACGACTGGACCTGAGGAAGAGGGGAGTGTGTCCCCTCGCAACGCGTAGTCCCTGCATAGTCTCAAATGAAGTGTTTCTTTTACTGTATCACTGGCTCCTGACTCAATTCCTCAGCAGCCGCACGAGTGAGCACCAGGATCGTATTCCTTTTCACCGCTACTGCTTGCTACACACAGACCGTCCAGCCAGACGGGAGGATCCGGGCAGCACACCGTGGACTTCCACCTACCCACACCAGTTGGGCTCCTACAGCTACTACAGGTGTTATGCTCTCAGCATAACGCCACTATGTGAGTGCATTACAAATGCATGTTTAACCTGCCATGTTGATTGAGGATAACGGCACATAGACAGGCGCATTGTCCCTTTTTGTCTTTCATACTTCATTGCTGAATATAGTCCTGCCACACACTACCTTCCAAATATAATAATCCCTCCATAATAATAATACTAATACTGTTACACACTGTTTCTTCTCAGTTTAGCTGAATCACACCTGTCCTCCTCCAGATCCCTCTGTCCTCCTCCAGACCCCTCTGTCCTCCTCCTGGCACCTCTGTTCCAACCCCCCCTTTCCTCCCAGACACATAAGTCCTCCTACATGCTCCTCTTCCCCCCTCCCTAGACCATTAAGTCATCTCCAGGCTCCTCTGCCCCCTCCCCAGACCCCAGAATTCTGCTCTAGGCTCCCCTGCCAAACTCTCCAGACCCCAAAGTCTGACCCATACCCAATCACCTCCTGTCCCCCCACATTGATGAACAGTGTATGTATTTATGTATGATAGATGTGTATGAGACTGGTGTATGTATGGTAGATGTATGGTTATGATATTTGCGTGTATGATAGATGTATGTATGATAGATGTATGATACATATACACATCATACACCCATCTATCATACATACACACACCTATGATTCATACGTATATCTATCATACACACATCCATCATACATACACATACATCATACATCCACACATCATAGATACATCCATCTAGCTTACACACATCAAAAATACACACACATACACGCACACATCTAGCTTACACACATCTATCAAACATACACACATCATACAAACACACGCCCAGCGCCTCCTCCAACCCTCCCCCTGCCCCTCCCCCACACACACATGCATAATACATACATATACACACATCATACACACACATACATTATACATAAACACATATCATATATACACCTGCCGCCTCCAGATCTCCCCGCATAATACATCTCCACACATCATACATTCATCCTTCTACCTTACACACATCTCCACACATCATACATACATCTTGCTTACACACATCTCCACACATCATACATACATCTTGCTTACACACATCTATCATTCATACACACACAATTCATACACACACATCATTCATACATCATACATACAGTACATACACACATCATTCATACATCATATATACAGTACATACACACATCATTCATACATCTCACATGCAGTACATACACACACACATCATTAATACATCATACATACAGTGTATATACACACACATCATTCATACATCATACATACAGTACATAGACACAAATCATGCATACACACGCCACCTCCCCCCACATGCATAATACATACAAACACACACACACATCATACATACACATCATACATACTCACATCATACATAAACACATCATATACACACCCGCCGCCTCCAGATCCCCCTGCATAATACATCTCCACACATCATACATACATCCTTCTAGCTTACACACATCTCCACACATCATACATACATACATGTTGCTTACACACATCATTCATACACACACAAAATTCATATACCATGCACACATCATACAAACAGCATACATACAGTACATGCACACATCATACATACACCATGCATACAGTACATACACACACATCATACATACAGTACATCATACATACAGTACATACATACACACATCATACATACACCATACATACAGTACATACACACACATCATACATACACCATACATACAGTACATACACACATCATACATACACCATACATACAGTACATACACACATCATACATACACCATACATACAGTACATACACACATCATACATACACCATACATACAGTACATGCACACACATCATACATACACACTCTGCCTCTGGACCCCAAATATAACCTGCCCCTCCAGGCCCAAAATTAAATTAACCTCTCCTCACTCACCTGCGGCCACCATGAAGTTCAGCGAGGAGACCTGCTGGTGATCCGGTCCCTCCTCTGTGCTCACTGCTAGGCCGTTGCTGCAGGCATTAGGAGCGTGTCTGCAGTGCCTATGCTGCATACGGTGAGGGGAGGAGAGGGGTGTACGTCTCGGCAACATTATGGTGTGCTTAGGGGTTGTGGTAGAAGGGGGGGGGCTTTGAGGCTAGCGCTGCGCCGGGCCTGGTACTGGCAGCGCCGCTGCCGAAGCGTCTGCCGCGACAAGCCTCCCCTTCAGGCCCGGGACCTTGGGCTGTGCCTGGGGGCCTGACCTGCGGGCCCCTGTGCTAAAGGGCCCAGTCTCAATGGCGACCTTTGCAACCTCTATAGCTATGCCACTGCTGAGAGGGGTATAAAGTCTGTTACCCCCCCTAGATGCCTGCCAGCCTTACTATAAGCCTCCCAAGGTCTCCTAGACGCTCTGACTCCAGCCACAAACCGATCCTCCTTTCTTCCACCTGTGCTGTTCCTGAGCAATCAACTTCCACACACTTCTTTTTCAGTATAGATGATATAACAGTTTATGAAAACTATCACATATAGCAATATATGAATGATAAAATCGTACTAGGACATCCGACACATTGCAGGGATTATTCCCCTTCCTCAGGGATATAAAACTATGCATCTAAAATCTTCTTATATCACCCTTTACCCCGGAAGTGACCTCACAGAGTAAGCTCTCTTATTTATTATTATACAATGCCCTGGTACCTTTCTGCCCAAAGAATTCACGGATGCTCAATAACTTCATTAAAACCATTCGGGTCAATGTGTTTAATGTAAAAATATAAAAAGAACTTTCTCTTCTGCACAGGTTTGTAAACCTGCGCAATCCTTTCCCTATCTGTTCTATGGGAATCACCCAGAGCACCTCTGGATCCGCATAGTGACACATAGCAAAATGCCGCAAGACACTTTGTTTCAAGGAACAAGGTGAAAGGGCCATTAGGGAGATGCTTTGCACTGATATTTTAATGCCCGACTGCCGAAAAGATTTTATTGTAAAAAGTTTAAGATTTATATTGGGTCATAATTATTTTTTATTTGAAGATCAGTTTTATATTCAGTACCATGGGACCGCTATGGGCACGAAATGCGCACCTGTTTTTGCAAATGTCTATATGGGGACAGGTATATAGATGATTTGTTTATTATCTGGGAAGGGAGTAAAACAAGTTTTTATGAGTTTTTAATGGATATTAACGATAACCAATGGGGTTTAAAATTCACAGAACATATAGATAAAGAAGTGATTACTTTTCTGGATTTAGAAATATATATAAAGGAAAATAAGATACAAACAAAAACTTGTTTTTAAATCAATTGATGCCAATGGTTATTTGCATTTTAATAGTAGTCACTTGAAAAGTTGGAAGGTATACCCTTGGGACAGCTGACCAGAATAAAAATAAACTGTTCTGAAAATAAACGCTATGAAGAATAAGCAAAAATAATAGAAAGGAGATTTTTGGAAAAGGGTTATCCCCAAGCAGTGGTGAAGGGAGCAACAACAAAAATCTGACACAATTTTGAAAACTGAACAGATAAAAAAATAAAAATTTGGCTCAAAAGAAAAAGACCAAAAATGGAAATAATAGTGCAGAATTCTGTACTGCATTCACTTCTCGATATTAAGGTGATGCAAAGAAAATGGAAAACATTATTAGAAAAAATTGGGGAATATAACAGCATGATCCATTTTTAAAGGAAGCTTTAGGGACTGAGAATTTTAAACCTAGGTTTATTTACGGACGGACAAATACTCTGGCACAGGAGATTGCTCCTTCGTATCCTCGGTTGAGTGGTGTAAAAAAGGGAAAAATAGAAAGAGGAGAATTAAAACAAAAAGGTGCACATGAATGTAACCAAAAAAGGTGTGGTACGTGGTCACATATAGAAAATGGAAAGAAATGTGTAGCGAGTGCTTCAACAGGTGAGACTATTCACATTAAATCTCATCTAAATTGTGCGAGTGACTATGTAGTTTATGTGTTGGAGTGTCCGTGCTGGACCCAGTACATGGGTAGAACCTCACAGACACTCAGAAAATGCATAAACTCACATAGGTTTAACATAAAACACAGATACTTGAAATATATATAGGGGAGATTTATAATTGCTTTTAGAGCATTTTTTTTTGTCTATGTTTTGGCGCAGTTCAGGCGCAAGCAGCATATTTAGTGACTTTTATGCGTCTATTGATATAGACAGTTTCACTCTTTTTGCCTTTCCGTAGAACTTTTTCTTTTTGACCATGCAGTGGTCACGTATTTATCATTTTCGACTTGTCATTTTCGACTTATCATTTTCAACTTTGTCAAAAGTCGCTATTTTGTGCGCAAAGGTAATTTTTTTAGGCGTAAAGCTACACCACCTACCAGTAGGCGTGAGAATCACTTCTACCTTCCACAATTCAACCTTTAACCTCTTGTGGGGGACAGCGTCCCACTCCCTTTCTATGACACGTGCTCAGGAGCTGAGCGTGGGTCATAGCTGGGTGGTCTTGGCGGCTATCTGCCAAAAGGACCCATCTCTAATGCCAGACATCACCCTGGTGATGCCCGGCTTTAACCCCTTAGACACCGCAATCAAATTTGATTGTAGCGTCTAAGATGCAAGTAAAAATGTCCAGGCAGCTCTGTGAAAGTAAATAAAAACACCTAACCTACCAAATTCAGGACCCGGGAAAGTGTCTACTTCCCTCGCTCACAAGGGTCTAGAAAAAGTGTATGCGGTAGAGCTTTTCCCACCACAGCAGAGCTGCGCAAAATTCATCACCCTGCTGCACCTTCTTGATAAATAAGATGCACGCTAGTCAAACCCACCACCCAAATAAACGTGGGAAAATTGCTCTACCATAGACATTCTTTGATAAATCTGGGCCATAGTGTCTCGCGGCATTTTGCTATGTGCCATGATGCGGATACAGAGGTGCTCTGGGTGATTCCTGTAGAACAGATAGGGAAAGGATTGCGCAGGTTTACAAACCTGTGCAGAAGAGAGAGTTTTTATAATGTTAAATTAAACACATTGATCCCAAATGGTTTTAATAAAGTTATTGAGCGTCTGTCAATTCTTTGGGCAGAAAGGTGCCAGGGCATTGTATAATAATAAATAAGAGAGTTTACTCTGTGAGGTCACTTCTGGGGGAAAGGGTGATATAAGAAGATTTTAGATGCATAGTTTTATATCCCTGGAATAATCACCGCAACGTGTCGGATCTTGATGTCCTAGTACGATTTTATCATTCGTATATTGCTATATGTGGTAGTTTTAACAAATGGTTATATCCTCTGTACTGAAAAAAAAAGTGTGCGGAAGTTGATTGCTCAGGAACAGCCCAGGTGGAGGACAGGAGGATCACTTTGTGGCTGGAGTCAGAGCGTCTAGGAGACCTTGGGAGGCTTATAGTAAGGCTGGCAGGAATCGAGGGGGGGGGGGGGGGGGGGTAACGGACATTTATACCCCTTCTCAGTGCTGAGAAGTTTCTTAATGAATTTGCGCATATGTTAAATAGGAATCGTCCGCTCTCCAAGTTTTGCATTTTTGTATTTTTCCTTAGCTCCTTAAAGTAATTGATCTTGAGATTGTAACATTATTATTCACTCTCTAGATTTGACAAATGCAAACGTTGTCCTAGATTCTCCATAAACTATGATCTCTCTCTTCCATATCATGGTAATATAATATAATTAGTTAAGCTACCATCTATCTCCAGGATTTTACTGAACACATAGAGCTGTGTCTGCAAATAGTTAATAGGATCCCCTGTGAGTGATGCTTTGCCCCACAACCAGAGATCACTGCAACTACAGATATGTCTTATATTTTTAACACATCTAGTTAAGAGAATCCCCATGCATGTATTGTGCAAGTATGAAAACACTGCTCTAAATATAAATGTACAGTACATCCAGTATCTGCCTTTCCCTTTGTTCGCCTGCAGCTGCTGTGTTTCCAAAACAGCTTTTGACGCTTGATCTTGTCTTCTCCTTGGAATCAATCAGAGACTTGCATTGCATTGCCTGCAGGAAACCATTTACAATGAGATGAGATGAGAGAAATCATGGCAGGTTTGCCTTGTTACCAGGTTCAGCTAGGAAGTCAGTCTAGAGACAGAGTTCTGTAGTAGATTTATCTTATTCTTGTCTTTTCAGGACATGAATGCTTGACACGGTTTCTCCCAACGAGCAGTAACTTACATACCAATGTACTGTATGTGCATCAAGGGCTGAAGATCTCAGGGATCTTCAGAAGCATCACAATTAAGTTGTTCTAAGGGTCTCCCAGAAGATCTTCCATGGTCCGTTCTTATCATATAATGAATAAACAATTATTTCTCAGGAATTCCTGAAAATGTGGCCTTTAGGGGGAGCAATAGCTGATTTTTTGCATGTAGGCTGCCACATTTGATGAAGAGTGTTGAGTCACTTCCAGGCAATACGGGCCAAGAGAATGTTGGCATGAACACAGGAAGCACTTGGATATATGAACTGGGACACATATGAGGATGAGAATGCTGAAATAAGCCTTCCCAAGGCATCCACAAAGTGCTGTCAAATAAGGGGTCAGGCATTCCATGGTACGCAAGCTTATCCCCGTCCTCTTCAAGTATTTGGGGTTAGTACAAGGTAAACATTTGGTTGGATATACGGTGTATCTTCAGAAAAATATATATAATGAAGATATGGCACCTAAAGACCATAAAGAATGAAGCCTATACCATTACTACTAGTGGTGTCAATGGCTCCAATTTATTTAGGGACTCATTAAAGGGGTTAAACATCTTATCCCCTATGATCCCGGGGGTCCCCAGTGGTGGGACTCCCACGATCAGGCATCTTATCCCCTATCCTTTGAATAGGGGATAAGATGTTTAAGCACCGGAGAACCCCTTTAAGAATGCAGCTTATCTATTTACTTTAGACTGCTGACATCACTGTGGATAAAGTCTATTCATTCTGTAAAGACGCAACAATTCCTGAATATTTTTTTTTACAAAATTTCAAACTTTTTACATACCCTTTGCATAAGAATTAAAGAGGCACTGTCATTATGAAAAACTTTTTATATTTTGTTTTACTACTGATAAGATTACTTTTTTGGATATACTTTTATTTAAAAAAAATGACAATTTTACTAAAAAATCTAAAATGAAAATAGCCGCCACTAGGGGTTATCTGTCTTTATGCAGACAGACTATTCTGTATTTTGCAGCATACTAAATACCAGCCGTAAAGTGTGTTAGTATCCAGTGTAGGAAATCACCACTGCACCACTACAGCCTTCAGCCTTCGCATGATGGGAGTTGTAGTTTTGCAACAGCTGGGGGTACAATCTTTGTAAAACTCTGTTTTAGAGCTGTGTATTCTCCAGCTGTGTGCCTCCAACTCTTTCAGAACTACAGACAAAGGATGTATAGGCATGCTGAGAGTTGTAATTTTGAAACAGCTACAGGCAACACTGTTCTAACACAGTGCTTTACAAATGCTGCAGCTCCAGCTGTTGCAAAATTGCAACTCCCAGCATGCTTGAACAGCCAAAGCTTTCTCTGACTCTTGAATGAAAAAGAAGCTGATCAGACATTCAGGAGTCTGTGAAAGCTGAATGACACACATAGTGACAGCTATGTTGATTAGCATCCAGTTTTACTAGGAACAGATAGAAAATGTATGCATAAAAACTATTGTGCAGTGATTTGCAGACTGCCAGGCTTCTCCCAGACTCAGAGCAGAGGAGTCGCCACAGTGAGGGAGAGAGATGGACACACCCCCTCCACAAGGCAAGAACACAAAGCAAGTGAGCAAGATATAAATGCTATTTGTTAGGGATATATATGTCCAAGACACAAAATTACATGTACATGAGCCAGATCACTTTTTTTTTTTTTGGCACTATGACAGGTACACTTTAAGCCTACTTGCCTATAGCCATTGTGTAATACCGTTCTGCCTTTGTAGGGGGCTTCCATCAACAAATGCCTGGCCAGATTGACAGATGTACAGGAACATTATTGAATTTATTATTGATTAACCTTTCTTAAGCAGACATGTATTATGGAAATCCTAAGATTGGACAGACTGGGGAATACTAAAGTAGAACAACATAGGCTATGGAACTACTTCAGTAAAAAATTAAGAGAAGTTGAATAAACCTATGCGATGGAGAGTAACCAAAGTAAGTTTGTAGGAACGAGCATAGTGGAGTAGGAGGGGAAAGGGGATTACAGGAGGTAAGAGAGAGAATATAAAACTGAGATTAGCTATAATAGATAGGGAACGGCTAAAAGAAGAATAGGAACTTAGGAAAATAGGGGAAGAAGCTACATTTAGAATAGGTAGTAAATGGAGTGTGTGTGGTGATGAATTTGTTGTTCTTTTTGTTTATTACATTGCATGTGCTTTATATGCTATATATGTTATGTATGTCACTTGAACAAAAAATTTTATAAAGAAAGTTGAAAAGAATTTGGATATGCTTGCTAATCTAATAAAGGTGACTGGACAATGGGGACACTTCACATCTGAAATTGATGATCTGGATGCAGGAGATAACCCCTGTACCACTTCTAACTGTTGTCTACTGCTAGAAAAGCGGAGGGTGCCGTAAAACTGTCCCAGGGGCCTCCCACACCTGAGTATTTGAGAACGTGAGCTGAGGAAGGGTAGGAGTTGTGATTTATACTCAGATACTGTGATATATGCTCAGAGAGTAGCTGGCCTATGATGATCTCAGAGATGAGGAGCGGATGTCAGTACTGGAACCCCATGGCTTGGAAGGTCTTTGTTATGTTGGAGTGAGGTGCTGAAGCTGAGGCCAGCACCTTTCCGGGATTTTTGAGACGTCATTGGCCAGACACTTTCATGTAGATTTATGTGAAGGGCGGACCTCATGTGAGTAAAGTACCTCCCAGGGAATCTGGAACCCTGATTGTTGGGAAGGCCAATACTACACTCAGAATGCAGCCTATGAACTCATTAGAGAGCAGCAGTGACATCACTGAGAATGTGGCCTATCCACTCTCTAGAGAGCAGCAGTGGTGACATCACTAACAATGCAGTCTAGATCAGCAGTGACATCACTGAGAAAGCAGCTTATCTATTCACTAAACATTCTATGCAGTCATATAACAGAGCCTATCCATTCAGTAGTAAATGCCAGTGACATCTCTGAGAATGTAGCCTATCCAATCAATAGTAGACACTAGATAATTAAATAAAATCTTGGAAGGACTCAGTTATCACAATTAGCGGTAACATCATTAGGTATAAAGCATAGCAATACCCTAGAAATCAGTCATATGATAGAGAAGGCAACTTAAACATTTACCGATCATGCCTGTAAATCATTGCAAATGTGACAGACTGGTGACAACACTAGGCAACCTGTTTATCATTTTAACAGAAGTCAATGACATCACTGATAATCAGTGATGTCACTCTTGCCTGTATACTGATAATCAATTATGTCACTCTTACCTGTATACTGATAATCAATTATGTCACTCTTACCTGTAAACTGACAATCAGTGATGTCACTCTTACCTGTATACTGATAATCAGTGATGTCACTCTTGCCTGTATACTGATAATCAGTGATGTCACTCTTGCCTGTATACTGATAATCAATGATGTCACTCTTGCCTGTATACTGATAATCAGTGATGTCACTCTTGCCTGTATACTGATAATCAGTGATGTCACTCTTGCCTGTATACTGATAATCAATGATGTCACTCTTGACTGTATACTGATAATCAGTGATGTCACTCTTGCCTGTATACTGATAATCAGTGATGTCACTCTTGCCTGTATACTGATAATCAATGATGTCACTCTTGCCTGTATACTGATAATCAGTGATGTCACTCTTGCCTGTATACTGATAATCAGTGATGTCACTCTTGCCTGTATACTGATAATCAATGATGTCACTCTTGCCTGTATACTGATAATCAATGATGTCACTCTTGCCTGTATACTGATAATCAGTGATGTCACTCTTAGGCTCCTTTCACACTATACTGTTTCTCCGTTTTAAAGACCCGTTGCAATGTCCCGTTTAGAAAACCCTTAAAAACTGCTGTTCAAAAATCCCATTCAAGTCTATGGGATTTTTTGATTATATGTTATCACATGTTATAGCCTGTTATGAATAACTTACGTTATTTGTGACGGGTAAAAAAACGTTACATGCACTAATTTTTCTCCCGTCACAAATAACGTCCGTTATTCATAACGGGCTATAACGGGTGAGAACGGATAATCAAAAAATCCCATAGACTTGAATGGGATTTTTTTAATGGCCATTTTTAAGGGTTTTCTTAACGGTACATTGTAATGGGTCTTTAAAACGGAGCAACATATAGTGTGAAAGGAGCCTCAGCTGTTTACAGGCATCTTTACAAGCCACTTCTTTGTATACCTTGTGCTTATAAGTGCATGCCATTGCTTTCCTCCTGCTATCCCAGTACACAGTATTATTTCTGATTTTCCTTATTGTGCTATGTTGTTTTGTTGAGATGATGATATCTTAATTAAAAAGTAAATGAGATAAAAGCAGAATACTCTCTAGTATGCTGAGAGACATGCATGCAAATACCTGGGGAGCTGCTCTTCCCGCTCCATGCAGAAAGCCAGTGTACGGTAGTATCATAAAGAAACCCACATAGTAATTTGTAATTTATGGGCGAATACATCCAAGATTCCGAGCAAACTTTGAGCATAAATCTCAGGGAATCATTGCTCGTGCTGATATTTGCTCATGGTTTCTCTTCACCTGAATATCTTTTCTAGGTCATTTATCTTAGACGATGACTGCAGAGAACTGTACACCTGCATATTCAGCATTCACAGTCAGATACAGGAATGTTCCACACAGAGAACGTTCATTGTTACTCTCCCAATGGCCTGCATTACATTAAACACAATCTAAACCAATGGGTTAAGCAGCATTTTCTCCTTAGAAAGACCTTTTCTATCCTGTTATGTAAAAGTCTTATTCTCCTTTGTTGAGTTACCTTAGGCTTATTTGTGGGTAGCCGACACTGATGACTATCATTTCATTACTGCGCCTGTAAGGGTTGTCATCCAGCTTTCTACAAATCAGAAATGGCATATAAACCTGTGTGTTAATGCAGACTTTTTATTACATCTTGCATGCTCTCTCTATTGGACTGTTCTGCCTGTGTATCAGCCTTACTGTAATTTTGACATTGTATACATTACACATTAAAATCCATATTAGGCCTGCACGATATATTGCAATCGAATCGAGATTATTGTGGATTGCGATATTTCGATTTGGCCTTTAGCAAAATCCGGCGATTACCTGCTCTGACGGCTCCCGGCTCAGCCCGGCATTCCACAGCCTGGTAGCAGCGATAGCTCTTCCCAGCATTCCATGGCCCCGTGGCAACAGCTTGGCAGGGCATCCGACGGCCCGTGGTCTGGCTTCCATACTGTGCACCCGGCTGTAGCTCCCTCCCAGCAGTGCCTAGAAAGTCACTTCCTCCCAGCATTCTATGGTGCAGCAGGAGCCACGTGGGAGGAAGTAACAGTAACAGGTACATGAAATGGGGAGGGGGAATTAAGTTTATTTCTCCCTATTTTATATTCAAATCCTTGATAATGGCATGAAGGGGAGTGCAGCAAAGACAAAGGATACACTTCATAGGAATGAACAGGAATTCGCCAGTGCTGATCAAAACCACCACGTAAGTTGAAGGAGTAGCTTTATTGGACCATCATGTAACATGTTTCACTGCGCAATGGCAGCTTTATCAGGCATGGAGGGGATTGGTTGTATGAGGACAATGGACTATATGAGGAGGAGCATGGGCTATATGAGGAGGAACATAGGCTGTATGAGGGGGGCAGGTGCTGTATGAGAGGAGACAGGAGATGTAGGGGGGGGGCAGGGGCTATATGAATTTCATATAGCAAATCACCCTCATTTTGCTGGTCCCCCTTCTATAGTCGATACCCCCCCCCCCATATATCCCGTGTTCTCCTTCATAGAGCAATTCCCCCCATATAGCCATTCCCCCTCATTTCGTATAGCCAATTCCCCTCATATTTGGAAATGAGGGGAATGGCGATATGGAATGGGGGATTTAACCATTTGTTTATTATCTAGAAATCGCAATATTTACCTCCATTATGAAAATTGCACATTTCCCCCATATCGTGCAGCCCTAATCCATATCAAAGGGTTCTGTGGACAAGCTTGTGAATGGTTGCCAGCGACAAGCAGTGAAATAGCAATTGCAGCGGAGTATAAGACAGCATGTAAATTAGGATAAGTACAGGGCATGTAATACATGTTCACAATGAGATAACCAGTAAAATAGTGAGTGCTGTTCTGGAAAATACAGTATGTAACTCAGGATCAGTACAGGATAAGTAATGTAATGAATGTACACAGTGACCCCACCAGCAGAATTGTGAGTACAGCTCTGGTGTATAATACAGGATGTAACTCAGGATCAATACAAGATAAGTAATGTAATGTATGTACACAGTGACCCCACCAGCAGAATAGTGAGTCCAGCTCTGGAGTCTGGCCACTAGAGGGAGCATCTTCCTGTGAGTCTACTGAGTGTGGTGCGAGTCGTTTGGTGAATTGTTTGGTGTGTGTGCTCTGAGCTCTGCCGTGTCATCCGTGCTGGACACTGTTCTTCCTTCCCCAGAGGGAGAGCGTGTGTTCCGGTATGACGGAGGAGAGGAGAACCCCCACACCTGCCCCCCGAACCAGGTCCACGGGGGGCAGGGGACGCCAGTGACCAGCTTGTTACGCCGAGCGCTCCGGGTCCCCGTTCCTCCCCGGAGCGCTCGCCTCATCCTCGTTGTTGCAGCGCCCCGGTCAGATCCACTGACCGGGTGCGCTGCGGTCCCGCCTCCAGCCGGGATGCGATTCGCGATGCGGGTGGCGCCCGCTCGCGATGCGCACCCCGGTCCCCGTACCTGACTTGCTCTCCGTCGGTCCTGTCCCGGCGCGCGCGGCCCCGCTCCCTAGGGCGCGCGCGCGCCGGGTCTCTGCGATTTAAAGGGCCAGTGCACCAATGATGGTGCCTGGCCCAATCTTCCCAATTAGCTTAATTGGCTCCCACCTGGTCACTTCCCTATATCACCTCACTTCCCCTGCACTCCCTTGCCGGATCTTGTTGCCTTAGTGCCTAGTGAAAGCGTTCCCTAGTCTGTTCCTAGTCCGTGTTCCTGACCTCCTGCCGTTGCCCCTGACTACGATCCTTGCCGCCTGCCCCCGACCTTCTGCTACGTCCGACCTTGCTTCTGCCTACTCCATTGTACCGCGCCTATCTTCAGCATCTTCAGCAGCCAGAGAGGTGAGCCGTTGCTAGTGGATACGACCTGGTCACTACCGCCGCAGCAAGACCATCCCGCTTTGCGGCGGGCTCTGGTGAAAACCTGTAGTGGCTTAGAACCGGTCCACTAGCGCGGTCCTCGCCATCCCTCTCTGGCACAGAGGATCCACTACCTGCCAGCCGGCATCGTGACACAGCTGTTGATGGACTGCAATCCGGAAGTGTATTAGAGGTCACCGGATTGAGGCGCTCTGCCAGGAGATACAGCGATGTGTCTCCAACCCCTTTTGAACCTGTGGAGACTAAGAGTAGGCGCAAGGACGTACATTTACGTCCTTCGTCGTTAAGGGGTTAAAGTGCCTTAGCCTGTTGTCTCCCCCTGGTGGTGGGCTGATGCTGACACATTAGTCTTTTTGTTTTGTGCAGTAGGTATACGGTAATATAGGGCTTGCAGGCACTGAACTTGAGCTTTGGGGGTTTGTGCGGCTGAAAAGCCTTTTTGTTGTTTGGCTTATAGTGTTATATGTATTTGTTATTGTATTTATTGTTGTAGTCCATGTGTATACTTATGTACTGTATATATTGTCAGTCTATGTATATTTTATGTACTGTATATATTGTATATATTGGGTGATTCCATCTGTGGTTTGGTTTAGTTTAGGTTGGGTGGTGGGTTAAAAGGGGGGGGGGGAGGGGTTTCTGTGGGTCTTTTTATATATACAGAAAATCCTGGACTGGTTCATGGACATCTGGTCACAAGTACTGGGGGTATGGGATGCGGGACCAGCTCAGGGCCTAAAAAAAAAAAAAAAAAAAAAAGTGGTGTTATTTGGTTTGTGTTGGTTTGTATTATTTTTGTATAAATTCTTCTTATTGTTGTTATTATTCATTTTGGTATTGGGTTTTGCTTAATTATTTGTTTTTTGTTATTGCAACTGGGCCAGGGAATTCACATTTAATATTAGTGTATATAGTTTATTAGTATGGTATGGGTATTATAGAAAAATGTCTTGTAAATACTGTATATATTTGTGTGGAGGAATGAGTGTGGGGTGGACCGGTGTTGTATTTTATGTTATGGTGTTGGTTTTATGATTCATTATATTGTTATGTTCTGTCAGATATGGTATGTTTATGTTTGTAATTATTTATTGTTGTGTTTAAAATGTTAATAAAAGATTTACAGTATATAACTCAGGATCAATACAAGATAAGTAATGTAATGTATGTGCACAGTGACCCCACCAGCAGAATAGTGAGTATAGCTCTGGAGTATAATACAGGATATAACTCAGGATCAGTACAGGATAAGTAATGTAATGTATGTACACAATGACTATACCAGCAGAATGGTGAGTACAGCTCTGGAGTATAATACAGGATATAACTCAGGATCAGTACAGGATAAGTAATGTAATGTATGTACACAGTGACTCCACCAGTAGAATAGTGGGTTCAGCTCTGGAGTATAATACAGGATGTAACTCAGGATCAGTACAGGATAAGTAATGTAATGTGTGTACACAGTGACCTCACCAGCAGAATAGTGAGTGCAGCTCTGGAGTATAATACAGGATGTAACTCAGGATCAGTACAGGATAAGTAATGTAATGTGTGTACACCGTGACTCCACCAGCAGAATAGTGCGTACAGCTCTGGAGTGAGGTTGGGTGTGTCTGTGCTCCTGTGACTTCCACCAGACTTCCAGAGAAGCAGACTTTCCATCAGCCCCTTCTCCGGTGTGTGGCAGACTCCTGGACAGGGTTAACTGCTATGGAGCCCGGGAAGCCAGGGCCTCATCTTCCACCCCCCATACTTGGCCAGTGGGAGGTGTTGGACCATGCAATGTCCAGTAGCAAGGACAGGGTGAGGATATCCACCAGGGCCCACAGCAATGTGGGGCCCCATCCCAGGTGAAGTCCCTTGAACCGGCTTCTCAGCCGACCCAGGTTGCTGGAGAGAAGACAAACTTCACTCCTTGTGTCTTCTTCCTCTTCTTGTCTTTTGCTTTTTTCTTCTATGGGCTCAAATCATCATCAAAAGAAAAATTTTCTAGACGGGTGGGGGACTCCTGCATAACAATTGCCAACAAGAGACCCCCATCTGCCAAGCCACTGCCTTCACTACAGTCACTGCCATCGCCATCCTCATCCTTACTGGAGGTAGGTAAGGCCACCTGAGCAGGATTCACATAGTCTGCACTAAAGGTAAGTGGGGGATCAGGGGTAACAATGGTGGCACACAAAGAACCCGTATCCATATCCCCCTCACTCACTTATCCTGCACTGATCCTGAGTTATATCCAGTAAATCTTTTATTAGAAAAATATAAATCATAACAAACACAAAACCAGCACAACTTTGCCATAATGGAAAACAACGAAATAAAATAACATAAACCCATACTTATCATGAACAAAAATCCTGCCTAAACGGCCAGCCCAGCTTTTCCTAAAAATACTAGTACTACACCAAACATAACCAAACACACTCACATGCATGCATACCTAATGTGCAAAAACAAAAAATAAAATAGCATTATTTAGCTTTAACTAAAAAAAAACACCCAAACTTGGGAGAATCACACATTACAATAACACAACAAGCTCTTCCACGGCACACAATTTTTTTTTCTTTCTTCCTTTTCCCCAATAATAATACTATATTATCCACATACTACACACATGCACACACATAACCATTCCTTTACAACATATTTAAAAAATAAAATAAAACAATTACGACTCAAAAACACCCAAACTTGGGAAAATCACATATTACAAACAGAAAACAACTGTCACGATGCCGGCTGGCAGGTAGTGGACCCTCTGTGCCAGAGAGGGATTGGCGTGGACCGTGCTAGTGGACCGGTTCTAAGCCACTACTGGTTTTCACCAGAGCCCGCCGCAAAGCGGGATGGTCTTGCTGCGGCGGTAGTGACCAGGTCGTATCCACTAGCAACGGCTCACCTCTCTGGCTGCTGAAGATAGGCGCGGTACAAGGGAGTAGGCAGAAGCAAGGTCGGACGTAGCAGAAGGTCGGGGCAGGCAGCAAGGATCGTAGTCAGGGGCAACGGCAGAAGGTCTGGAAACACAGGCAAGGAACACACAAGGAACGCTTTCACTGGCACTAAGGCAACAAGATCCGGCAAGGGAGTGCAAGGGAAGTGAGGTAATATAGGGAAGTGCACAGGTGAAAACCCTAATTGGAACCACTGCGCCAATCAGCGGCGCAGTGGCCCTTTAAATCGCAGAGACCCGGCGCGCGCGCGCCCTAGGGAGCGGGGCCGCGCGCGCCGGGACAGAACAGACGGGGAGCGAGTCAGGTAGGGGAGCCGGGGTGCGCATCGCGAGCGGGCGCTACCCGCATCGCGAATCGCATCCCGGCTGGCAGCAGGATCGCAGCGCCCCGGGTCAGAGGACGTGACCGGAGCGCTGCAGCGGAGGGAGTGAAGCGAGCGCTCCGGGGAGGAGCGGGGACCCGGAGCGCTCGGCGTAACAGTACCCCCCCCCTTGGGTCTCCCCCTCTTCTTGGAGCCTGAGAACCTGAGGAGCAGACTTTTGTCAAGGATGTTGTCCTCAGGTTCCCAGGATCTCTCTTCAGGACCACAACCCTCCCAGTCTACTAAAAAAAAATTTTTCCCTCTGACCTTTTTGGCAGCCAAAATTTCCTTGACCGAGAAGACGTCCGAGGAGCCGGAAACAGGAGTGGGAGGAACAGATTTGGGAGAAAAACGGTTGAGGATGAGTGGTTTGAGAAGAGAGACGTGAAAGGCATTAGGGATACGAAGAGAAGGAGGAAGAAGAAGTTTATAAGAGACAGGATTAATTTGACACAAAATTTTGAAAGGACCAAGATAGCGTGGTCCCAACTTGTAGCTAGGGACACGGAAGCGGACATATTTAGCGGAGAGCCATACCTTGTCTCCAGGGGAAAAAACGGGGGGAGCTCTTCTTTTCTTATCCGCGAACCTCTTCATGCGTGAAGAAGCCTGTAAGAGAGAATTTTGGGTCTCTCTCCATATAATGGAAAGGTCACGAGAAATTTCATCCACAGCGGGCAGACCAGAGGGCAAGGGGGTAGGGAGGGGGGGAAGAGGGTGACGGCCGTACACCACGAAAAATGGGGATTTGGAGGAAGATTCAGAGACCCTGAAGTTATACGAAAATTCGGCCCATGGAAGGAGATCTGCCCAGTCATCCTGGCGGGAGGAAACAAAATGTCGCAAATAATCACCCAGGATCTGGTTAATTCTTTCTACTTGTCCATTGGACTGGGGATGATATGCAGAGGAAAAATTTAATTTAATCTTGAGTTGTTTACAGAGAGCCCTCCAGAATTTAGACACGAATTGGACCCCTCTATCCGAGACAATCTGCGTAGGCAACCCGTGAAGACGAAAAATGTGTACAAAAAATTGTTTAGCCAACTGAGGCGCAGAAGGAAGACCAGGAAGAGGGATGAAATGTGCCATTTTGGAGAATCGATCAACGACCACCCAAATAACGGTGTTGCCACGGGAAGGGGGTAAATCAGTAATAAAATCCATACCAATCAGAGACCAAGGCTGTTCGGGGACAGGCAGAGGATGAAGAAAACCAGCGGGCTTCTGGCGAGGAGTCTTATCCCGGGCACAGATAGTGCAGGCTCGCACAAAGTCCCCAACATCCGTCTCCAGAGTCGGCCACCAATAGAAGCGGGAGATGAGTTGCACAGATTTCTTGATGCCCGCATGACCTGCGAGATGGGAGGAGTGACCCCATTTGAGGATTCCGAGGCGTTGGCGTGGAGAAACAAAGGTCTTTCCTGGAGGAGTCTGCCTGATGGAGGCAGGAGAAGTGGAGATCAGGCAGTCAGGTGGAATGATGTGTTGCGGAGGGAGATCAACTTCTGAGGCATCCGAGGAACGAGAGAGAGCATCGGCCCTAATGTTCTTATCGGCAGGACGAAAGTGAATCTCAAAATTAAATCGGGCAAAGAACAGAGACCACCGGGCCTGGCGAGGATTCAGCCGTTGGGCCGACTGGAGGTAGGAGAGGTTCTTGTGGTCGGTGTAGATAATAACAGGAAATCTTGATCCCTCCAGCAGATGCCTCCATTCCTCAAGTGCTAATTTAATGGCTAGAAGCTCTCGATCCCCGATGGAGTAGTTCCTCTCCGCTGGAGAGAAGGTCCTAGAGAAAAAACCACAAGTGACAGCATGCCCGGAAGGATTTTTTTGTAGAAGAACAGCTCCAGCTCCTACTGAGGAGGCATCAACCTCCAATAGGAAGGGTTTGGAAGGGTCAGGTCTGGAGAGCACGGGAGCCGAAGAAAAGGCAGACTTGAGTCGTTTAAAGGAGTCTTCTGCTTGAGGAGGCCAGGACTTGGGATCAGCATTTTTCTTGGTTAAAGCCACGATAGGAGCCACAATGGTAGAAAAATGTGGAATAAATTGCCTGTAATAATTGGCAAACCCCAAAAAGCGTTGGATAGCACGGAGTCCGGAGGGGCGTGGCCAATTTAAGACGGCAGAGAGTTTGTCTGGATCCATCTGTAGTCCCTGGCCAGAGACCAAATATCCTAGAAAAGGAAGAGATTGGCATTCAAACAGACATTTCTCAATTTTGGCATAGAGTTGGTTGTCACGAAGTCTCTGAAGAACCATACGGACATGCTGGCGGTGTTCTTCTAGATTGGCAGAAAAAATTAGGATATCGTCCAGATATACCACAACACAGGAGTATAACAGATCACGAAAAATTTCATTGACAAAGTCTTGGAAGACGGCAGGGGCATTACACAGTCCAAAGGGCATGACCAGATACTCAAAGTGTCCATCTCTGGTGTTAAATGCCGTTTTCCACTCGTCCCCCTCTCTGATGCGGATGAGGTTATAGGCGCCTCTTAAGTCCAATTTAGTGAAGATGTGGGCACCTTGGAGGCGATCAAAGAGTTCAGAGATGAGGGGTAAGGGGTAGCGGTTCTTAACCGTGATTTTATTAAGACCGCGGTAGTCAATGCAAGGACGTAGGGAGCCATCTTTTTTGGACACAAAGAAAAATCCGGCTCCGGCAGGAGAGGAGGATTTACGGATAAAGCCCTTTTTTAGATTCTCCTGGACGTATTCGGACATGGCAAGAGTCTCTGGGGCAGAGAGAGGATAAATTCTGCCCCGGGGTGGAGTAGTACCCGGGAGGAGGTCGATAGGGCAATCATAAGGCCTGTGAGGAGGTAGAGTCTCAGCTTGTTTTTTGCAGAAAACATCCGCGAAGTCCATATAGGCCTTAGGGAGACCGGTTACTGGAGGAACCACAGAGTTACGGCAAGGGTTACTGGGAACCGGTTTTAGACAGTTCTTGGAACAAGAGGACCCCCAACTCTTGATCTCCCCAGTGGACCAATCCAGGGTTGGGGAATGAAGTTGAAGCCAGGGAAGTCCAAGGAGAATCTCCGAGGTGCAATTGGGGAGGACCAAAAGTTCAATCCTCTCATGATGAGATCCGATGCTCATAAGAAGGGGCTCCGTGCGGAAACGTATGGTACAGTCCAATCTTTCATTATTTACACAATTGATGTAGAGGGGTCTGGCGAGACTGGTCACTGGGATGTTGAACCTGTTGACGAGAGAGGCCAAAATAAAATTTCCTGCAGATCCAGAGTCCAAGAAGGCCACTGTAGAGAAGGAGAAGGCAGAGGCAGACATCCGCACAGGCACAGTAAGACGTGGAGAAGCAGAGTAGACATCAAGGACTGTCTCACCTTTGTGCGGAGTCAGCGTACGTCTTTCCAGGCGGGGAGGACGGATAGGACAATCCCTCAGGAAGTGTTCGGTACTAGCACAGTACAGGCAGAGGTTCTCCATACGGCGTCGTGTCCTCTCTTGAGGTGTCAGGCGAGACCGGTCGACCTGCATAGCCTCCACGGCGGGAGGCACAGGAACAGATTGCAGGGGACCAGAGGAGAGAGGAGCCGAGGAGACGAAACGCCTCGTGCGAACAGAGTCCATATCTTGGCGGAGTTCCTGACGCCTTTCAGAAAAACGCATGTCAATGCGAGTGGCTAGGTGAATAAGTTCATGTAGATTAGCAGGAATTTCTCGTGCGGCCAGAACATCTTTAATGTTGCTGGATAGGCCTTTTTTGAAGGTCGCGCAGAGGGCCTCATTATTCCAGGACAATTCTGAAGCAAGTGTACGGAATTGTACGGCATACTCGCCAACGGAAGAATTACCCTGGACCAGGTTCAACAGGGCAGTCTCAGCAGAAGAGGCTCGGGCAGGTTCCTCAAAGACACTTCGGATTTCCGAGAAGAAGGAGTGTACAGAGGCAGTGACGGGGTCATTGCGGTCCCAGAGCGGTGTGGCCCATGACAGGGCTTTTCCGGACAGAAGACTGACTACGAAAGCCACCTTAGACCTTTCAGTGGGAAACAGGTCCGACATCATCTCCAGATGCAGGGAACATTGGGAAAGAAAGCCACGGCAAAACTTAGAGTCCCCATCAAATTTATCCGGCAAGGATAAGCGTATCCCAGGAGCGGCCACTCGCTGCGGAGGAGGTGCAGGAGCTGGCGGAGGAGATGACTGCTGAAGCTGTGGTAGCAACTGTTGTAGCATAACGGTCAGTTGAGACAGCTGTTGGCCTTGTTGCGCTATCTGTTGTGACTGCTGGGCGACCACCGTGGTGAGGTCAGCGACAACTGGCAGAGGAACTTCAGCGGGATCCATGGCCGGATCTACTGTCACGATGCCGGCTGGCAGGTAGTGGACCCTCTGTGCCAGAGAGGGATTGGCGTGGACCGTGCTAGTGGACCGGTTCTAAGCCACTACTGGTTTTCACCAGAGCCCGCCGCAAAGCGGGATGGTCTTGCTGCGGCGGTAGTGACCAGGTCGTATCCACTAGCAA
The DNA here is from genome assembly GCF_029499605.1 of Hyla sarda. Taxonomy (NCBI): domain Eukaryota; kingdom Metazoa; phylum Chordata; class Amphibia; order Anura; family Hylidae; genus Hyla; species Hyla sarda. The sequence goes on along the minus strand of NC_079200.1, from coordinate 70,954,863 downwards.
CGGCTCACCTCTCTGGCTGCTGAAGATAGGCGCGGTACAAGGGAGTAGGCAGAAGCAAGGTCGGACGTAGCAGAAGGTCGGGGCAGGCAGCAAGGATCGTAGTCAGGGGCAACGGCAGAAGGTCTGGAAACACAGGCAAGGAACACACAAGGAACGCTTTCACTGGCACTAAGGCAACAAGATCCGGCAAGGGAGTGCAAGGGAAGTGAGGTAATATAGGGAAGTGCACAGGTGAAAACCCTAATTGGAACCACTGCGCCAATCAGCGGCGCAGTGGCCCTTTAAATCGCAGAGACCCGGCGCGCGCGCGCCCTAGGGAGCGGGGCCGCGCGCGCCGGGACAGAACAGACGGGGAGCGAGTCAGGTAGGGGAGCCGGGGTGCGCATCGCGAGCGGGCGCTACCCGCATCGCGAATCGCATCCCGGCTGGCAGCAGGATCGCAGCGCCCCGGGTCAGAGGACGTGACCGGAGCGCTGCAGCGGAGGGAGTGAAGCGAGCGCTCCGGGGAGGAGCGGGGACCCGGAGCGCTCGGCGTAACAACAACTAAGTCCACAACAGATACAAAAATACCAAAAAACTGGTTCGACTGCCATCTATCACTACTATAAACACTATATAAAACACTATATAATACACAAACCAAGATATAAAATAAACAAAAATATAAAAATATAATATTTACTATACATACTATATACATATAACCTATATACACCTATAAATACACAGAAAACACACCTACAAATATAATAAACCAACCTACTCTAAACTGTCCCTTCACCCACACCACCCGCCCTCCTGTACATGGATCATAGTCCTCAATGTCCAGTCCATAACTGACCCATGCCAAATCCACCAAAACAAACAACCACCACCACCCACCAAAAACACCCTCCCAACCTAAAACTCCTCCCAACCAACTTTACCATAACCAGCTTTATAATATACATAAACAAACAATACAACCCACTTTAGGCCCAAGTTCGGTGCCTGTAAGCCCTTCAGAACCTTAACATCTGAAAACAAAACAGAAAGCTATGGTGCACATGCATTAGCCCACCACCAGGAAGAAGGATGGCAATCCTGATACATACAAAATTTACATTCTTTCCCTAACTCCACCCTACCTCTCTCCCTTCCATTATCCCTAAAAATATCTGACCCTACTATCATCCTAACCCTGTCCCTACATCACTGTCCCTAACCAAATCAAGGGTACTCTACCCAAAAGGTCTAGGACCTAGGGCACATCAAAACAAAACCCTCTCCATAGGAGAGAGGCCCTACTGGTACCAAGACTGCCATACTCCAAAGACCTGATCTTCCCAAGGTCACCGGTGATGTTCCTACAGACCATCACTTCGGAGAGGACTTTCCGCTGTGTAGACACTGAACACCGTGCATTCCATGTGTAGTACCTAACTACTAAGCTGACTAAGAATAAAGTGCCCAGATCACGGCCACCCTTGGTCCTGAATGCCCCATAAGCCCACTCCGGATAGGTAAGGCCGACAAGTTGACTCCAGCCAATGGAAGCGCCCACACGGTTGTAAACCCCTATATTAAAGGTACAATGAAGCAGGAAATGGTCCATGCTTTCCAGCATGTCCCCTCACTCTTCTCGGGGACATCCCCGGTCATCAGATCTCCTACACTTCAAATTGTCCCTCACATATAGCTTCCCCTGAAAGCAGCGCCAGGCCAAGTCCCAAAACTTCTGGGGGATCCTTTTCATGTTTAAAAGATACAACCCGACCCTCAGATCCCAACCTGGGCAGTCCCTGAGCGCCAGAGGCTTCTGGAAGTGGGTCAACAAAAGCCATTTGTCAAGAAACTGCCTTGACTGGGTCCTGATCTCCCACAATCCCAGACCCCACCGACGTATCGCCTTCAGAGTCGGGGTAGCATAAGCCGGAAGATGCCCATGGGGCGTACGGAGGTCCATCACTTGCCCTCCTATCCATTCCCTGCAGGAGAGTACCCACGGACAAGCCTTCTCTGACCAGAGGTTTGAGATGTTAGCTTTCAAGAAGGTGTTCGTTAAGAAAATCACCGGGTTTACCATAGATAAACCCCCTAGTCTCCTCGTGCCGTACGTAACCTCCCTCTTGACTAGGTTCATCCTGTTCCCCCATAACAGTTGGAAAAACAGGCTGTAGATCCTAGTGTAGTAAGCCTCTGGCAAGATACATACGCTGCTCAGATAGATAAAAAAGGGGTGCAGGTGTGATTTGATCAGGTGTACCCTTTCCCTGAGGGTCATAGACCAACCCTTCCACTGGTCAACCTTCTGAGTGGCATCCTGGAGCTTAACATCCCAGTTTTTGGTGGGATAATCATCCTGGCCGAATGTGATGCCCAAAACTTTTGCTGACTCTTGGGGCCCTGGAAGGGTGTTAGGGAGATCAAACGTGGGATCTCCCACTCCCAGACAGAGACTTTCACACTTATCCCGGTTGATCTTAGACCCGGATGCCTCCGAGTAGCGTTCCACCTCTGACATCACCACATCGACCTCCTCTCTCGAGGACACGAAAACGGTGACATCATCAGCGTACGCCACTACTCTCTGGGCAACATCCAGCTCCGCCAGACTCATCCCGACTCCCACCAATGGCCCACAATCTACCCTCCAGACGAAGGGATTGATTGCGAACACGTATAAAAGCGGACTCAAAGGACAACCCTGACGGACTCCACCCCACCTCAAAAGAGCGGCCAGACCACCCATTCACAAGAGGGAAAATCTCTTCCCCTGCATACAAGATCTTAAGCCAATTAACAAAAGTACCCGGTAAGCCATATCTCAGATGGACAGATCAGAGGTACTCGTGGTTCACCCGATCAAATGCTTTGGCCTGATCCAAGGACAGCAAGTACCCCTTCCAGAGACCTGCACTACTCCGCTCCACTGCCTCCCGGACACCGAGAACAGCACTCAAGGTGCTACGGCCTGGAACTGAGCAATGCTGGGCCCCCGAAAGGAGCCGGGGTGCAAACTTCACCAGCCGATTAAACAGTATCTTGGCCAGAAGCTTCCTGTCCGTATTGAGAAGAGCTATGGGTCTCCAATTCTCAATACGGCTGGGATCTTTACCCTTTGAGAGAATAATCAGGGCTGACCTCCTCAATGACGTCGGCAGAGTGCCCGAGGAGGGACACTCATTGAATACCTCAGTCAAGAGGGGAGCTAAAGACTCCTTAAAGGTCCTGTACCACTCGGATGTTAAGGCATCCGGACCTGGCGACTTCTTAGGGGCAAGCCCCTCGATCGCCAGTCTCACTTCCTCTTCCCCGATTTCCTCTGCCAAAACATCAAGAGAGGGGTCTACCCCTGGCTCAGGAATGGTTTCAGCCAGGAAAGCCGACATCCTGTCTCGATCTAGATCGTTCCTTCCCAAGAGGTGCGAGTAGAAGGATTTGACGACCTCCAAGATCCCTGATCTGGACCGATTCAGAGATCCTGTACTATCGATCAGTCGTGAAATGACTTTACTACTCACTGACATCTTACAGTTTCAAGAAGCTCGAGTTTCCTCCTCAGTCCCTGATACAAGCGATACCTGTTCCGGGACCTGAGGCTCGAGAGCTGGTGGAAGAACCCCGCAACACGCTTCTTGAACATCTCCCACCACTCTGACTTACTACTACATAGGTCCAGTAAAGATACCTGACTCTGAAGAAAATCCTCAAAGGAATATCTTACCTCCGCTTCCTCCAGGAGGGATGAATTCAGCTTCCAGCAACCTTTACCCTCTGAAACATTCAGGGAAAATAAAATCATACAGTGATCGGAGAACTCCACCTCAGCCACGGACACTGCGGAAAAGACAGCTTCCTCCTTCAAATAAAACCTAACCTAGATCTGCAGCTACCTCGATGAAAGGTGAAACCCGCTTTGCCTGAGGGGCTCCGGATGTGGGCATCCTCTAGGTGAGCTTCCCTAACTATACTATTGAGAGCTATGCTATCATAAGCCGACCGATCATTGGAGTTTCTCCTATCTTGGGATCTTGGGACGTTATTGAAATCCGCTCCAAAGATCACCTGTTGGTTTGTAAAAAAAAAAAGGGGCTTAATCCTCATAAAGAGATCTTTTTGTCCCCACTTTGTTTGTGGGGTGTAGATGTTAATGAGCCGGAGCTTCATAAGGACATCTAAGATCAGGCACCTCCCCATTTCTAACTCAATAACCCATCGGCATTCAACAGGAGTGGTAAAAAGGACCGCAACCCCACTATACGGCTCAGCCACAAGAGATCAGTGGGAGGGCCTGCACCTCCACTCTCTTCTGGCTTGAAACAGAGAGGTTAGATCTGACAACCTGGTCTCCTGTAAAAAGAAAATGTCAGCTTCAACACAGCCGAGAAAATCAAAGGCTGCATATCTAGCCATATCTGACTTTATACTGGCATAGTTAATAGATGCCAGCGTCAATGGGGTGAGTGCCGCCATACAGGGTGATTTAGTTAGATGGCCCTAACCCCCTCATTTCAGTTTTTTCTTTACCCCCTCATCCCCAGATGAGGAGGCTTCTTTCCCTTTGGACCGTTTTTTAGATTCTGACTGATCCATTTTTGAATCCCCATCTCCACCTGGCTCTGGTTTGGCCCCATCCCCTGAGGAAACTACCCCATCAGGACAGGACACCAAGGAAAACTGAGTCATTTAAGTAGGATTAAAACATGATCACTTTTATTAGTTACATTAAAAACATAAGAACAAGGGAAAGGCAGACCAACTGGGGGAGACTAGCCAAAAAAGGGGCGACACTACCTGCTCATGTGCATAGGAAATACAATTCAATAAAGGTGCATGGTGCATGTAATAAAGTGCATACATCTGAGGGTCAAGGAAGGACCTCTATAAAGTGCACATAACTAGGAATACAAACATGCATACCACTCGTAGAAAGCACAATGAATGATGCCAGCAGCAGAGCAGTAGCGACACAACCCCTACGATCGTTTCGGCGAACCTTCGTCCCACCAGCAGAATAGTGAGTACATCTCTGGAGTATAATACAAGATATAACTCAGGATCAGTGCAGGATAAGTAATGTAATGTAAGTACACAATGACTCCACCAGCAGAATGGTGAGTACAGCTCTGGAGTATAATACAGGATATAACTCAGGATCAGTACAGGATAAGTAATGTAATGTATGTACACAGTGACCTCACCAGCAGAATAGTGAGTCCAGCTCTGGAGAGAGGTCGGGTGTGTCTGAGCTCCTGTTACTTCCAGAGACTTCCAGAGAAGCAGCGTTTTCATCCGCCCCCCGTGGCAGGCACCTGGGTAGGTTTTTCCTGCTATGGAGCCCCAGGAGGCTTCATCTTGCACTCCCCGTACCCGGCCGGCGGGGAGTGTGAAAGAAAATGCCACGGCCAGTAGTCAGGACGGGGTCAGAGGATCCACCAGGGCCCACAGTAATGCTGGGAGCTGCAAAGCTTCCAGCAAAAGCTCCTCAAGGAAAAGAAGCACGTCCAGGCAGAGGAGTGGAGTGAAGGCTTCTGCCTCGGGCTCCTCAGAACCCCAGCAATGGGGGGTACAGGGGCCAAGGGAATCCCAGGCGACTTTCGGATCTAGAATCCAGGCAAAGATGGCCCAATATGAGCAACTTGGGAAACAGCTACGTGGTCTAAGAGAAGACATAAAGTTTGCAAGTTACCAGGCAGATACAGTAGCCAACGGCAAGAGAGCAGCATTCACTGCAAAGGCTAGAGCATTAAAGAAAGAGGTGGAGGAGATTGTTCAGCTGAGAGCGGACATTGTGGAGGGAGCTGGCTTCTTCAGCGAGAAGATACTTAATGAAGAGAGGTTCCCCAAAAAGCGGGTCTCCAGAGGTGCAGAAAAAGTAAGTCACCAAGATGAGAGTGAGGAGGAGGAGATGGAGGAAGGTGAGGAGGGTGATGGCAGTGAGGGGGATATGGACACGGGTTCTGTGTGTGCCACCATTGTTACCCCAGACCCCCCACTTACCCTGAGTGCGGACTACATAAACCCGGCTCAGGTGGCCTTACCTCCCTCCAGTGATGATGAGGATGGTGATGGCAGTGACTGCAGTGATGGCAGCAGCTTGGAGGATGGGGGTCTCCTGCGGGCGATTGTTATGCAGGAGTCCCCCACCCATCTGGAAAACTTTTGGAGAGGATTTAGGCCCAGAGGAGAATTGGAGGAACAAAAAAGTGAAGGGCAAGAAGAGGAAGACGACACAGGCAGTGAAGTTTGTCTTTTCTCCCTTCCAGCAGTCTGAATCAGCTGAGAAGCCAGTTCAGGGTGCTGGGTCCCCCAATCTGCCAGACCCCCTTTCTGTAGTGGAGTGGGGCAGGCATGGGGGATACAGTAGTGCACCCAAAATGGCCGCGGGTGCTATAGGAAAAAAAGGGCACCCTCCTTTGAGGGGGGAGGGTGTCCAGGCATCAGAAAATGGCGACAGTTTCACCCGATCAGGGGGCAGTACCCCAGTTGAAGTGGGCGGTACAGGTCCTGGCGCTGGGCACTCCCCTGTGAGGGGGGGGAGTGTCTGGGCACCGGACCTTGTTGGTTCAGGGGGCGGTCCCCTAGGTGATGTGTTCAGTACCGGTTCTGGCGATGCAGGGCACTCCCCTCTGAAGAGGGAGGTTCCCTGCGTGTCAGCTGCAGTAGGCGGGGCATGAGTGCATCCGGGGGGACAGCTCCGGCCAAGATCCATGCCATTGTGCAAGGGGAGGGACCATTCATGTCGGAGGCGGAGCCTGTGTCTGTGCCCCAGGAGACTGGAAAGAAGAACCCTGCAGCGCCAATCCTAAAACCAGCAACGCTCTTACATTGTGCATTAGACCCAGGCAGCCCAGCCTGTAATACACCAAGGGAGAGTGTAGGCAAGATTGAAAGTGATGTGCAGAATGTGAGTTATGGTAGTGTGCATGGGAGGAGTTGTGGTAGCAGTGTGGATGAGGGGAGAGCCTGTGTAGTGCAAGAGGGGTCTGCAAGTGGAGTGCAAGAGAGGGGTGCAAGAGGAGTGCATACTAGAGGTGCAAGTGGAGTGCAAGAGAGGGGTGCAAGTGGTGTGCAAGAGAGGGGTGCTTGTAAAATACAGGTGAGGAGTGGTAGTGGAATGCCAGAGAGAGGTTTGGCAGCTGATGCCTCTGTTAAGAGCAAGGGTCCTGGTTTGGGGTCTGAGTCAGGTTCTGGTTCGACTGCCCCCCCCCCCCCCCCCGGTTGTGGCTCTTGGGGTCACTTGCAACAGCGCCTACTGGAGGCTCTACGTAGGGGAGACAGGTCAATCCAGGTAGAGGGGAGGGGTGAGGTTGACCTGTCTTTTTGGGTAGAAAGACACGGCTTAGGCGCCTTCCGAGAACAAAACGGGGAGGTGGTCTGGTCTCTCCCGACATCCGGGCAGGAAAGTGGCTGTAGGAATGTGGTCCGTTTAGTGTGGAGGGGCGAAGATGCGTGTCCACCTCGGGGTAAGGTGGTTGAGGTCCTCCTCCAGATGGAATTCAGGGTAAGTGACATCTTTGCCCTGATCCACCCCTACGGTACTTCCGAGTTTGACATCAGCTTTGTTTGGCCAGAGGGTTTGGAACTTTTCTGGTCGAGCTATGAGGTGGTGAAAAGCGAGCCCGGCTGGCGGGATTTTGCCGCAAAGGCGATATCCCGTCAGAATTTGGCCAAGAAAGTGACCGTTTTGACACGTAATGAGTCACTCTCTTTCTATGATATCATGACCTGGCTCAGCAGATATGGTGATGTGACGGACATGCAAAAAAGGACTATGACGAACATGGGATCTGGTCTGGGGCCTGGACGTTTACCGTCAAACTGAAGCGTTCGGGGAGCACTGTTGCCCACATCCCATCAGCTGCTTTCCTTGGGAGAGACAGAATCCAAGTTTTCTACCGGGGGCAGCCAAAGGTCTGTCACAGGTGTGGCAGCCCCACTCACTTTAGCGCAGCCTGTACTGTGCAGGTCTGTGCTCTGTGTGGTGGGGTAGGTCATCTTGCCGCATCCTGTAGGCAGATCAGGTGTAATCTGCGTGGTGTCTTAGGACACCCTTTCAGCCGTGGGAGAGAGCAGTAATGTTGCCCCAGCTGGGGAGGGCACGAGTGCAGGTGAAGGTGCCACAGGGTCAGTGAGGAGGAAAAGTCCCGCCAAGCTGCGGCGGGAGGCTAATCGGAGAAAGAGCAGGGAACTGGAGAGTTCCCATGTGGCAGGGGTAGCTTCTGGCCCTGCTCCAGAGGTTAGTCCTGAAACTGCTAAGGCCCTGGGGGAGAATGTGCTGGATGAGGAAATGGGGAGAATCTGTAGAAAAGAAGGCAGCAAGGCCGATCTGATTCCTCCCACTATGAAAGTGTGGATGAGGAGGGTGAAGAGAGGCCAAAAAAGAAGGGCAGTAAAGGGGGAAAGAAGAGGTCAGAGCCCTCTAGTCCCCGTGGTATGGACCAGGTCCCAAGCAGAAGCCTACCTGACCCCCCTCTGATTGATCTGTCTAACCGGTACTCTGTCCTCGATGCCATCTCCTCCCCCTCCTTGGAGGGGGGGGGGGGTCGAGGATGGGGTGCCTGAAGTGGGAGAGCCTCCAGGGGGAACTGGGCCCTGTCCTGATGGGGCTGTTTCCTCAGGGGATGGGGCCAAACCAGAGCCAGGCGGAGATGGGGATTCAAAAATGGACCAGTTTGAGTCAAAAAAAAGGTTGAAAGAGAAAGAAGCCTCCTCATCTGGGGATGAGGGGGTAAAGAAAAAACTGAAATGAGGGGGTTAGGGCCGTCTAACTCAATCACCCATTGACGCTGGCATCTATTAATTGTGCCAGTATAAAGTCTGATACGGCTAGATTTGCAGCCTTTGATTTTCTCGGCCGGGTTGAAGCCGACATTTTCTTTTTACAAGAGACCAGGTTGTCAGATCTAGCCTCCCTGGTAAAAGCCAGGAGAGAGTGGAGGCGTGGCCCCTCCCACTGGTCTCTTGCGGCTGAGCCGTATAGTGGGGTGGCGGTCCTTTTTACCCTCTGGTTGAATGCAGACGGGTTATTGAGTTAGAAATGGGGAGGTGCCTGATTTTAGATGAAAGGGGTATGAGCTCCGGCTCATTAACATCTACGTCCCACAAACAAAGTGGGGACGTAAAGATCTCTTTATGAGGATCAATCCCTTTCTTTTTACAAGCCGACAGGCGATCTTTGGAGGGGATTTCAATACTGTCACGAGATCCTGATCCAATGATCGGTTGGCTTATGATAGCATAGCTCTCAATAGTATAGTTAGGGAAGCTTGCCTAGAGGATGCCCACATCCGGAGCCCCTCAGGCCACGCGGGTTTCCCCTATCATCGAGGTAGCTGCAGGTCTAGAATAGACAGGTTTTATTTAAAGGAGGAAGCCATCTCTTCCGCAGTGTCCGTGGTTGAGGTGGAGTTCTCCGATCACTGTATGATTTTGTTTTCCCTGAATGGTTCAGAGACCCCTCTGGTGGGTAAAGGTTATTGGAAGCTGAATTCGTCCCTCCTGGAGGAAACGGAGGTAAGACAGTCCTTTGAGGATTTTCTTCAGAGTCAGGTACCTCTACTGGGCCTATGTAGCAGTAAATCGAGCCTCAGGTCCCTGAACAAGTACCACTGGTATCAGGGTCTAAGGAGGAAACTCAATCCTCTTGTCACGACTGGAGGTACCCGAGAGGATATCTCCAGAGTGAAGTCCTTGCTGATAAGGTGTCAGTACGATAGGCACGCATCTTTGGTTTTTGAGAGGGATTTCTGGAAGTACCGCTCGCCCGACCCTTACAGAAACTGTAAGATGTCAGTGAGATCATCTCAGGACTGATTGATAGTATGGGATCTCTGAATCGGTCCAGATCAGGGATTTTGGAGGTTGTCAGATCCTTCTCTCACTCCTATTGGGAAGGAAGGATCTAGATCGAGGCAGGATGTCGGCTTTGCTGGCTGAAACCATTCCTGAGCCAGGGGTAGACCCCTCTCTTGATGTTTTGGCAGAAGAAATCGGGGAAGAGGAAGTGAGACTGGCGATTGAGGGGCTTGACCCTAAGAAGTTGCCAGGTCCGGATGGCTTAACATCTCAGTGGTACAGGACCTTTAAGGAGTCTTTAGCTCCCCTCTTAACTGAGGTATTCAATGAGTGTTGGCACTCTGCCAAGGTCAATGAGGAGGTCAGCCCTGATTCTTCTCTCAAAGGGTAAAGATCCGAGCCGTATTGAGAATTGGAGGCCCATAGCTCTGGCTAAGATACTGTTTACTCGGCTGGTGAAGTTTGCACCCCGGCTCCTTTCGGGGGCTCAGCACTGCTCAGTTCGGAGATGCAGCACCTTAAGTGCTGTTCTCGGTGTCCGGGAGGCAGTGGAGCGGAGTAGTGCAGGTCTCTGGAAGGGGTACTTGCTGTCCCTGGATCAGGCCAAAGCATTTGATCGGGTGAACCACGAGTACCTCTGGTCTGTCCTCCTGAGAAATGGCTTACCGAGTACTTTTGGTAATTGGCTTAAGATTATGCAGGGACTGAGAGTTTCCCTCTGGTGGACGGGTGGTCTGGCCGCTCTTTTGAGGTGGGGTCCGGAGTCCGTCAGGGTTTTCCTTTGAGTCCGCTTTTATACGTGTTCGCAATCAATCCCTTCGTCTGGAGGGTAGATTGTGGGCCGTTGGCGGGAGTCGGGATGAGTCTGGCAGAGCCGGATGTCGCCCAGAGAGTAGTGGCGTACGCTGATGATGTCACCACCTTCGCGTCCTCGAGAGAGAGGAGGTCGATGTGGTGATGTCGGAGGTGGAACGCTACTTGGAGGCATCCAGGTCTAAGATGAACCAGGAATAGTGTGAAAGTCTCTGGCTGGGAGGGGGAGATCCCACGTTTGATCTCCCGGACACCCTTCCAGGGCCCCAAGAGTCAGCAAAAATTCTGGGCATCACAGGTTTTGATTTTTCGGATACATTCAGTATTCAGTTAGATTTTTCGGATACATTCGGTATTCAGGTTTTTATTTTCTTTTGGATACATTTGGTATTCGGGTACATTTGGGTAAATCTTTTTTAAGCAGGGGACCATTATCGGGAGCATGTGTGTGCAGGAAAAGAGGGCAGCCGCAGAGATCGGAACATTGGAAGACAGGTAAGATAATATAATTTTATGTGATTTATTATTAATACATAATGTAATGTTGAATGAATGAGTAAATGAATGAATGCTGTATGAATGATTGATGTGTTTGATCGATGTTTTTGATTGTCGGGTAATTTATTTATGTATAATATGTCATGTCACTTGCGCTACTGTTTCTGTTACTGTTACCAGGGTGCCTCCAGCTGTTACAAAACTACAACACCCACCCAGCATGCCCTGACAGCCAAAGACTGTCTGGGCATGCTGGGAGTTGCAGTTTTGCAACAGCTGGAGGCACACTTTGGCAATCCTGCGCAAAGCTTTTTAATTAATTTTCAAATTCCGCTCGCTTTTTTCAGAAATGGGTTAATAGGTCAATGACATGCATAGTAATTGCCGTGGGAAAATTTTTCATTCATAAAACCTCAGGGTTAATTGGATAATTGCCGTTTAGAACGTTGGGACCCCAGTCTGCGGTTTTAATGAATGAAAAATTTTCCCACGGCAATTACTATGCATGTCATTGACCTACTATAACCCATTTCTGAAAAAAGCTAGCGTAAGTTAAAGAGTACCTCTCATCAAATAAACTTTTGATATATTTTAGATTAATGAATGTTGAATAACTTTCCAATAGCATGTTAATGAAAAATAAGCTTCTTTCTATTGTATTTTTCCCGATCAGTCCTGTCAGCAAGCATTTCTGACTCATGCTGGAGTCCTAAACACTCAGAGCTGCCAGCCTGCTTTGTTCACAGCCAAACAGGCTGTGAACAAAGCAGGCTGGCAGCTCTGAGTGTTCTCCTTAGTGAAAAAAGCAGACTGGTAGCTCGTAGTGTTTAGGACTCCAGCATGTTTCTGAAATGCTTGCTGCCAGGACTGGTAGGGAGACCCCTGGTGGTCATTTCTTCAAAGTGGAAAATTAAATAGAAAGAAGCATATTTTTTAATAACATGCAATTGTAAAGTTATTCTGCATACTTTAATCTATAATATATCAAAAGTTTTTTTGATGAGAGGTACCCTTTAAAAATGAAAGAAAAAGCTTAGCGCATGTTTGCCAACGTACCAAGAGTGCCTCCAGCTGTTGCAAAACTGCAACTCCCAGCATGCCCAGACAGCCTTTGGCTGTCAGGGCATGCTGGGTGGGTGTTGTAGTTTTGCAACAGCTGGAGGCACCCTGGTAACAGTAACAGAAACAGTGTGTAGCGCAACAGTGTTAGCGCAAGGACCAATAAAAAATTCAAATTCATTCTTTATTTTCATTTACGGATAACGAATGCATTAGTTACTTACCTCATGCATTCGGTAAATAACAAATGCATTCATTATTTTACTATTCGTATTATCGTGGCTATTCAGGAATGTTCAAAATATGTTTTTGTGCATTCGTTTCGGTCCGAATGCCTGAAAACGGTAACATTCGGTAAATTAGACATTCGTGCCGAAACGAATTGCACAAGTCTAATGGTAAGCTCCGGGATGCCGCTCAGAAGGTGGACCTGTGGAAGGGTTGGCCTATGACCCTCATGGGAAGGGTACATCTGATCAAATCGTACCTGCTCCCCTTGTTTACTTATCTGGGCAGTGTATGTATTTTGCCAGAGGCTTACTACACTAGGATGTATAGCCCGTTTTTCCAACTGTTATGGGGGAACAGGTTGAACCTAGTCAAAAGGGAGGTTACGTACCGCACGAGGAGACTAGGGGGTTTATCTATGGTGAACCCGGTGGTGTTCTTGATTAACACCTTCTTGAAAGCTTACATCTCAAACCTCTGGTCAAAGAGGGCTCCTCCGTGGGTACTCTCCTGCAGGGAATGGTTTCAGCCTTTCTTCAAGGAATGGGAGACAGGAAGGCAAGTGAAGCTCCTCCATACACCCCATGGATATCTTCTGGCTTATGCTACCCAGACTCTGAAAGCGATGCGTTGGTGGGGTCTAGGAGTGTGGGAGATCAGGACCCAGTCAAGGCAGTTCCTTGACAAACGGGTTCTGTTGACCCACTTCCAGAAGTCTCTGGTGCTCGGGGACTGCCCAGGTCAGGATCTAGAGGTTGGGTTGTATCTTTTAAAGGAGATGTCCGGCGCAGACTTTTTCTATTCCATCCTGCCCGGGCTGCAAAAAAAGACAAAACAAACTTTCACTTACCTCCATATGTTCCCCTGAAACTCCACAACAGCTGATCGGTCGGCGGGGCTGTTTACTTCCTACTTCCTTTAGCCCGGTACATCACACGGCGCTTCAGCCTATCACCGGCCGCAACGATGTCCCGCCTCGGCCGGTGATAGGCTGAAGCGCCGTGTGACGTACCGGGCTAAAGGAAGTAGGAAGCAGACAGCCTGGCCGACCGATCAGCTGTTGCGGTGCTCCGTGAGAACATAAGGAGGTAAGTGAAAGTTTGTTTTGTCTTTTTTTGCAGCCGGGCAGGACGGAATAGAAAAAGTCTGCGCCGAACATCTCCTTTAAACATGAAAAGGATGCCCCAGAAGTTTTGGGACTTGGCCTGCTGAAGCTATATGTGAGGGACAATTTGAAGTGCAGGAGATCTGATGACCGGGAGTGTCCCCGAGAAGAGTGTGGGGACATGCTGGAAAGCAGGGACCACTTCCTGCTTCATTTTCCCTTTACTATAGGGGTTTACAGCTTCCATTGGCTAGAGTCAACTTGCCGGCCCTACCTATCCGGAGTGGGCTTATGGGGCATTCAGGAACCTGGGTGGCCGTGATCGGGGAACTTTATTTTTAGTCAGCTTAGTGGTTAGGTACTCCACATGGAATACACGTTGTTTAGTGTCTACACAGTGGAAAGTCCTCTCCAAGGTGGAGGGCTGTAGGAACATCACCAGTGAACTCTGAAAGATCAGGTCTTTGGAGTATGGCAGACTTGGTACCAGTAGGGCTTCTCTCCTAATGAGAGGGTTTTGTTTTGATGTGCCCTAGGTACTAGACATTTTGGGTAGAGTACCCTTGTTTTGGTTAGGGACAGTGATGTAGGGACAGGGTTAGGGTGATAGTAGGGTCAGTTTATTTATAGGGATAATGGTAGGGTGAGAGGTAGGGTGGAGTTAGGGAAAGATTGTAAATTTTGTACATATCAGGACTGCCATCCTTCTTCCTGGTGGTGGGCTAATGCATGTGCACCATAGCTTTTTGTTTTGTTTTCAGATGCTAAGGTTATGAATGGCTTACAGGCACCGAACTTGGGCCTAAAGTGTGTTGTATTGTTTGTTTATGTACCTTATATACTCGAGTATAAGCCGAGTTTTTCAGCACGATTTTTCGTGCTGAAAACACCCCCCTCGGCTTATACTTGAGTGAACTCTCCACCCGCAGTGGTCTTCAACCTGCGGACCTCCAGAGGTTTCAAAACTACAACTCCCAGCAAGCCCGGGCAGCCATCGGCTGTCCGGGCTTGCTGGGAGTTGTAGTTTTGAAACCTCCAGAGGTCCGCAGGTTGAAGACCACTGCGGCCTTCGACATCATCCAGCCCCCTCTCACCCCCTTTAGTTCTGTACAGTACTCACCTCCTGCTCTCTTCACCGGGGAGGCCTCTTCTAAGCGCTTCGGGCCCGGCCCCAGAATATTCACGTTGCCTTGACAACGACGCAGAGGTACGTTCATTGCCAACGTACTTCTGCGTCATTGTCAAGGCAACGCCTCTATTCCGGGCCGGAAGCGCGGAGAAGAGGCGCCCCCGGTGAAGATAGCAGCCCGGAACCACTATCCCACCGGACCACCTCCTCACCGGACAGTCCTGCAGGACCGGACCAGCGCCGAGTGGAGGTGAGTACTGTACAGAACTAAAGGGGGGCGAGAGGGGGCTGGATGATGTCGAAGGCCGCAGTGGTCTTCAACCTGCGGACCTCCGGAGGTTTCAAAACTACAACTCCCAGCAAGCCCGGACAGCCGATGGCTGCCCGGGCTTGCTGGGAGTTGTAGTTTTGAAACCTCTGGAGGTCCGCAGGTTGAAGACCACTGCGGGCGGATGATGACAAGAGGATGATGAAGGGGGGGTGTGGGATGATGAAGGGGGGGTGTGGGATGATGAAGGGGGGTGTGTGGGATGATGACAAGGGGATGATGAAGGGGGGGTGTGGGATGATTACAAGGGGATGATGAAGGGGGTGGGGATGATGACAAGGGGATGATGAAGGGGGGTGGGGATGATGAAGGGGGGTGTGTGGGATGATGATGAAGGGGGGTGGGGATGATGACAAGGGGATGATGAAGGGGGGGTGTGGGATGATGATAAAGGGGGGTGGGGATGATGACAAGGGGATGATGAAGGGGGGGTGTGGGATGATGACAGGTGATGATGATGAGGGTCTGGATGATGACAGGCGGTGATGATGAGGAGGATGTTAATGACGGGGGTCTGGATGATGACAAGGGGGGATGATGTATTTCCCACCCTAGGCTTATACTCGAGTCAATAACTTAAAATTAGGGGTCTCGGCTTATACTCGGGTCGGCTTATACTCGAGTATATACGGTATGTTATAAAGCTGGTAATGGTTAAGTTAGTTGGGAGGAGTTCTAGGTTGGGAGAGTGTATTTGTGGGTGGTGGTGGTTGTTTGTTTTGGTGGACCTGGCATGGGTCAGTTGTGGACTGGACATTGAGGACTATGAACTGTATGGACTATGACCCATGTACAGGAGGACGGGTGGTGTGGGTGAAGGGACAGTTTAGAGAAGAATGTTCTATTGTATTTGTAGGTGTGTTTTCTGTATATTTACAGGTATATATAGTGTATATAGTTTATATGTATATGGTATGTATAGTATATATTATATTTTTGTTTATTTTATATCTTGGTTTATATTATTTAGTGTTTATAGTAGAGATAGATATGACAGTCGAACCAGTTAGTTTTGTAGTAATTTTCTTTGGTATTTTTGTATCCCGTTGTGTTTTAGTTTCCTTTGGTCTAGGTCTGGTAGGTAAAATATAGTTGAGGTATGTATATGTGTGTGTGGTATAGTATTATTAATGTTATATAAAAAAAAAAAAAGTTACATTTATTAAAAAAAACAAATGGTGTGTAGTGTGTGCCTGTTTGGTTTTATGTTTATATGTGTGATTTTCCCAAGTTTGGGTGTTTTAAATTCTAGATGTAATTCTCTTTCTGTCTAGGTTTCTTAGGATGTAGTAAAGATATGGATATGTGTGTGCATGTGTGTGGCATAGTAATATTATATTATTATTTTAAAAAAAAGGGCCCAGATTTATCAAACTGTGCGAGAGAAAAAATGATTTTCCCACAGCAACCAATCACAGCTCAGCTTTCACTTTACCAGAGCTCGTTAGCTGAACTGTGATTGGTTATTGTGGAAAAATCCCTCTATTTTTTGTCTCACACAGTTTGATAAATCTGGGCCATGGTGTGCAGTGGGAGTGCTTGTTGTGTTTTCTGTTTGCAATGTGTGATTTTCCCAAGTTTGGGTGTTTTTGAGATACAGCTAAATTGTGTTTTTTTTTTGTAATGCAAATTAAGTATGCATGTGAGTGTGTTGTTAGATCTTTGGTTTTGTAAGGTGTAGTTCTAGTATATTTTAGGAAATCTGGGCTGGCCAGTTAGGCAGGATTTATTTTCTTTTATTTAAATGTAAAGTTTGGGTTTATGTTATTTCATGTTGTTGTTTTCAGTTATGGCAAAGTTGTGCTGGTTTCGTGTTTGTTATGATTTATATTTTTCTAATAAAAGATTAACAGGATGTAACTCAGGATCAGAACAGGATAAGTATTGTAATGTAAGTACACAGTTACCCCACCAGCAGAATAGTGAGTACAGCTTTGGTTTATGATAAAGGCAGCACAAAATTACTTATTAATCTATACTGTAAAATGGTGTTCAAAGCTGGACATACCTTTAATTGATGTGAGCTATCCAAATGAACCAAGTTGCCTCAGATCATAAATGGTTCCTATCGCACCATTCACTTAAAGGGGTACTCTGCTGTTAGAAATCATCCCCTATTCAAAGGATAGGGGATAAGATGTCTGATTGCGGGGGGGGGGTTTGCCGCGATCTCTCTTGCAGCAGCCCGGTACCTCAGCAGCCCGGAGCTCGTGATGTCACGTCCGCCCCTTCAATGCAAGTTTATGGAAGGGGCGTCAAGCCCCCTCCCATAGACCTGTATTGAGGGGGTGGGGCATTACGTAATGAGGAGGTGTGCCATGACGTCACAATGCCCCGTCCCCTGCACCGTCCATTATCAGCCTCAGAGAAAACTTAGCTCCGGGCTGCTGAGGTCCCGGGCTGCTGCAGGGGGGATCACAATGTTCCCCAGCGGTGGGCCCTCCGAGATCAGACATCTTATCCCCTATCTTATGGATAGGGGAAAATATGTCTGACAGCGGAGTACCCCTTTAAGTTTCTGCATCAATACAGAGTTATCATTTATTTATTTGCAGGTACTAAAATAATTAAAAGAAAAATCTTAGAAAAAAGGGCATACTTACTGGCTACTGATACAAGGGCAGGTTAAACCTATTCCCACCATGATGTAGACCAACCACAATGCTATATGGGGGAGGTTGCCCAGATGCAAAATACTGATGAACAAAGACTCACACGCCTGCTATTCATGAGGGGGGTAGCTGCTTTGTATTATAGTTACACACAGAAAAGGCATACACAGGGTACCAGTTACATGATAGCGTGTAGTGCACCATACTAAAATAATGAATAACAATAAAATCTCCCAAAGCAAAAATAAAAATGTTCCTCAGTGTTGCAGGGTCTGTGGAGGGTGCAAACACCAGGAGAAGTTCTGCTAATTACACAAAGCTCTGCACACTTTGGCAGGTACGGACCCTCAGGGATTTGCCTTTAAACATATTACATACATTCTAGTTTGTAGAACTGGGTCAATAATCTGTACCAGATGTTTTGGAGACACCTGCAGGGTGGAGGTATCTCACTAATGATGATGCTGCGGTATTTGTCTACAGGCAAAGAGCAACTTCTGGTCCTACTTAATGCAGGTCATGAGTTGTACACAGCAGAA